>NW_027507748.1:463182513-463630013 GCF_037356315.1 Lithobates pipiens
GTGTCCACCAAATACAGCCTGTGTCCCCCAAATACAGCATGTGTCCCCCAAATGCAGCCAGCCTGTGTCCCTCAAATGAAGCCTGTGTCCCCCAAATGCAGCCAGCCTGTGTCCCCCAAATGCAGCCAGCCTGTGTCCCTCAAATGCAGCCTGTGTCCACCAAATGCAGCCTGTGTCCCTCAAATGCAGCCAGCCTGTGTCCCCCAAATGCAGCCTGTGTCCCCCAAATGCAGCCTGTGTTCCACCAAATGCAGCCCTTGTCCACCAAATACAGCCTGTGTCTACCAAATGCAGCCAGCCTGTGTCGACCAAATGCAGCCAGCCTGTGTCGACCAAATGCAGCCAGCCTCTGTCCCCCAAATGCAGCCTGTGTTCACCAAATGCAGCCTGTGTCCCACCAAATGCAGCCTGTGTTCACCAAATGCAGCCTGTGTACCACCAAATGCAACCTGTGTCCCACCAAATGCAGCCTCTGTCCCCCAAATGCAGCCAGCCTCTGTCCCCCAAATGCAACCTGTATCCACCAAATGCAGCCTGTGCCCCCCAAATGAAATCAGCCTGTGTCCCCCAAATGCAACATGTGTCCACCAAATGCAGCCAGCCTATGTCCACCAAATGCGACCTGTGTCCACCAAATGTAGCCTGTGTTCCCCAAATACAGCCTGTGTCCCCCAAATGCAGCCCGTGTCCCCAAATGCAGCCTGTGTCCACCAAATGCAGCCAGCCTGTGTCCCCCAAATGCAGCCAGCCTTTGTCCCCCAACTGCAGCCTGTGTCCCCCTAATGAAGCCTGTGTCCCCCAAATGAAGCCTGTGTCCCCCCAATGCAGCCTTGTCCAACAAATGCAGCCAGCCTGTGTGCCCCAAATGCAGCTTGTGTCCCCCAAATGCAGCCTGTGTCCCCCAAATGCAGCCTGTGTCCACCAAATAAAGCATGTGTCCTCCAAATGCAGCCTGTGTCCACCAAATGCAGCCAGCCTGTGTCCCCTAAATGAAGCCTGTGTCCACCAAATGCAGCCAGCCTGTGTCCACCAAATGCAGCCAACCTGTGTCCACCAAATGCAGCCTGTATCCACCAAATACAGCCTGCCCCCCAAATGCATCCCATGTCCACCAAATGCAGCCAGCCTTTGTCCCCCAAATGCAGCCTGTGTCCATTAAATGCAGCCAGCCTGTCCCCCAAATGCAGCCAGCCTGTGTCCCCCCAAATGCAGCCTGTGTCCCCCAAATGCAGTCTGTGTCCACCAAATGCAGCCTGTGTCCCCCAAATGCAGCCTGTGTCCACCAAATGCAGTCTGTGCCCCCCAAATGCAGCCTGTGTCCCCCAAATGCAGCCGGTGTCCACCAAATACAGCCTGTGTCCCCCAAATACAGCATGTGTCCACCAAATGCAGCCAGCCTGTGTCCCTCAAATGAAGCCTGTGTCCCCCAAATGCAGCCAGCCTGTGTCCCCCAAATGCAGCCTGTGTCCACCAAATGCAGCCTGTATCCCTCAAATGCAGCCAGCCTGTGTCCCTCAAATAAAGCCTGTGTCTCCCAAATGCAGCCAGCTTGTGTCCCCCAAATGCAGCCTGTGTCCCCCAAATGCAGCCTGTGTTCCACCAAATGCAGCCCTTGTCCACCAAATACAGCCTGTGTCCACCAAATGCAGCCAGCGTCCACCAAATGCAGCCAGCCTGTTTCCACCAAATGCAGCCTGTGTCCACCAAATGCAGCCTGTGTCCCCTAGATACAGCCTGTGTCCACAAAATGCAGCCAGCCTGTGTCCCTCAAATGAAGCCTGTGTCCCCCAAATGCAGCCAGTCTGTGTCCCCCAAATGCAGCCAGCCTGTGTCCCTCAAATGCAGCCTGTTTCAACCAAATGCAGCCAGCCTATGTCTCTCTAATGAAGCCGGTGTCCCCCAAATGAAGCCTGTGTTCCACCAAATGCCGCCTGTGTTCCACCAAATGCAGCCTGTGTCCACCAAATGCAGCCAGCCTGTGTCCACCAAATGCAGCCAGCCTCTGTACCCCAAATGCAGTCTGTGTCCCCCAAATGCAGCCTGTGTCCACCAAATGCAGCCTGTGTCCACCAAATGCAGCCAGCCTGTGTCCCCCAAATGCAGCCTGTGTCCCCCAAATGCAGCCTGTGTCCACCAAATACAGCCTGTGTCCCCCAAATGCAGCCTGTGTCCACCAAATGCAGCCAGCCTGTGTCCCTCAAATGAAGCCTGTGTCCCCCAAATGCAGCCAGTCTGTGTCCCCCAAATGCAGCCAGCCTGTGTCCCTCAAATGCAGCCTGTTTCAACCAAATGCAGCCAGCCTATGTCTCTCTAATGAAGCCGGTGTCCCCCAAATGAAGCCTGTGTTCCACCAAATGCCGCCTGTGTTCCACCAAATGCAGCCTGTGTCCACCAAATGCAGCCAGCCTGTGTCCACCAAATGCAGCCAGCCTCTGTACCCCAAATGCAGTCTGTGTCCCCCAAATGCAGCCTGTGTCCACCAAATGCAGCCTGTGTCCACCAAATGCAGCCAGCCTGTGTCCCCCAAATGCAGCCTGTGTCCCCCAAATGCAGCCTGTGTCCACCAAATACAGCCTGTGTCCCCCAAATGCAGCCTGTGTCCACCAAATGCAGCCAGCCTGTGTCCCCCAAATGCAGCCTGTGTCCCCCAAATGCAGCCTGTGTCCACCAAATACAGCCTGTGTCCCCCAAATACAGCATGTGTCCACCAAATGCAGCCAGCCTGTGTCCCTCAAATGAAGCCTGTGTCCCCCAAATTCAGCCAGCCTGTGTCCCCCAAATGCAGCCAGCCTGTGTCCCTCAAATGCAGCCAGCCTGTGTCCCTCAAATGCAGCCTGTATCCACCAAATGCAGCCTGTGTCCCTCAAATGCAGCCAGCCTGTGTCCCTCAAATAAAGCCTGTGTCTCCCAAATGCAGCCAGCCTGTGTCCCCCAAATGCAGCCTGTGTCCCCCAAATGAAGCCTGTGTTCCACCAAATGCAGCCCTTGTCCACCAAATACAGCCTGTGTCTACCAAATGCAGCCAGCCTGTGTCGACCAAATGCAGCCAGCCTGTGTCGACCAAATGCAGCCAGCCTCTGTCCCCCAAATGCAGCCTGTGTTCACCAAATGCAGCCTGTGTCCCATCAAATGCAGCCTGTGTCCCCCAAATGCAGCCAGCCTCTGTCCCCCAAATGCAACCTGTATCCACCAAATGCAGCCTGTGTCCCCCAAATAAAACCAGCTTGTGTCCCCCAAATACAACATGTGTCCACCAAATGCAGCCAGCCTGTGTCCACCAAATGCAACCTATGTCCACCAAATGTAGCCTGTGTCCCCCAAATACAGCATGTGTCCCCCAAATGCAGCCTGTGTCCACCAAATGCAGCCTGTGTCCACCAAATGCAGCCAGCCTGTGTCCCCCAAATGCAGCCAGCTTTTGTCCCCCAACTGCAGCCTGTGTCCCCCCTAATGAAGCCTGTGTCCCCCAAATGAAGCCTGTGTCCCCCAAATGCAGCCTTGTCCAACAAATTCAGCCAGCCTGTGTGCCCCAAATGCAGCATGTGTCCCCCAAATGCAGCCTGTGTCCACCAAATAAAGCCTCTGTCCTCCAAATGCAGCCTGTGTCCCCTAAATGAAGCCTGTGTCCACCAAATGCAGCCAGCCTGTGTCCACCAAATGCAGCCAACCTGTGTTCACCAAATGCAGCCTGTGTCCACCAAATACAGCCTGCCCCCCAAATGCATCCCATGTCCACCAAATGCAGCAAGCCTTTGTCCCCCAAATGCAGCCTGTGTCCACCGAATACAGCCTGTGTCCCCCAAATGCAGTCTGTGTCCACCAAATGCAGCCTGTGTCCACCAAATGCCGCCTATGTCCACCAAATGCAGCCAGCATGTTTCCCCCAAATTCAGCCAGCATGTTTCCCCCAAATGAACCCTGTGTCTCCCAAATGCAGCCAGCCCCTGTCCCTCAAATGCAGCCTGTGTTCACCAAATGCAGCCTGTGTCCCACCAAATGCAACCTGTGTCCCACCAAATGCAGCCTGTGTCCCCCAAATGCAGCCAGCCTCTGTCCCCCAAATGCAACCTGTATCCACCAAATGCAGCCTGTGTCCCCCAAATGAAACCAGCCTGTGTCCCCCAAATGCAACATGTGTCCACCAAATGCAGCCAGCCTGTGTCCACCAAATGCAACCTGTGTCCACCAAATGTAGCCTGTGTCCCCCAAATACAGCCTGTGTCCCCCAAATGCAGCCTGTGTCCCCAAATGCAGCCTGTGTCCACCAAATGCAGCCAGCCTGTGTCCCCCAAATGCAGCCAGCCTTTGTCCCCCATCTGAAGCCTGTGTCCCCCTAATGAAGCCTGTGTCCCCCAAATGCAGCCTGTCCCCCCCCAATGCAGCCTTGTCCAACAAATGCAGCCAGCCTGTGTGCCCCAAATGCAGCCTGTGTCCCCCAAATGCAGCCTGTGTCCACCAAATAAAGCCTGTGTCCTCCAAATGCAGCCTGTGTCCACCAAATGCAGCCAGCCTGTGTCACCTAAATGAAGCCTGTGTCCACCAAATGCAGGCAGCCTGTGTCCACCAAATGCAGCCAACCTGTGTCCACCAAATGCAGCCTGTCCCCCAAATGCATCCCATGTCCACCAAATGCAGCCAGCCTTTGTCCCCCAAATGCAGCCTGTGTCCATTAAATGCAGCCAGCCTGTCCCCCAAATGCAGCCAGCCTGTGTCCCCCAAATGCAGCCTGTGTCCACCGAATACAGCCTGTGTCCCCCAAATGCAGTCTGTATCCACCAAATGCAGCCTGCGTCCACCAAATGCAGCCAGCATGTTTCCCCCAAATTCAGCCAGCATGTTTCCCCTAAATGAACCCTGTGTCTCCCAAATGCAGCCAGCCTGTGTCCCCGAATTTCAGTCTGTGACCACCAAATGCAGCCAGCATGTTTCCCCCAAATGAAGCCTGTGTTTCCCAAATGCAGCCAGCCTGTGTCCCCCAAATGCAGTCTGTGTCCACCGAATATAGCCTGTGTTCCCCAAATGCAGCCTGTGTCCACCAAATGCATCCAGCCTGTGTCCCTCACATGCAGCCTGTGTCCACCAAATACAGCCTGTGTCCCCCAAATGCAGCCTGTGTCCACCAAATGTAGCCTATGTCCACCAAATGCAGCCAGCATGTTTCCCCCAAATGAACCCTGTGTCTCCCAAATGCAGCCAGCCTGTGTCCCCGAAATTCAGTCTGTGTCCACCAAATGCAGCCTGTGTCCACCAAATGCAGCCAGCATGTTTCCCCCAAATGAACCCTGTGTCCAACAAATAAAGCCTGTGTCCTCCAAATGCAGCCTGTGTCCGCCAAATGCAGCCAGCCTGTGTCCCCCAAATGCAGCCTGTGTCCACCAAATGCAGTCAGCCTGTGTCCACCAAATGCAGCCTGTGTCCACCAAATACAGCCTGCCCCCCAAATGCATCCCATGTCCACCAAATGCAGCCAGCCTTTGTCCCCCAAATGCAGTCTGTGTCCATTAAATGCAGCCAGCCTGTCCCCCAAATGCAGCCAGCCTGTGTCCCCCAAATGCAGCCTGTGTCCACCGAATACAGCCTGTGTCCCCCAAATGCAGTCTGTGTCCACCAAATGCAGCCTGTGTACACCAAAGGCAGCCTATGTCCACCAAATGCAGCCAGCATGTTTCCCCCAAATGAACCCTGTGCCTCTCAAATACAGCAGCCCGTGTCCCCGAAATTCAGTCTGTGTCCACCAAATGCAGCCTGTGTCCACCAAATGCAGCCAGCATGTTTCCCCCAAATGAACCCTGTATCTCCCAAATGCAGCCAGCCTGTGTCCCCCAAATGCAGTCTGTGTCCACCAAATGCAGCCAGCCTGTGTCCCCCAAATGCAGTCTGTGTCCACCGAATATAGCCTGTGTTCCCCAAATGCAGCCTGTGTCCACCAAATGCAGCCAGCCTGTGTTCCTCACATGCAGCCTGTGTCCACCGAATACAGCCTGTGTCCCCCAAATGCAGTCTGTGTTCACCAAATGCAGCCTGTGTCCACCAAATGCAGCCTATGTCCACCAAATGCAGCCAGCATGTTTCCCCCAAATGAACCCTGTGTCTCCCAAATGCAGCCAGCCTGTGTCCCCCAATTGCAGTCTGTGTCCACCAAATGCAGCCAGTCTGTGTCCCCCAAATGCAGCCTGTGTCCACTGAATATAGCCTGTGTTCCCCAAATGCAGCCAGCCTGTGTCCACCAAATGCAGCCAGCCTGTCCCCCCCAAATGCATTCTGGGGTTAACGGCCTCCAGGAAGACAGACAGCCTATAAGACAGGAAGTAGACAGAGAGGTGGTGGTGAGGAGGAGATGGAGATGAACACCTGTCTGAGGAGCTGTCTGGCTGTGTTGTTGTATTTGCTGTTTGCTGTTTTGGAGGCTGCAAAAATATCTCTGCAAGGATTTTTTTTGGTGAAGACCTGTCTACAGAACTGTAGGTGCTTTTCTTTTTGTATTATTTTGTGCTGAAGATAAGCGGACTTTAATTTATGGTTTTTATATGCTGAAGAAAAGCTTTATTTTTGATTTAATTAAAAATAAATATATTTTGGTTTCACCTGACAACGGTTTATGCACTTAATCCCGCGGAGCTAGTATCCCCAAACTTCACAATATATATATAAAATATAGATATACAGTGGGGACGGAAAAGTATTCAGGCCCCCTCAAAATTTTCACACTTTGTTATATTGCAGCCATTTGCTAAAATAATTTAAGTTAATTTTTTTCTCATTAATGTACACACAGCACCCCATATTGGCAGAAAAACACAGAATTGTTGACATTTTTGCAGATTTATTAAAAAATAAAAACTGAAATATCACATGGTCCTAAGTATTCAGACCCTTTGCTCAGTATTTAGTAGAAGCACCTTTTGATTTAATACAACCATGAGACTTTTTGGGAAAGATGCAACAAGTTTTTCACACCTGGATTTGGGGATCCTCTGCCATTCCTCCTTGCAGATCATCTCCAGTTCTGTCAGGTTGGATGGTAAATGTTGGTGGACAGCCATTTTTAGGTCTCTCCAGAGATGCTCAATTGGGTTTAAGTCAGGGCTCTGGCTGGGCCATTCAAGAACAGTCACTGAGTTGTTGTGAAGCCACTCCTTCTTTATTTTAGCTATATTCTTAGGGTCATTGTCTTGTTGGAAGGTAAACCTTCATCCCAGTCTGATGTCCTGGAGAAGGTTTTCATCCAGGATATCCCTGTACTTGGCCGCATTCATCTTTCCCTCTATTGTGACCAGTTGTCCTGTCCCTGCAGCTGAAAAACCCCCACAGCATGATGCTGCCACCACCATGCTTCACTGTTGGGATTGTATTGGATAGGTGGTGAGCAGTACCTGGTTTTCTCCACACATAACGCTTAGAATTAAGGCCAAAAAGTTCTATCTTGGTCTCATCAGACCAAAGAATCTTCTTTCTCACCAGTTTGGAGTCCTTCAGGTGTTTTTTTTAGCAAACTCCATGCGGGCTTTCATGTGTCTTGCACTGAGAGACTTCCGTTGGGCCACTCTGCCATAAAGCCCCGACTGGTGGAGGGCTGCAGTGATGATTGACTTTCTATAAATTTCTCCCATCTCCCGACTGCATCTCTGGAGCTCAGCCACAGTGATCTTTGGGTTCTTCTTTACCTCTCTCACCAAGGCTCTTCTCCCCTGATAGCTAAGTTTGGCTGGACGGCCAGCTCTAGGAAGGGTTCTGGTCATCCCAAATGTCTTCCATTTAAGGATTGTGCTCTGAGGAACCTTAAGTGCAACATCATTTTTTGTAACCTTGGCCAGATCTGTGCCTTGCCACAATTCTGTCTCTGAGCTCTTCAGGCAGTTCCTTTGACCTCATGATTCTAATTTGCTCTGACATGCACTGTGAGCTGTAAGGTCTTATATAGACAGGTATGTGGCTTTCCTAATCAAGTCCAATCAGTATAATCAAACACAGCTGGACTCAAATGAAGGTGTAGAACCATCTCAAGGATGATCAGAAGAAATGGACAGCACCTGAGTTAAATATGAGTGTCACAGAAAAGGGTCTGAAAACTTAGGACCATGTGATATTTCAGTTTTTATTTTTTAATAAATCTGCAAAAATTTCAACAATTCTGTATTTTTCTGTCAATATGGGGTGCTGTGTATACATTAATGAGGAAACAAATGAACTTAAATGATTTTGGCAAATAGCTGCAATATAACAAAGAGTGAAAAATTTAAGGGGATCTGAATACTTTCCATCATCATTGTGTGCCTTCCTTGGATTTTAAATCTCAAGGAAGGTTTTATGTATGTATGTGTAGCACTTACCCCCGAAGGAGCTGCTTAATTTTTCTGGGCTTACCGATTACCTCCTCCAGCTCATCCTTGTCTAGGGGTTCCCAGGGTTGATAACCCAGTAACTGTAGAGACTGGCACTTGAATTCCTTGTTAGGATTTTTATTTTGCATTTAACGATTGAACAAACTCAGTCTCTAAGTTGGGAATAGAGGGTATCAGGGTAAAGTTTAGCTCAGGTACTTGAAACTGCTGACTCCATGAAAGTCTCTCTCTAAGTACACAATCCAGGGAACAGCCACCCGCAACTGGATTCTTTAACTGATAAATCCTTTTAGTTTAGTTTTGGGTTTAGTAGCCAACAGATAATTCTAGCTTTTCAAAGTCTCTCATATAGACTTGGTTGGAAACTTACTTACAACTGGAAGGGTAGAAGTAGGAACCTTTCTTACTGTACCAGAATCTTTCAGCCGGTCCAGCGATACTGTAAGAATTGTGGATTCAGTCAATGTCCATGGTAGCTCAGCTTCCAGGTCTTACCGAGCAGCCAGCCTTGTGTGTGGCCCTCTTACTGAAGAGTTCTCCCCTGGTCGCATTTAGAGTTGCTGGACCTCTCCAAACCCGAGACGGCCCCGGAACATCTTAGAATCCTCCTTCCAGTTACTGCGCCTCCAACTAGCCAGTTCTGAGACTCAAAAATGAATGGATCCGCACCCCAGGCCATGAGGGCCCCCGGGGGCTGGTCAGGAGGACCAGGACCATGGAGTCAGCAACAACTTCTGGACCGGAAAGCAGAACCACGTGACTTTGGCACCTTAAGTACCCTTTCCCAGATTATGCAGTGAGACAAACGCGCTCACTGATTGGTTCCCAGCTAGAGATTGGTACCCAATGTGTCCAACCAGACTGCATTCTAAAGCCTCCCACAGGTGTACAACCCCACCTATGACCAGGCAGAACTTCTATACAGCCCAGCCAAACTGATCCCAAAGTACAATTTAGCACAATTAGTCCAAAAACTCATTACAGTTTTGAGCAAAAACAAAAATGTAAACACATATCGCGTACTCATTAGGAGTACCGGCGCTACTATGCATTTATCTCACAGTGATCAGAAGCCATACATTCTGACTGTATTGAGCCTGAAAAGCAAATAATAAACTCGTCTTCCCGCTACCAACCCTCCCCCCTTCAGTGGGACTCCTGTGGAGTGTCCTCATTTCTCAGTTCGGTCACCCTGGGAACCCCACTGACAATGGATCCAGAGAGCGTTAACTCCCATTTGTGTGATATACTAAGTCCTGTTGGTGTCGCCGGCTCTCTTGAAATCATAGAGTTTTTGTTCTTGCATTCTATAATAATATTTTAAATTCAATAAGCTTAAACAAGGAATGGGTTCTCACTTAGGCCGCGTACACACGGGCGGATTGTCTGTCCAACTTAGTCCGCGGACTGTCTGACAAACAAAGTCTTACGGAATTTCCGAAATTTTGTCCGTTCAAACTTGGTTTTGTCCGTCCAAACTTGGTTTCAGCGGACAGTCCGCTCGTGTGTAGGCAAGTTGGACGAACTAAGTATGGCGCATGCTCAGAAAGGATTTACACGGCCGAAGGTTGCATTGCAGTGTATAGGACGTCGTTTTTCTAGTCCCGTCGTACGTGCTGTACACGTCATCGCGCACGCTTTCAGCGGACTGTCTGCTCATCGTGTGTGGTCAAGTCCGTTCATGCAAATTTTGAACGGACTGTCTGTCGGATTGTCTGACGAACTTAGTTGGCCAGACAATCCGCCCATGTGTACGTGGCCTTAGAATGCCCAAATCAAAAACTTTAGTTCATGTTTACTTATATTGATCATTTGGGTTAGCATGGGTCAATTTAACCAAAACCTAAAAAAAAGGTTCAAACTGGAGTTGGGATCTAAAAACAAGAACATTGTATTTAAAATGAAAGATTTTCACAGTGGTAAAAGTTATGACATACTCATGTTTACAGAATGATTGTATAAAAAAAGCACACTTTAATGTGTAAATACTTTTCTCAAAACTGAAAATGATAAATATTTTACATGTTATGTAATATAATATAATTCTTTAATCACAAACACTGTTACTGTTTAAACCAGCCTTCCTCATTTTTAACATACAGGAATTCTTAAAATAACTTTCCCATCACAAGGAACCTCTGCTAATAATTTTTATAGCTACAGCTCATTGTACATTAGCATAAAAGTCGATGGGAAGAATGCTCTTTAAAGTGGTAGTAAAGCCTGATTTGTGATTTTTACCTACAGATAAGCCTATAATAAGGCTATAGTTGTGAACAAGCATGGTACGCTCATGTGAAACACGTCAACTATCTGTATTCCTGCATGTTTGACTGGCATACGACAATAAAGAACTTCTTATCAAGCATTTTGATGGTCTGGTGTGCAACCAATTTCTTCTTTTTTCTTTGCATTGTGGACAGTGGTGAGCCAAGGTTGGCATCTGAAACCCAGTGCACCTGTTTATTACCTGATACGGTGTGTGCTTCTTGTTTGGACTATAATAAGGCTTACCTGTAGGTAAAATGAATATATTCTGAACGTGCACCGTTTAGGAGATATTCACCCTGGATGCAGCTGGTGACATCACCGGCGCACGCGCTCTGAAGGTCCGAAATACCTTACTGGACCTTCAGAGCTTTGTGCCGACACTGAGGGCTCCTCCCACATCTGCAGAGGGTGACGACATTGCCGCTCCAACCAATCACACAGCCGAAGCATGTGAACCGAGAAGAAGACCGGGAATGATGTTAGACCTCTCAACGGTGACAGTACACTGCTTGAAGGCTTTGTTGTAAGGTAAGTGTTTCATAATGTGCTAGTATGCAATGCTTACTGGCACATTATGCGATTACCTTAGAGGTGTTTTTTTTTTCTTCTTTTCTTTAACCAGCCACAGTTTACCACTGCTTTAACTCTCTAGCTATTGGAAACTATTTCCCCCTACAGATAAACAAAAGATCGTGGTGGTCAGTGGTTACTTATCTAAGAGACAGAAATTGCTCATTATTCAAGAAACATCTGGCAACTCTGGAGGAACCCTAGGGTTACACAGAACTCTTATTGAGAAAGGTTGGTTTATGCTGGTTCTGGATTTCCAAAAATACATTGCTCCCTTCTCGTAAATTAAATGACATTTTATGTATATTCCTGTTTTTTATTTCTCTTAATTAGTAGGCTTATCTTGCGTCCTTGAACTTTGGTTTAAAAAGAACATTTTCTGTTTCTGTTTCACAATAGTTTGATTGCGCCGAAGAATGTGCCATCACCACTCAGAAATATTTTAATATCACTTTTTGGTATTGTAAGGAAGAGCTCATCGCCTTCTTCTAATTTTGCAAGCCCTGGAAAACAGAATAGCGTATTAAGCAGAATATTGTAATAATAGTGACTACTTCAGACACATATAAGAATCTAGCAGGTGACTACTGACATCTAGTTCAACTGAAATGGCAGTTTTAGATAAAACTAGATTTTATTTTTGTTTCTACGTATTTATAAATGTGAATTAAATGAATGGGCTGTGTTGATGGCCTTTGTCCTTTGGTCTTGTGTTGATGCCATCTGTTTGGGGTAAGTTAGAGATGAAAGCCAGATAATTTGGAATTCATTGACAGGTGCATTTGACCTGCAATTGACTTCCTTCTAACCTGCATTTGACCTGTTTCTAGCAGTTTCTGCCTTCCTATTAGACTTAAATTTGAAACTAAAGGCAAAATATTTTTTAAAAATTTATGATAGAATAAGGGAAGATTATAACCCCTGTTATTTTTTTTTTTTTGTCATTTGTGTCGCATTGGGGAGATTTCCCTTCACTTCCTGTTCGATAGCAGGAAGTTAGAGGAAAGTGAAAGAATCCAGGGTTGTCATAATTTTTACCAGAACTAGCATCCCCATTGCAAGAGTTCCCCACTATTAGTGTTCTGATGTCAACCCAAAATTTGGGATTTTCTTTTTACTTTCCACCATATACAAAAAAAAACTTTAATGGGAATGAAATGCCCACTCTATGTGATAGACCAACACAAAGTGGCACATAATTGGGAAGTGGAAAGAAAATGATAAATGGTTTTCAATTTATTTTTACAAATAAATATCTAAAAAGTGTTGTAGCATGCATTTGCATTAAACCCCCTTTACTCTGATACCCCAAACTAAAATCTAGTAGAACCAATTGCTTTCAGAAGTCCCCTAATTAGGAATTAGAGTCCACCTGTGTGTAATTTAATCTCAGTAAAAATACAGCTGTACTGTGAAGCCCAGAGAGGTTTGTTAGAGAACCTTAGTGAACAAACAGCATCATGAAGGCCAAGGAACACATCAGAAATGTCAGGGATAAAGCTGTGGAAAAGTTTAAAGCAGGGTTACGTTATAAAAAAATATCCCAAGCTTTGAACATCTCACAGAGCACTGTTCAATCCATCATCTGACAATGGAAAGAGTATGGCACAACTGCAAACCTACCAAGACATGGCCGTTCACCGAAACTGACAGGCTGGGCAAGGAGAGCATTACTCAGAGAAGCAGCCAGAAGGCCCATGGTAACTCATCTAGAGAATTTTTGAAAACCATTTATCATTTACCTTCCACTTCACAATTATGTGCTACTTTGTGTTGGCCTATCACATAAAATTCCAATAAAATACATTTTTGCTTTTGGTTGTAACATGAGAAAATGTGGAAAGGGGTAAGAATACTTTTTCAAGGCACTTTATGTGTACAAATTTAAATCATTAAATGAAAAACTCCAATGAAAGTAAACATATATATTATAAAATATATATATGTGTAATTTAAAGTGATTGTAAAGGCAATTTTAGACTAGCATCAGGGTCGCTTTAAGTGCCCTGACATGGGGCAGTTCATTTTCTACAAAACAGAGGCAAAAAAGTATCTCCAGTAAAGCTAAAATTCTATGTTTAGTTCTAAATCTTGAGGGGATTTATTTTAATCAACAAAAACAGATTTCCATGTTATATTCCATTTTCGTGACATTAAATAATAGACACCAATGCTTACATTTTGTGTTAATCACAATGAAAGATGCATGAAATGTCTATCTTCAAATCAATTAAAAAAATTAGCAATTGTCATTCTCCTCCCATCTTTTAGCTTAAAAATCGAAAAGACCTTTTAAAGCGGAGCTCCACCCAAAAATGGAACTTCCACTTTTCCGCTTCCTCCCCCCGTGTCACATTTGGCACCTTTTAGGGGATGGGGGGAGCAGATACCTGTCTAATACAGGTATTTTGCTCCCACTCCCGGGCATAGATATCCGAGCCACCCACGGGTATCAACCCCCCCCCCCCCCCCCCCGCTGTCTTCTTGGAGATGCACAGGTTCCAGGAGACAGCAGGGCCCAGTAGTATAGCGCAGCGCAAGTCGCGCATGCACAGTAGGGCAGCAGGAAGTGAAGCCGCACTTGCTATGTGGCAACCGAGCAGGCTTGCTCCTGAGCCACTGCTCTGTGTGTCAATTCACACTCAGATTGGCCCCACTCTCCCCTTTCTTCTCAATGGCTTACTGGCTGTGCTGCTGTCTCAGCCGATGAGGAGGGAGAGTCCCCAGAGAGCCGAGCCTTTAGAAATACTTTTAAAAAAAATGGACATTTACCTCAGAAATATGCCTTTCAAATAAGATCTCCCCTCAGCATTTTTCTAATTACATTACTTACCACCTGTAAAACATGTGTTGTTTGGGTCTGACTTTGGCATATTTTGTATACATCTAAATAAAGTAACCACATTTGGATCATCCCCCACAGTCTGCATCTTCTTCCTCTGTACTAAATGACCCGCTGCAAACACTTCATCTGTGTACCAAACCTAAAAAGAAAAAACAAAGATTTTGCAATATTTAATAAACATAGGGACCACAAATAGAATATGCGTCATTGTCATTAGACGGTTACAGTGGTTGTTAAACCACTCTAACCTGTATACACCATCAGCACTGCCTCCTATTGTAGTGTCCCCCTCTGTGTGTGATTTATAAAAATAAATGCTGCAAATAACTATTTACGAGACTGTGATCACATGACTGGCCAGCTTTCTCCTTTCCTCCTCTGAGAGTTGCAAGGGGTGGGGCTGAGATTCCTCTGCTAATTTCAGTCTGGAGGGGAGGAGGAGAGGAGGAGAGAGATGGCTGTTTGTGATTGCAATCTCGGCTCTTAAATTAGGTATTTACAACATTTATATTTATAAATCATTCACAGAGGGGAACACTGCAATAGGAGGCAGTGCTGATGGTGTATACAGGTTAGTGTACAGGTTAGAGCAGCAGGAGAGGGGAGGGGTGGCTCACACACAGACAGAGAGGGAAGGGGGAGGACACAGGAGCAGAGAGGAGAGCAGATAGCAGGCTGCTGATGACAGAGGCACGAAAACTGATCATGGTGTCTTGTCTCAGCAGCCATGATACATCGTGGCCAATTTACAGAGGGGGGAGGAGAAACTGGCAGGATCAGCCAGGTTTTTTAGGTGTTACAGGGGGCCAAATAATACTTCATATTCCCATCGCACACATTCCTGGATGAGCTCTCGAGTTGCTGTAGCAACAACCAGCTGGATACTGGTTCAAGTCACAGTCACATCTATACAGGGGGCCAAATGACACAGGACAAGCACTGTGTCATGCAACATGCTTTAAAGGAGCGGGATCCTTTTTTTTTTTTTTTTTTTTTTGGGCTAACAAATGCTTTAAAGGATAAGTTCGCTTTTGGAACATGTTACATGTTCTACCCATTTTTAGAAGGGTCAATGCCATAGAAGTATCTGGGTGTTCTGGTACATCATGAATTTGATAGCAGCCCAAATTGCTAATCTGCAGTTTAATAGAGGTATATACTTCAGAGAAAGAGAGAGAGAGAGAGAGAGAGACAAATAGACAGACAGGCATAAACTAGCCCACTGCAAAGCATCAGTAAAACCTTGTCTGGAATATACAGTTCCGTTTGGGCACTAGTTCACAAAAAGCATTTTGTGGAATTGGAGAGAGTGCAGAAAAGGGCAACTAAGAGGCATGAAGGACCTCAGTTATTAGGGACATTTTCTGTTATTAGTAAAGTTTAACTTAAAGTAGAACTATAAGCTTTTTTCTTTTCAGTTTGGATAAGGAGGGGTTATAACCCCTGTAAGGTTTATTTTTGCCATCTGTCTCCCATTGGGGAGATTTACCTTCACTTTCTGTCACATAACCAAAACAGAATGTGAGAGGAAATACCTGAAAAATAAGATAATCTCTTGGGGCCCCCCATGTCAGCAAAACTAGTGCCTCCATTGGAAGATTTCCCCACTTTTACTTTTTTGGGGACAACCCAAAATGTGAGATTTTCTTCTACTTTCACTTTCAATGATAATGGTAAACATAACAAATAGAGAGGGTGAATCTTCCTAACGGGGACACAGACAGCAATAAAAACTGACAGGTGTTCTAATCCTTCTCGCTTTTATCCAAAATTAAAAAAATTAAAAAGTTTTCCCTTTAGTTATACTTTAACTGAATTTATTCTTCCTATAAGGGGATATTTAAAAAAAAAAAGCTCCATATAGTAAACTTAGTTCAAAGTAAGGTCAAAGCGACTGACAAGGGGATGCTCTTTGCATTATGAGGAAAAGAGATTTAACCTCTGCATACAGAAAACTCAAGTTGTTACCTGATAACTCCAGGAATCCTTCAGGGCAGTTGACTAAATATGGCTTCACCCACCTGACAGGAGACTAAAGAGCTTAAAGGGGCTCCCAGGAGCCAGTGACCTCAGTAGTAGAAAGGTGGGTGGGGCTTATCGCCCAATGTGGGGCCCCTTGCGAACACTCTCGCTAATGGACAGGGCTGCAGTCATGTGAAAATCAGTATTAAGGAGGTACCTCAACATAGAAGTGAGACGTTCACCTTGTACAGTTTCACTGTAATATGCCAAGCACTTCTCTGTTAAGCACTCTTTCTCCTACAGGGTATGTGCCACTCCAACAACACAGCCTTGATTGCCACCTCACTCCCAGTGCCATTGTGAGAACACAGCACAGTTCTATGTTGCTAACAAGCTTGAATACGTTACGTAAGTATTCATGGGACAGCAGGCCGGAATTTTATTTAAAAACTTGAAATAAGACAAGCAGACAGGTATTTGGATAATAATGGCCGTGGTTGTTTATTACTGGTTTAAAAAACTATTGTACATAACTCATCAAAACTCATCCAATAAACTTAAAGCTAGCCCAGTCACTACGGCTCAGGCAGCAACACAAAATACCCAACACTTGAAACACTATAAGTAAAAAGCCATAATAACTTGTCCCCCTTTGCTGTAACAATTCTGTATATTATTATTTTTTTTTGCAAAGGTGACTTACCACATAACAACAACCGCAACAAAATACATTAACATAACCATACCATACAGAATTAAAATACATTTAAATGCAAGTTTTTTTTTTTTTTTAGGGAGGGAGGGGAGAGAACACCACAGCTCTTCTTCTGAGGCGAATGAGCCCCCTCAGCAGAACCCCCTTTATATAGCCCCACAAACCCCAAGAAAACTGGTTTAAAACAGTTCTTCCCGGGCTTTTTCACATGTCATGAAGAGGGGTCACCTGTACCCCTCCTCAAAAACACGTGACTAACAGCTGTTTCCCCGCTGGCCACAGGCTCTGCGGGGGAACTTGAAACAGCTGATCCAGCCGCTCTCCCATGAGGAAAAGGGGGGGCATGAAACTGCCCTCTCCCTTTTCCTGTCATTCTGTACCTTCCAGGATAGGTACATAAGTTCCCTGTGCAGTAAGACCAGTCCAGAAAATGTGGGGGCCATCTCACTTCTCCTCTTCATCCCTCTTTTTAGTACAAGTCTTGTTCTTTTGATACGCTCTTAAATGCACCCCTTTGTAGGCACTTCGGACCAGACATTTGGTAACTTTATAAACTTGGACGTCTTGCAAATTACATAGTTAATGTGGAACAGTCCCTCAAAGATTCTTCCATTTACAGCTGTAGTTTACCCTAACTTAGGCTGCCCAAATCATACCTGCCATATAAGAAAAGTCCTTTCATAAGAGTCCATATCCCTATTTTTGTACCTTGACTAAGTACCACAAAAGGGGGGCTATGTGCTCAGTACAGCTTCACATAATGCAGCACTCCTTCCTCTCTGTTCCCATGCTAGAGCTCTTTCTCTCACACTAATCTCTTTTTATGTTTCTCCAGCAGGGGGCAGGGCTCTGCAGAAAACCCAGGAAAGTCTGCTAGCAAGGTAAAACCCCAGCATTTCTGCTGGGAAACATTAACTAAGTAGTACAATTAACAAACAACAAAATACACTTAAAGCAGGGTTCCACCCAAAAGTTCTACTTTAAGGACTCCTCACCCCCTTACATGCCACATTTGGCATGTCATTTTTTGGGGGGGTGGGTACCTAGTTTTGAGAGGTACCCAGCTCTCATTTCTGCTGGGGCCACCTAGGCGACTTGAGCAGAAGTTCTCATCTCCCCTTCCCTCCCTGCAATCTTCTGGGACACTTCACAGGTCCCAGAAGATTACCCAGGCCATTGAGGAGGTGCAGCATGCACCAGGCTGTGAAGCCGCAAGCTTTCACAGCCAGGTGCCCACACTTGTGATGCCGGCGCTGGAAAGAGGAGAGGGATAGGTTCGGGCGGCTACATTGCTGGATCGTGGGACAGGTAAGTATGTGTTTATTAAAAGTCAGCAGCTACACTTTTTGTAAAAAAAGTTTTAATAAACACAAAATCGAATGGAACTCTGATTTAACCCCAGAAATATTGAACACAACCAACACTGTAATACCTTAGTAAGCACCTGCTTACACACTTAAATATGCAGAATAACAATAATAAACACCACCATCCTGCAGGATTCCAAGAAAAGGAGTTCTCAGGTAAATACTTGAATTTTTCCAAAATTTCTCTTCAGGTTGGTTGACTAGGAAAACACTAGCAAAAGGTTATCTAGTGTGGGAAATCTGCTTGAAGCACCTTTCTCCTGAAGGCCTGAGCTTAACTAGAGAGGATGTCAATATAATACTGTTTGTCAAAATTGTTGATGCACATCTAGGTGGCAGCTCCTCATATCTGCTTAGTTGAGGCACTGGCTTTCTCAATGTAGACAGGTCTCTGATAAAGTGTGCTGTGATCCTCATGGGTCAGGTGTTACCTGTCGAGATATAGACTGATTGCCATATAAATCCAGTGGACCATGGAGGCTTTGGGTGTTTTGCCACCTTTGCTGAGGCCATTAACATATGAACAGGGAGTTTGACTTACTGATGTCTCTAGTATTTTGGATATATCAAACTATACATCTGAAAATGTCCAGTTGTCCTTGTTTTGTAGCAGGATAAGAAATAGTTCTTCAACGAAAAGGGTCTGTCATTTGGAGACTTTATGGGCTGAGCTAATGGCCACAAGGAAAGTGAGTTTTTAAAAGTTAGTTATTTTAAAGATGTTTTCTCCAAAGGTTCAAAGGGAGCTTTAATTGTTCACCCAAGAACTGAAGGAAGGTCCCTAGGGGAATCATTAAGCTGCAGGAGGCTTGAGTCTGAAAAGTGTCTTGAATATTTTTTTCAACTAAAGTATCCCTGGCCAGGGTTTTGTCTAGAATACAGATAGTGCTACATGCCACAGGGTTTTTTATGGGGCAATTTATGGGCATTCCTGTGGGTGAGCCACATCACAACACTGAGGCCAATTCCCCCTCTTCACCTGAACACCTGTAGCTCTGCCATGTAATATTACTTTTTGGCCTATTTTGCTCTACTTCTCTGCCATCTTTCATCTACCTTGTACACAAGAGGAAAGACTAAGCCCAGACCTGCCAACTAGACACCAGCTGGAGAAAGAGACTAGAGTAGTACCTTTTGGCTTGAATTGTAGTAAATGACCACACTAGAGATGATTGCTTGTTTTTGTGGATGTCTCCAGTTCACCAACATGAGCAACATTAACAGCAACATAAGCAGCCACATAGTTCCCTAGTCTCTCCAACTTTCTTCAATAGTGATGAATTAATCTAGCTCACCTGTGTATCAGGGATACTGTCTCCATAGCCTCATAGCTTCCCTCTACTCTGTGTTTCATCTTGGCGGCTTTCAAAAGAGGTGGAGTTTAATTGACATCTCCACTGTATGTACTGTTTGTCATGCCCTCTTTCTTCTGTGTACCTCTCAACAGATCTTATTATAGATTTGTCCACTTGTGTGGGGCAGTCTACAAACTGATGTTTCACATAATGAGGATCTCATAGAAGGACATCTATACTAGGTGAGGAAGTTGCAACAGGCAGTCAGACATCTGAGGAAGAGTAAGCAGGATTAAATGTTGGATGGGTTGAGTTAAAACTTTGTTGAATAATCTATTAGGTTCATTTCTTAAGCCAAAATGTACTATTACAACTTTGGTAATCATTTTATAGATTTATTTTCACTTCTGCTGATGTTGCCTAAACAATAGCACCTCTGCTTAATCCATATCTAAGTAGTCCGTAGAAGCAGCATTGGTAGTAAGAGTATTTGGTTTGTTGCCAAAAGCAACCAAAAAGAGGATTGTTCTGGAATGTTAACATTAATTTAGCCAAGATATAGGCCTAACAGTGGTTATAATCTTCTTCCCTCAGCATCTCCAGCTAGATAGAGGATTAATAAACAGAGAGGTGTGAATGTGTGAGAGGTGCCAATTATGTATGGCTTTATGGTATTAGGCATGGGTAAATGGATTGTCCTGTATACAGCCAACTTGTTATGTGTAGGAGATGCAAGTATCTTCTAAAAATTCACAGAAGGTTGGAGGTTTAAAGAGCTACATAAGAGGGTTTGGCTGGCATTAATGAAGGATTTATTATATGTCAATCAGCTTCTTTGCATAGAGGAGCACTTTAGCACATTCCTCTTTGCTGTTATGCCAAGTGCCACGTGCGTATATGCAGTTTAAAAACAGTTTTTATATTTTATTATTTTTCCTCTGTAGCAGGATCAGTAATCAGCAAAATGGTCAAATAGTAAATAATGTAATATACTAAATAGGTGCAAAAAGAATCAATAATGCACAACAAAATGGGAAAAAACATGCATGCACTGCAGAGTAATACACACACATAATAAAAGCTGCACAAACAAGGGCTCACAGTGATTTCTCTGTGGATTAATCAGGGTAAAATATTAGCTGGGTCTTATAGAGAAGCTGTGTGCTATTAGATTCTGTCCTGGCTGCCTGCCCACCAGTTTTGTCAGTGGATGGCCTCCCAACTAATTGCAGATAACTCTGCCTTATCAGGTGTGGCTCCTTTGAACTATAAAGGCAGGGAAGCAGAGAAACCTTACTTCCCTAGGCATGACCAGAAATTCAGGGAGTTGGGGACTTAGGAGTAAGTGCCTGTTCACATCAGAACGAGGTGTGTTTCCCGCACAGTGATCAAAAAGGCACTACAGCTGTGATCTGCAGCGAAAGTCAATGCTAAGTTAACGACATATCAAATGTAGGTAACAAACGCAGTGTGAAAAATGTGTAAGGGGGCACTATTAAAATAAACTGCTACCTATAGCTTATCAACTTATTATAAACATGTGATGACATAAAATGCAATTATTAAAGCATAAATGATTAATACCGTGACATAATTTATAAACTGCAAAGTGCTAAATTGATAGTGCAACACATTGACCAAAGTGATAAAAAATGTCCTCTAGAACAGTTCATAAAGTCTTCAATATTAAGTCCTCAATATGGTATGATGTGGGAGACCATCACCAGCTTAGCACATATCCCAAAGCACCTCAAAGTGCTCAGTATGGTGTCATATTCGCCAAAAGACCATAATCGCTTTGGTTAAAAAGAGGGTCAATTAGCGCTGAGTCATGGCTCCTGTAAGGTTTTTCTCTGAAGTGGATCAAGAATATCTCCTCCTCTCCTCCATAAAATCACATTGAAATGAGAGAAAGGGCAAACACTAGCTTGATACCATTTATTATAAAATAATATAAAAACCAAATGCCTGCTTGTCCCCACATCTCTCTACAAAAGCTATTCCTTCCTAAACATCAGGGGTACGCCAATCTACCAAATTTTCAAACCTATAACCTGTCTTGCCTCCTCAGAGTGGGTCTGGACTGGTTGACTCAGGCCTCCAGGTATTCCAACTTTGAAATGGAGTCCCAGATGGCAGACCCGTGTGGATTGGCCACTCTGCTGCACTGCAAACTTCATTCTCTTCCTCCCTCCCTGAAACACAATTTACTTTTACGTGACTCTTTAATAGCCGGGAGAGAGGTCAGAAAAAATTAGGGATATCGCCCTTTTTATCTTGATACCTTCCGATAATCAGGCATCCTCTTTTTCCACAAGTGCGGCAATATGCAGCATTTTCCACATGGGTCTCCCATGGGCTCACCAATTTTGCCCATCTGTTCAACCATTCCACCAGCAATGCCCTCCCCTTCTCTCAACTCACCCACAATCACATATACGTCCAGCAAGCAGTTAACTTTGCAGTCAGTCTCTGCCCTGCCAGAGACCTGCGATTCCATACCTCTCTACTGGACACAATCCTAGACAGTAAGCTATTCAAAATCCCAGCCATCTACAAATCTTTGTCCTCTCAACTCACCAAAACTTCACATCTCAATCCCACCTCCCCATAGAACAAAGACCACATACTAGTGGGCTATAACACCAACTCAAAATCATACCTCGTGCCTACATTCCCTTGTCCATGTCCTCTCCAAACCCAGCAACAGTGTTCATGGTGCTTCCTTCATAGACCCTCCCTATTCCACAGAATGTGGGGCTGTCCTTTCACCTCTCGCTTCTGGGACCAACTGGAAAACTTTGCTGGTATGGTTATGGGGTACACCCCATGTAAAGATCCCTTTCCTCTCCTATTCGGCTTCCTGGAAAGCCCCTCTCCTGGCACCGCAAAATTACAACCATTGGTTAAACGTCGTAACAAAGCTTGGCTTTCCATCTGTTTCATGGCTGCAAGGAGGGCTATTCTCAAACAGTGGACTCCCATCACTCCTCCAACCATCACGGACGTGAAAACAGATCTCAATAGTCTCCTATGTAAAGAGAAACTTGACATGGCTCGCTCTCCTTGCAACCTCTCCTCCCGCTTCCACACCAAATGGGACTTCTGCATATCGAAATTTCTGCCAGCTTTGGACACCTTTTTTTCTGGGCCCTCTCCACTGGATTGTGGGATAAATATGCTTCACAACCCTCCCAGCAAGTTTGATGCCACACCTCCATCTTCCTACTTAAACATGTTGTCGGATAATGATACCTCATAGACTTTGCTTATATCCGGTTTATCCCCCCCCCCCCCCCCTCGGTATTAAGTGCCACCTATTTTGATGTTTGTACCGCTTTTCTGAAAAATAATTGATTTCTTCTCTCGAGCTACATGATAGCTCTCCTTCGTAAGGTCCGCGCTCTGGTCCTCCCTTTCCCTCCCCACCTCCCTCCTTCCCTTTGTTAATTATTATTTACTTTTTGTATGTTGGAAATACCAATACCAAGTATATTTAAAAACAAAAAAAGCCTGCTTACATGTATAGGTGCCTAACACGGCACTGAGAATTGCCCACATTCAAGGTTGAAGGGAACTACCGCCACCCAGCTCGCGCTCAAGGGCCGGCATGCGTTCCACTGCCAAGTAAGTAAAACCAGATGCCAGTGATCCGGACATGACCGGAAATGCGCCTCGACATACACTTCGTTGACGTACGCTCGTCTTCCTTATGACGTTGCAAGACAAAACATACATCGAGGCGCCCTTCCGGTCACATCATGTCCGGGTCCCTGGCTTCCAGTTTTAGTTACTCGGCAGTAGAACGCACCATGGCCCTTGAAGGCGAGCCGGGCGGCGGTGGTTCTCTTTACGCTTGAATGTGGGCAATCCCCAGTGCCTGTTAAGGCACTTATACATATAAGCAGGCATTTTTATGTTTTTAGATTATTTTATAATGGTATCATGCTATTGGTTCCCCTTTTCTGATTTTATGGTGGAGAGGAGAAGATATTCTTGATCCACTTCAGAGAAAAATCTTACAGGATCCATGACTCAACCACCTAAGCGCTAACTGGCCCTCTTTTTTAGCTAAAGGGGTCATGGTCTTCAGGTGAGTAGGACATCCTACTGGGCATTCCGGGGTGTTTTGGGATATGTGCTCAGCTGGTGATGATCTCCCACATCATACCATATTGAAGACTTAAAATTAAAGACTTTATGAACTGTTCTAGAGGACATTTTTTATTACTTTAGTTTTGCTTTGCTGCACTATCAATGTAGCCTTTATTATTTTTTTTGTCTCCTCCTCTTAAATCCCAGTTTGAGCCATTAGGGGGAGTGGCGTGTGGAATAGAGATGGTGCTAAGTGCGTGCGCGATACCCACAGGCGGCCAGAAGTGTTAGGTGGAACGCACAATACACCCGCACTTCCGGGCTGCGTTCCTGCTACGATAGTCTAGGGTGCGTGCACAGGTATGGAGATGGAGTCCAAGTGAGCCGGAAGTGCGGGTTGGAACGCAGAGACACCAGCACTTCCTGACTCTGTGTTGGCATGCATTCCAGTAGGGGAGAGAGCGGCACTTCAATGGAACTACATAGATCAGATGGCAGCGATTGCCTAAGTAGTGGAGTGAGAGAGATATAAGGGTCAGTCCTTTTGGTGGGTTTGGGCTATATACTGATGTTAATATATATACTTGTACATTGATCATTTATGTTGTAAAGTGGCAATGGTTAACGGTTAATGCAATGTTTACTAGTTAGCTGGTGTTTTCACATACACTCTTAAAGTACTTTTTTGATGCAACATCAATATGGCCAATTGGTCTGTCTATTGTCATCTCCCCTCTTTTTGTAGGTTTTGAGATTGATATTAGGTTACGTCCCTCTGGTTGGAGCCAGCCCATGTAGATGGGCATGGCCTGACTGGGGAGTGGCATTTGGGGGCATAGGCATATGGGTGCATATAATGGGGCTCACGGGAAAGAGTAGTCACTGACCGACTAGGCTCTGAGGAAAGGGGTGCGCCCCTGAAACGTGTCAGACGTTCAAGTCGTTTGGGGTACCATCCGATCTTCCTGTCATCAGGTCTTGTCTGTAGTTACCAAGAGATGCAGTTTGACCGATAAGAAAAGCTTGTCTTTATGCTCAATTTGTGAGTAGTACTATTGCTTTTATACATTTTTAATAAAACTTTTAAGTGGTAATGCACTAGGTAGGTGCGCCCTCCTTCTTTTCTTTTTTACAATGCCATTGTATCTATACAGACAAACTATACAGTATTCCTCCTCAGAATATTTTGATAGTTATTTGGGACATGCTCGCCATTACAGTATATGTTATAACAAGTATACCTGTGACCCACTTTCAGGGAGAGTGTGCTGTCAGTAATGTTTAGAGGACTGATGGTATTAGCTATTTATTATAAAGCACAGGTAGCAAGCAAATCAAGTTGCTACAGGTTTTTAACAACTGTTTCAGATAAAAAGCAGAATCAACATCTTGTGAGTTTAACATTTTAACAAAAATATTTTCTAAACTTTTTTGCTACACGATGGACTGATAATCCAAATAGGCTGATTTTCAGTTAAAACTGCCCTAACTACTTTAAAATCACAGAAGTAATTAAATTATCTTGGGCATCTAGGCCTCTTACCTGGCTGTATATGAAGAATAACCCATTTTCTTTTATTAGTATTTTATTTTGTTTTTTCTCAAGGGCAGTCCCATGTTTAACACTAAGAAGCCAGTGTATTACGGTACTGTCACCTAAACAAAGAACGAATAAGTTATCTTAGGGCAATGCATTTTTATTTTTCATTAATTGCTTTAAAAAAATGACATTTCAAGGAAACTTGTCATGAGAAAAATGCATGAACCATCACCTCTTACAGGAGACTAGTTGCTTATCTATCTCCGGCTTTAGTCCTTTCTGAGTCTTTAACCCAAAGCATGAATGTAGCAGATAATGTCATAAATATTAAATAGGTATTCAGGGTCATTTGACACTAGTATTCAACCAGCAGAGCAGCATGACAGGCAGCTAGAACTTTCAGAAGGTCGGTAATGGCTGTTTTCATATTTTCCCATGACAGATTGCAATTCTTCAAATAACTAGGTATGCATATTATACTGTAACCACATTTCTTCAATAATGTCAAACATGTATTACTAAGGCAATGGCTCTCTGCTAATTCTGTCATTTGTCAGTTAGACTGGTGGTGAGAAAATTCTCTGAAAGCCAATTCCTTTATGGGCAACAAATTACAGTTGAGTAGAGAAGTGAAATTGTGTGTCAACAAAGGGTTTAGTGTCTGGTATGTGTTTCCTGTTACTAGACATATGTATTATTTAGAAAATGTGTGGATACTGGGGGTAGTACATTTTTTTCCAATGCCTAAACCCAGAGTACAAGTGCACGCAGGATTTTTTGTGCCAAAACAAACATGCTTATCAAAGTTTCCTATGCTTAACCACTTGCTTACTGGGCACTTAAACCCCCCTCAGTCCCAGACCAATTTTCAGCTTTCAGCGCTGATGCACTTTGAATGACAATTGCGCGGGCATACAACACTGTACCCAAATGAAATTTTTATCATTTTTTTCCCACAAATAGAGCTTTCTTTTGGTGGTATTTAGTTACAGCTCGGAGTTTTATTTTTTGCTAAACAAACAAAAAAAGATGCAAAAAAATAAAAATAAATAAATCATGTTTTAATAGTTTGTTATAAAATTTTGCAAACGGGTCATTTTTCTCCTTCATTGAAGTGCGCTGATTAGGCGGCACTGATGGCTGCATTGGTGGGCACTGATGGGCTGCATTGGTGGGCACTGATGGGCTGCATTGGTGGGCACTGATGGGCTGCACTGGTGGGCACTGATAGGCATAGTTAAGGCGGCACTAATAGGCACAGATAAGGCGGCACCGATGGGCACAGATAAGGCGGCACTGATGGGCAAAGATGGGCACAGATAAGATGGCATGGATGGGTGGCACGGATAAGTGGCACGGATGGGTGGCACGGATGGGCACTGATAGGTACCACTGATAGATGGGACTGATGGGCACTGATAGGTGGCACTGATAGGTGGCTCTGATAGGTGGCACTGCTGGGCACTGATGGGCGGCACTGCTGGGCACTGATGGGCGGCACTGCTGGGCACTGATGGGCGGCACTGGGTCGCAGCACCTTTGAGGCAGATTGTGGGCACTGTGGGTGGCACTGTTGGTGGCACTGCTGGATGGCACTGTGGGTGGCATTGTGGGTGGCACTGTAGGTGGCACTGTGGGCACTATGGGCACTGATGGGGAATAATAGCCGATTACCAGCTCCGTTCTATCACATGATCAGCTGTCATTGGCTGACAGCTGATCACGTGATAAGGGGTCGGGATCGACCCCTTGCACGGATCGGTGATCAGGCGAATCTCACGGACTCGCCGATCACAGAGCGCGCCGCGCGCGCCCCTCAGGGGGCGCGCAGGCCGCTCGTATCCGGGACGACGTCAATAGACGTAGTCCCGGAAATGTAGGTCCGCGCTGATGCCGTCATTTGGCAATAGCGCGGATCTGTAGTGGTTAAAGTAGTTATAAAGGCTCAAGGTTTTCTACCTTCATGCATTCCATACATGAAGGTAAGAAGATCTTCTCAATGCAGCAAGCTCCACCCCCCCCCCCCCCCCCCATACCTATTGTGACCAGTGATGTGCACAAAAGCCTCAGCTCTCCAAGGACTCTCCCTTCTCACTGGCTGAGATAACAGTGGGAGCCAAAGACCAACAAACCAATTACAAGAGAGAGGGGGAGGGTAAAGCCACAGCTCTGTGTGTGAATGGACACACAGAGCAGCGGCTTGGGAACAAGCCTGCTCAGGTGCTTCCTTAGCAAGCGGTTTCCTCTAGGGGCACTTGGCAGGAGGTCCAGGAAGAGGAAGATCAGGGGTGCTCTCTGCAAAATCACTGCACAGAGCAGGTAAGTATAACATGTTTGTTTTTTAACTTGCCTTTAATATCACTTTAATAGTTAACCATACCCTCACACTTAATCTACCCCTCTGTCTAATATAAACTTTTGAAATTAACCCCTAACATAATGATTCAGAGAATTGACCATTAATCCTTAATCTACCCTAACATTTAACCCTTGATAAGCCTCAAAAAAATAACCTTTCCCCTAAACTAAAGCCTGATACACATGTACTGAAATTTGGCTCATTCCTACTGAATTGGCTGAATTTCGATATGTGTGTACTGCTGTCTGCTCAACAGAAGCTGTTCTAATGACCGGCTTCTGTCAAACGAACATGCTGGAAAACATGCATTCCATCAGCATCTGCAGTCAATGAAGATAGGTCACCCCTGTTAGAATGCAAAGACAGTGGGACCCACAGCGGGAGAGATTCTTGCAGAAACATTGCTTATGTTGATGCAGGGATATATCAGTCTTTTTCATTCAGCCTGCTAGTTATATGAAAAAGAAAAAAACTGTGTGTATAAAACGCTGAGCACTTGACCTAAGGATAGCATGTCATTTGACACTTGAACCAGATGCAGTAAATGTTGTTCAGCTTCTGGAATGTGGCTATATTTTTAGTTATAGCCAAGCTCCAGAAATTTTAAGAAAAAATTCAACCTTGTAGTGGACTCCAGGGGTCCGGGCTCTGGGCCCACACCCTGCATTGCAATGATTAAATGCTCATTTTGTATAGGGGTGTATAAATAAAGAGTAAATACCTTTTTCCTTGCTCTAGCAGGGTCTCCCCAGCACTGGGACTGGTGCCTTGCAGGCTGACTTTGTAAAACCCCAAGTCCAAAAATATTGGGATGCTGTGTAAGTTCTACATAGAAACATAATGCAATGATTTGCAAATCTTATAAACCCTCAATAGAAAATAGAAAACATCAAATGTTTAAACTGAGAAAATTTAAACTTTTAGGAAAAAAATAAAGTAATTTTGAAATTGATGGCAAGAACATGTCTCAAAAAAGTTGGAACAGGGCAACAAAAAGCTGGCAAAGTAAATGGTCCTAGGAAGGAAGAACTGGAAGAAAAAATTGCAACTAATTTGGTTAATTGGCAACAGGTTAGCAGCATGGGTATAAAAAGTGTATCTTGGAGAATCAGAATGTCTCTGAAGTAAAGATGGACAGGGGATCAACCAAGCTGCATCTAAAAATTGTCAAACAATTTCGGAATAATAAAAATAAAAAATTCGGATTAATGTTTCTTAACATACATTTGCAAAGACTTAGACAAGTAAGTAATAACATCAAAATATTCTAAGAATCTGCAGAAAACTGAGCGAGGAACAAGGCCAAAGCCCATTAATGGATGCCCATGATCTTTGGGGCCTCACACTGCACTGCATTAAAACAGACATGATTCTGATGGGCATGATTCTGATGCAATTGATGGACACAGTAGCTGCAAATGAGGGCACAATGGCATCATTTGATGGGCACAGTGAGGCTGCAATTGAGGGGGTTTTTCTGTATTTTGTTTTTATTTTTCTGTGTGTTTGTGCCCTCCCAAAAATGTTGAGTGCCAGCCGCCACTGGTCTGTTGCAAAGTGGAAAACTGTTCTGTGGTCAGACAAATTAAAATTTGACATTCTATTGGTAACTATGGGCGCCACATCTTCTGGACTAAAGAGGAGAGGGACCATACAGCTTGTTATCAGCACTGAAAAAGCCTGCATCCCTGGTAGTATGGGGTTAAATTAGTACATATGGAATCGTCAGCATGCACATCTCGAAAGGCAGTCAATGCTGAAAGATATATCCAGGTTTTAGAACAGCATATGCTCCCATCCAGACAGCATCTTTTTTCAGGAAAGGTCTTACCAATTTCAGCAGAACAATGCTTATTAGCATACTGCATCTATGCCAGCAGCACGGCTTCATACTAGAAGGGTCCTGGTGCTTAACTGGCCTGCCTGCCGTCAAGACCTTGCACCAATTGATAATATTTAGCGCATCCTAAAACAACAAATATGACTAAGGCCGCGTACACACGAGCGGACTGTCTGGCCAACTAAGTCCGTCAGACAATCCGACAGACAGTCCGTCCTACTTTTGAATGAACGGACTTGACCACACACGATGAACAGACAGTCCGCTGAAAGCTTGCGCGATGACGTGTACAGCACGTACGACGGGACTAGAAATACGACGTCCAATACACTGCAATGCAACCTTCGGCCGTGTAAATCCTTTCTGAGCATGCGCCATACTTAGTCCGTCCAACTTGCCTACTCACGAGCGGACTGTCCGCTGAAACCAAAGTTGGACGGACAATATTAAGGAAATTCCGAAAGACTTAGTCCGCCAGACTGTCTGCTGAAAAAGTCCGCTGAAGCCCACACACGAGCGGACTGTCCGCTGAAACACGTTTCAGCGGACCAAGTCCGTCAGACAGTCCGCCCGTGTGTACGCGGCCTAAGAAGACACAGGGCTGTGGAGCAGTTAGAATCCCATATTAGGCAAGAATGGGACAACATTCCAGCAACTGGTCTGTTCAGTTCCCAGATGTTTACAGAGTGTTAAAAGAAGAGAGGATTCTACACCATAATAAACATGGACCTGGCCAAACTTTTTGAGACGTGTTGCTGACATGAATTTCAAAATTACCAGATTTTTTTCTTAAAATGCTGAATTTTCTCAGTTTAAAATGTGATATGTTTTCTATTTTCTGTTGTGAGTAAAATATGGGTTTATGAGATTTGCAAATCATTGCATTCTGTTTTTATGTAGATTTGACACATTACAACTTTTTTGGAATTGGGGCTGTAAACTGCAACCAGCTCTCCATTCTCCACATTGTCACACAATTAATGTCCCTGTATTGTATATGAGAAATGCTGAGGCTCCACCCGCAGACCTGAATATTGAGCAGAAGGGAGAAGGAGAGCAGCGGATCAGGGGTATAGAGTACTTAATTAATTCGACCTGTACTTTAACACCTACACAGCAGCCTAGGGTAAACATTTTATTGAAAGAATTAATCATTAATTGTATTGCCACATAGTCAAATTCCTAAAAAGGAAAGCATCATAAAAACGTAACTTGTTTCATGCATCTTCACTACCTGTAAAAAATCTGTAAGAAACCAGCTCGATAACACTGAACCTGCTTGCTCAATTTCGGATATTTGTGTGGCCATGTGGCTGGATGGATCTCCCATATTATTGGCAACAGGTGGGACTTTGGATTTTCATATTCCATCTTTATACCTCCCTGTGCTGCTCTTTGGTTATCCTGGTGGTGTGTACCGTACCCCTTCCACAATTCCCAGGCCAGACACTATGTGATGGTCGCCATTTGGAGGTGCCACAACCATGATATTGTTTTCAAGCTGGGTTCTTACAGAGTTTTATACAAGTGGCATCTTCTCCTAAAGAAGTCAAGATTCACAAAATACATTGAGTTTTTATGATGCCTTCCTTTTTAGTAATTTGACTATGTGGCAATACATGTATGGATTCATTCATCAATACAATGTGTACCCTAGGCTGCTATTTGTGGAATTTAACTAACCAGCTCTGGGAGCTCTTCATGTAATGAATTGATAATAAATAATAAATTGCTATTTTTTATATATAATCTACTCAATGTTATGTATTATTTAAAGTCCTATTGCCATTTGTTTTGGTTTCTGTATGTTCAGATAAGGGATAGAGGCATAGCATTTAGGCACCAAATCACAACCTATTTATTTGTTACATAAGGTAGTAAGTTAATAATCACACCAAAATAAAAAAGAAACTAAGAGCTATGACATTATGTGGGATCTTATTTATACATGTCCTCCATCCAGCAAGCCCTCATACTAGAATTCCTTCATTACACATATAGCCTTGCCTTAAGCTGATGTAACAGGCAGTGGCTGTTAAAATCTAAATTTGTTATTCAGAGAGCACAAATTACCTACTGAACACAAAACAACTACAATGACCCCATGAAAACATTAGTCAAGATGCAGCATAAATCAAGCACTCAAATAATGTAATTCAATTGAATGCATCCTACAGATATTTAATTGAATTTATGAGTGCGCATATTTTATTTAATGGACATAAATGAAACTTAAAGTAATAACCTTGCAATGTGATTTTACCAAGTCATTATATATTGAGCTTTATTTAACTAAAGTTGCCAATGATGTATTGCAACAGCAAATGTTATTGTTTTATGATTCTTGAGCATAGATTGCACCATGACTTGCAAATAAAGGAAATGATTGCAACTTTTTCTGACAAACCAGCAACAACATTAAAAGAGAACAAAAAAGAGAAAGGGGATGTAGACTGATACAGCCAGGGCCGCTGATAGGCCAGTACGACTGGCCCTGTTGTACTGGGCCCCGGCCAGCAGGGGGGCCCGGGCAACCTGAACAGAGACCGAATTAATGTTAAAAAAAATAATAATCCCCCAGCCACCTTGACTGAACACTATCTGTCTGCATACACCAAACCAACTGAACACTAGCCGTTCTTTTTAAAAAAAATGTTTTATGCCGATAGCTCAATATGCAGGGGGAGGGACTATTTTTTCTATTTCGGACACGGAAGAATGTCCTCTCCGCACCCGCTCCTCATGCTGGCTCAAGTTCCGGCCAGCGCGTCCTCTATATTGCCTTCCCTGGCGCGGAGTGATTCCTCCCCTTCTGCTCTGTTCTTCACTCGGACAGAGAAAAAGCAGAGAGACGAGCGGCGGTGGCGGAAGAAAAAAAAGAAAGGGCTTGATCTGGCATCTGACTCGCACTCCAGTCCAGACAGCAACCAGCAACAGGATGAAGGAGGAAGTGACTCCTGGGGCCCAGCTAACACAGAACACAGGTGTGTGCTTGCTTGGGGGGGTGGATTCAAGATCTACTACTACTGCAGCAGCATCTTTACATTATGCCATTGGCAACATGGGTGGCACTGTCTGCAGGTAGCACATGCGTTATGGGCAATAACGCATGCGGCATGGGTGGCACCGTTACAGCAGAATATGGCATTGGCGTCATGGGTGGCACGGTCTCTGCAGGCAGCACATGCATTATGGGCCATAACACATGTGCTGCCTGCAGAGACAGTGCCGCCCATGCCGCCAATGCCATAATCTGCTGCAGACAGTGCCACCCATGACGCTAATGCCATAACGCATGTGCTGCCTGCAGAGACAGTGCCACCCATGCCATTATGCCATTGGCAGCATGAGTGGCACTGTCTACAGCACAATATGGCATGGGTGGCACTGTCTGCAGCACATTATGGCATTAGTGGCATGGGTGGCACTGTCTGCAGGTATCATGTGCTGCCTGCAGAGACCGTGCCACCCATGCCGCCAATGCCGTAATGTGCTGCAGACAGTGTCACCCATGCCGCCAATGCCATATTGTGCTGCAGACAGTGCCACCCATGCTGCGCATGCCATATTGTGTTGTAGACAGTGCCACCCATGCCGCAAATGCCGCAATCTGTAGCAGACAGTGTCACCCATGCCTCCAAAGCCATATTGTGCTGCAGACAGTGCCACCCATGCTGCCAATGGCACTTTGCCATCGGCGGCATGGGTGGCATTGTCTGAAGCACAATATGGCATTGATGGGCAGCATGGCATTGGTGCCACTGTCTGCAGCACAATATGGCATCTGGGGAAGGGCCAGGGATGGGGCTAAAGGAGGGACCAAGGGTGGAGCTAAAGGGGGGCCCCGTCAGGTAGGCTGTAGGGGGCCCCATGATTTCTATCAGCGGCCCTGCATATCATTATACCACCAGTTTGAACTGTTGATACAAGGCAGGATGGATCCATGCTTTCATGTTGTTTATGTAAAATTCTGACTTTAACATCTGAATTTTGCAGCTGAAATCAAAACTCATCAGACCAGACATTTTTCCAATCTTCTATTGTCCAATTTTGGAGAGCCTGTGCAAATTGTAGCCTCAGTTTCCTGTTCTGAGCTGATAGGAGTGGCACCCGTTGTGGTCTTCTGATGTTGTAGCCCATCTACTTCAATGTTCGATGTGTTGAGCTTTCTTTCAAAGATGGTATTCTGCATACCTTTGTTGTAACAAGTCTGCCCATTGTGCTCTGACATCAACTAGGCCTTTTCCTCCACACAACTGCCATTTACCAGATATTTTTTCTTTTTCTGGCCATTATCTGTAAACCCTAGAGATGGTTGTGTTTGAAAATCCCAGCACAGCAGTTTCTGAAATACTCAGACCAGCCCATCTGGCACCAACAACCATGCTACTTTCAAAGTCACTTAAATCCCCTTTCTTCCCCATTCTGATGCTCAGTTTGAAATCCAGCACGTCGTCTTCACCGCATCTAGATGCCTAAATGCATAGAGTTGCTGCGATATGATTTGGCTGATTAGCAATTTGTATTACCAAGCAATTGAACAGGTGTACCAAATAAAGTGGCCGGTGAGTGTATATGTAAACCCAAAAACAAAAATGCAATATATTTCAGCTTACCAGTCTTTAGATGTGATGGCTGATAAAATTAACTTTTTTCAGATTGTTTTTCTTTATTTTAATCCGGCAGATAAATGCATATAAGCATATCTGCCTTTATGCATCTTCACTACATGGAGCTTGGGGAATTTAGAAGCTTACACCACGTTTAAAGACCAGCAGAATTATGAGGGCTATAAGATGATTTTTCAGGAGGTATACCATGCGATTTAGGTTATAACATTATTATCTATTAAACTCTGCCAAAGAGTGTTGTGTTGGGGTTTTGAGTCTAGAACCACTTAAAAAAAAGAAAACGAATGTAACCACCACATATAGGGACTGGTAATATTTGACATTTTTTTTGCTAGGTTTAGTTATCCATTAATTCCCAAAAGGTTACTCTTAAAATTGATAATACAGTTGTGCTCAAACGTTTACATACCCTGGCAGAATTTATGATTTCTTGGCCATTTTTCAGAGAATATGAATGATAACACAAAAACTTTTCTTTCACTAATGGTTAGTGTTTGGCTGAAGCCATTTATTATCAATCAATTGTGTTTACTCTTTTTAAATCATAATGACAACAGAAACTACACAAATGAGTCTGATCAAAAGTTTAAATACCACAGTTGTTAATACCGTGTTTTGCCCCCTATAACATCAATGACAGCTTGTAGTCTTTTGTGGTATTAGTGGATGAGGCTCTTTATCTTCTCAGATGGTAAAGCTGCACATTCCTCTTGGCAAAAAGCCTCCAGGTCCTGTAAATTCTTGGGCTCCCTGTGGCTCAATGATATTGAGGTCAGGAGACTGAGATGGCAACTCCAGAATGTTCACTTTATTCTGCTGTAGCCAATGACAGGTTGACTTGGCCTTGTGTTTTGGATCATTGTCATGTTGGAATATCCAAGTACGTCCTATGCGCAGCTTCCTGACTGATGAATGCAAATGTTCCTCCAGTATTTTTTGATAACATATTGCATTCATCTTGCCATCAATTATGACCAAATTTCCTGTGCCTTTGTAGCTCACACATTCCCAAAACATCAGTGATCCACCTCCGTGTTTCACAGTAGGAATGGTGTACCTTTCCTCATAAGGCTTGTTGACTCCTCTCCAAATGTAGTGTTTTGCCGCGTACACACGTAGCCGACTATCTGACTGACTTTTCCCGCCCGGAGAAAAGTCCGCTCATTTCGAGCGAGTCTCCAGGTAGGCGGGGCCCGCGAAGGAGACGTCGCTGGCCCCGCCACCTGGTATGGACTTAAAGGGGAACCCCAACGCCGAAAAAAATCGGTGTGGTGGTTCCCCCAGGTCCACATCAGACCCTTGTCCGAGCACGCTACTCGGCCGGCCAGGAAAGGGGGGGACGAGCGAGCGCCCCCCCCCTCCGAGCCGTACCAGGCCGCGTGCCCTCAACATGGGGGTGCCTTGGGGAAGGGGGGGGCGCGCGGCCCCCCCCACCCCAAAGCACCTTGTCCCCATGTTGATGAGGACAAGGGCCTCTTCCCGACAACCCTGGCCGCGTTGGTTGTCGGGGTCTGCGGACGGGGGGCTTATCGGTATCCGGGAGCCCCCTTTAATAAGGGGGCCCCTGGATACCGGCCCCCCACCCTATGTGAATGAGTATGGGGTACAATGTACCCCTACCCATTCACCTGTAAAATAAAGTACAAAAAAACACAACACACAAGATAAAATAGTTTATTGCACAGCTCCGGGGGGTCTTCCGTCTTCGGGGGTCTTCTCGCCGGACTCCTCCGCTATCTTCTTCTAGCTCTTTTGCTAGCGGAGGAGCCCGGCTTTCTTCCTCGCCGTGGCCTCTTCTTCCGACTTCGGGGGTCTTGTCCCCCTCTTCGGTTCTTCTGCCGGGCCACCGCGCCTTCTTATAGCTCTTTTACAGGCGGTGGCCCGGTCTTCTGTCGCCGCTGCCGCCTTCTGTTCTTCTGTTCTTCTCTTCAGATGTTGCCTCGTCGCTCGCTCCGCTCACAATGACGGGGACCGGGCGTGCGGCGACTTATATAGGGACATCACCGGATGATGTCCCCGCCCATTATGGTGTCACAGTCCCAGAGGATGCTGGGACTGTGACATCATAATAGGCGGGGACATCATCCGGTGATGTCCCTATATAAGTTGCCGCACGTCATGCCGGAGCCATTGTGAGCGGAGGGAGCAACGAGTCAAGATCTGAAGAGAAGAAGAGAACAGAAGAACAGAAGGCGGTGGCGGCGGTGGCGGCGGCGGCGGCGATGACAGAGACGACAGAAGACCGGGCCACCGCCTGTAAAAGAGTTATAAGAAGGCGCGGTGGCCCGGCAGAAGAACCGAAGTGGGGGACAAGACCCCCGAAGTCGGAAGAAGAGGCCGCGGCGAGGAAGAAAGCCGGGCTCCTCCGCTAGCAAAAGAGCTAGACGAAGATAGCGGAGGAGTCCGACGAGAAGACCCCCGGAAGACGGAAGACCCTCGGAGCTGTGCAATAAACTATTTTCACCCTGTGTTGTGTTTTTTTTTGTACTTTTTTCACAGGTGAATGGGTAGGAGTACATTGTACCCCATACTCATTCACATAGGGTGGGGGGCAGGTATCCGGGGGCCCCCTTATTAAAGGGGGCTCCCGGATTCCAATAAGCCCCTTGCCCACAGACCCCGACAACCAACGGCCAGGGTTGTCGGGAAGAGGCCCTTGTCCTCATCAACATGGGGACAAGGTGCTTTGGGGTGGGGGGCCGCGCGGCCCCCCTTCCTCAAGGCACCCCCCATGTTGAGGGCACGTGGCCTGGTACGGCTCAGGAGGGGGGGGCGCTCGCTCGCCCCCCCTTTCCTGGCCGGCCGGGTAGCGTGCTCGGACAAGGGTCTGATGTGGACCTGGGGGAAACCACCACGCTGATTTTTTTCGGCGTTAGGGTTCCCCTTTAAGTCCATACCAGGTGGTTGGGCCAGCGACGTCTCCTTCGCGGGCCCCGCCTACCTGGAGACCCGCTCGAAATGAGCGGACTTTTCTCCGGGCGGGAAAAGTCAGTTCATTTCAAAAGTACGGCGGACTGGCATACACACAGCCAGATTGTCAGCCGAAATGCAAGTCCGACGGGAAGATTGGAGTGCAAAACTACTTTCTAAGTCCACCGTACTTTCGGGTCAAAAAAGTATGCCGGAGGCTACACATGGGGGGATTGTCCGGCGGACTTGAGTTTGTCGGACTTTTCCACCCGATTGTTTGATCGTGTGTACGCGGCATTAATGGTTGTGGCCAAAAAGCTACATTTTGATCTCATCACTCCAAATGACTTTGTGCCAGAAGGTTTGAGGCTTGTCTCTGTAGTGTTTGGCGTATTGTAAGCAGGATACTTTGTGGTATTTGCGTTGTGCATCTTGAAACAGCCACACCACATGTTTTCAGAGAGTCCTGTATTTCACCAGAAGTTATTTGTGAGTTTTTCTTTGCATCCCGAACAATTTTTCCTGGCAGTTGTGGCTGAAATTTTAGTTGGTCTACCTGTCCGTGGTTTGGTTTCAACAGATCCCCTCATTTTCCACTTCTTGATTAGAGTTTAAACACTGCTGATTGCCATTCTCAATTCCTTGGATATCTTTTTATATCCCTTTCCTGTTTTATACAGTTCAACTATCTTTTCCTGCAGATCCTTTGACAATTCTTTTGCTTTCCCCATGATTCAGAATCCAAAAATGTCAGTGCAGCACTGGATAAAAGATGCAAGGCTCTGTCAGGAGTCCAGAAACTCACTGATCTTTTATACACACACACTAATTACAAGCAAACAGATCACAGGTGAGGATGGCTATGTTTAATAGCCATTTGAACTCATTTGTGTCAACTTGTGTGCATGTTATGTGATGTCATAAGCCTAGGCTTTTTACCAGACAAGAAACAGGAATTGGGCTGTATAAGGTTTTTACTGGCAGAAAAAATACCTGTAAAATACCATGTTAGAAAAATCCAGTGTAAAAAAGATTAGATCAATTTCACGTGTATAACAAATAATAACTCTGCAGCATATATACGTAATAAAAATCAGTATTCAGAATAAAAATGCACCTCTCTTTGACTAAACCACGATCAAATGACTCACAAATATTAATTGCCAAAGGAATCAAGATAAATTGAATTAAGTCCGGTGTTCAACACTCAGTCCCATACACATTGTCCGCAAACACCAGGCTGGGAATGCTAGCAAAAAAACGACCCCGCTACGGCACATATGCTCCTTCAATCTTGATCCACAATCCATTGGCTAGACCCATTATGATACAGGCATACAGTAGCAAAGGCAAAACGTCAGGTTACACTCTTCCTCACGGCCTCTCCGTGTCTCCAAACACTACCGGCTTGATGTCACTGGCTCCTTCTCCCGACGCGTTGCGTCACAGGTCATATGATATTCTCCAGGGAAAAAGTATTTCCCTTGAAATGCTTGGAGAAATGCTTGGCCAGTCCATCACCTTTACCCTTAGCTTCTTTAGCAAGACAGTGGTCATCTTGGAGGTGTATTTGGGGTCGTTAAGTTGGAATACTGCCCTGCGGCCCAGTCTCCGAGAGGAGGGGACCATGCTTTGCTTCAGTATGTCACACTACATGTTGCCATTCATGGTTCCCTCAATGAACTGTAGCCCCCCCCCCCAGTGCCGACAGCACTAATGCAACCCCAGACTTAGACACTTCCACCACCATGCTTTACTGTAGGCAAGACACACTTGTCTTTGTACTCCTCACCTGGTTGCCGACACACATGTTTGACACTATCTGAACCAAATAAGTTTATCTTGGTCTCATCAGACCACAAGACATGGTTCCAGTAATCCATGTCCTTAGTCTGCTTTCTTTAGCAAACTGTGTGCAGGCTTTCTTGTGCATCATCTTTAGAAGAGGCTTCCTTCTAGGATGACAGCCATGCAGACTAATTTGATACAATGCTGGCAGCACTCGGTCTTGGCCACTGTGCCGCAACTCAGTTTCAGGGTCTTGGCAATCTTCTTATAGCCTAGGCCAGGGGTGTCCAAACTTTTTTAAAAGCGGTCCAGATTTGATGAAGTGAACATACGCGAGGACCAACCATTTTGCCTGGAATTCTTTGAACCATTAAAATTAAATGCAATTTAACTAATACACTGTCCAACAAGAATTCTCTGGCCTTTGTGACTGTGTGTGATGAAGAGTCTAATGCCTTGTACCGATGGAAATGGTCTGATCAGATTATATTGTCGGAAATTCCGATCGTGTGTGGGCTCTATTGGACTTTTTCCGTCGGAAAAAATTTACGAACGATCGGATTTTCCGACCGCGTGTATGTAACACAAGTTTATGACAAAGTCCATCTGAAAAAAATCAGATGGATTTTGTTGTCGGAGTGTCCGACGAGGCATATTGATGAGCTCGGGCATGTTATTTGGATATATATATCTTTTGTGTCCCCCAACGAATCCCTGAGTGCCACTTAGGACTAAGGATGAGCTTGGGCGTGTTATTTGGATATACCGTATTTATCAGCGTATAACACGCACAGGCATATAACACAAACCTCCACTTTAAGAGGAAAGTTTCAGGAAAAAAAACATACATTTTAAATAAAGAACTGTGAAGCAAAATAAGGGTCAGTGCCCATCAATATAGTCTTATCAGTGCCCATCTGCAGCCTCATCATTGCCATTAATGCAGCCTCACAAGTGCCATGAATGCAGCCTCACCATTGCCATAAATGCAGCCTCACCATTGCCATGAATGCACCCTCACCATTGCCATGAATGCAGTCTCTGAATGCAGCCTCACCGTTGACATGAATGCAGCCTCACAAGTGCCATGAATGCAACCTCGCCATTACCATCAGTGTAGCCTGATCCATGCCCATCTGCAGCCTCAGAGGGGACAGGGAGGGGGTGGGATGAGTGCCAACATATTACATAAAAGAGAATCTCCTGTTTACTTGGCAGCCTCTTTAATGCAAAGTCCCGCCTCTTATGATAGAACAGTCATCCAATGCCAGCCCAGGAGACTGGACTTCCTAATACAGAGGCTGCTGAGTAAACAGGAGATTCTCCTATATGAAATCTGATGGCACTTGTCCCGCCCCCTCCCTGTCCCCACGAGGAACGATAAATACAGCGCCGGGATTAGTTGGGGACCACGAAAGATATATATATATACAAATTACCAGTGGGGTCATATAAAACCGGAACACAGGCCACAATTGGCCCGCGGGCGGGTCTTTGGACATGCCTGGCCTAGGCCATCTTTATGTAGAACAACAATTCTTTTTTTCAGATCCTCAGAGAGTTCTTTGCCATGAGGTGCCACTTTGAACTTCCAGTGGCCAGTATGAAAGAAAGAGTGATAGCACCAAATTTAACACACCTGCTCTCATGACAACTGTAACATTTTTGAATTTGCATCACTTTATGCTGTGGTAACAGTGGTCATTAGGACAAACAGGTTAAATCTTCCCAAAGGAATCACAGGCAGCAATAAACACCTGTTAGAAACTTTCAAGCACTCTTCACTAAACAAACAAAAGATTTGTCACTTTCCAAACTAAAAAAATGACACTTAAAGTATATCTTAACCCAAGTACAAAAATGTAATGCATGGATGATCAACCTGTGGCCCTCCAGCTGTTGTGGAACTACAAGTTCCTTGAGCCATTGCGAGCTGCTGACAGTTTCAAGCATGACCCCCAAAGGCAGAGGCTGTAGTTCCGCACCAGCTGGAGAGCCACAGGTTGAGCACCCAGGATTTAATGTATTGCATCCCACCTTTCCTTAGTTGCTGAATTTGGCTTATTTTTTTAAATATTTTTTTTCTTCTTTATTTTCACCTAATTATCTTGACAGGAACGTGCTTCCTATCTTAGAGTGACCTGCTCCTCCTAGAAGGTTTGTCACCCTAGGAAGGAAGTGTGTCATCACCAAATAACATTTCCCCCTATTCATAACATAGGGGGTAGTCAACAGAAATAGCTGAGAACAATACAAACTGATAATTGTTAACAGAGGAAAAGAGCACAGAAAAATATCAGCTTACAAGATTTATGGCTGAATGAACAGCTATTAAGCTATATGTTTTACTAATAAACGGTTTTGCAAATTAAACTATAGCAATAAATGTATATTTCGTACCTTCATTTTCAGTACTTTTTGTTTTGTCTAGAATAAGTTGCAAGCAAGATGGGTAAGCTGAAATAAAACAACATTGATTTTAACAAGAGCAGTAAGCTCATTAAGCTGCTATCTATAATAAAAGCTATATAAATGTTGTTGTTTTTTTGAGTAGCGGCAGTAATTGATATCCACAGGTATCAAACCTTTATCATTTACCATGCACTCATTGCTGTCAAAAGTTAGATTCATAAAATAGGTCACATTTCTTGTTCATACATCATGGGACACAGAGGCTTGGTAATTACTTAGTGGATTAGATAGTACCTTCAGGTGATTGGACACTGGTAATCCTAATTACAAGTTAAGTTCCTCTCCTATATAACCCCTCCCATATGGAGAGTACCTCAGTTTTTTCGCCAGTGTCTAAGGTGTGCTAAGAAGAAAGCTCTGCTTGATGGTCTCTGTGAGGGCCTAGGAGCTATACAACCGGATCCATACCTCGGGCAATGCTAAAACGCCTAAGATGGATGGTACTCGGGCCTTGTAATAAGAAGAAACAAGGTTTTGCCTGTAATGTCTCTTCTTGGAGGTCTGAGCTCTGGGATCCAGGCTTTGGTGTACTAATATAACAGTGGCACGAAAAGTTTCTGGCAGAGTCTTCTACAGGTCCAGGTTAGAGCTTCCTGTGAGTAGGAACCCAGAACCATGAAGGTTGGCACAATGCTACCCGCCGTGATGGGTGAATGCTGGAATCTGTCTGTTCTCAGCAGTTCCTGCAGGGGGGATAAGGTAAGTGAGGACAGTCCTAAAATGTACACATTATGGATTATCTTCTGTGAGTAGTTGTATGTCTTACCTGGTTTCCGTCATTAGAGGGAGTAAGAGACATACCTGGTGTATACTTACATGCCTTTCCAGTATACACACTCAGTGAAGCTGGTTTGTGAAGCCGCTCACCTTCTCTGCTGCAGGCTCTGCTACATAAACCGAAAGGGGGGGACCTCACACAGTCTGGGGGTCCCATGCAGTTCTGAAGTGGTCTCCCTTTTCCCCCCTCACCTGTCCCCCATCATGATGGTTCTACGCATGCGCTCTTTTACAGCAGGGTAAACGGGGAAGGAGGGGGAGTTCTTACGGAGCCGTGCACGGCACACCAGTGCACAGTCGCAAAGCGGCCGTTTTTACAGCCAGAGCTCCTGTAAGCGGTGAGACACAGAGCTGTGGGCAGTAAGCATCTCAGTGGATTGGATCCTGGCAAACCTAAGACACCTACTTGGCGTCAGGTTGTGCAGTTTATAGCTAATGTTTATACTGTAAGACTATAGCATGTCAGTGATTGCTCTTTACACTAGTACATCTGCTTTGCTGCTAAGGAATATGTCTCCTCATAAGAGGGCTTCAGGGGGAGGTAAAAGAGGCACCAGAAAATCAGGCTTATATCATCTTGGCCATACTTCATTGGATGTGCTTTTGTTTATTTATGATTGTACAAATACTTCTGACATTACTGTGATTTTTGTATCTTGTTTTATTGTGTATTAAAATAGGTTTTTTTTTAAATATATTTCTCTGTCTTTGATGAATCCAGGCACCACAATAATCCCCTTTCCCTCCAACTACCTCTTTTTTTCTTTATACTGAGTTGGTACGTACCACATACAGATTGCCATCTGCCGAGGCTGCCATTTCTCCTGTTTCTCCCTGGGGTCCCAGAAATTCCCACAGGCTGCGTACACCTTCCCAACTCATCCTTTACTGGATGAATTGTTATATAAGGACTGGGGTCACCCAGATAAATTATTTTCTCCTCTTAAAAGGTCTTCTATGCTTTATCCGGTGGAGGAAAGTTTCACCAAGAAATAGGGAGTCCCTGTTTCTTGTGTGAATAAGAGCCTGACCTGTCCTGTGGACAATGCCACTTTAAGAGGGACATTTTGATGTTGTTTCCGCCCTGCAGTGTCATGGAGATGGATCGAGGCTATCTTCCCCTCACTCGTCTCCATGCACAGCTAGGGAACTAACCGGATCACCTCTGCCACTGCCGACGGCTCCGGTAAGCGGCAGAGGGCACCGGAGTGTGGCGGGAGGGGGGGCCTCTCCCGCTGCCGATAAAAGTGATCTTGCAGCGAATCCGCCACAGAGACTGTTTTTTTTTTTTTAAAGAGAATTGCCAGCTCTTGAAGAGGATACCGGGGTTATGGTAGCTAGCTGCTGCCATAACAACTGTATCCCTCTTCAAAGACAGGACGTTCAGGAACGTCCTACAGGAAGGAATTTAGTTAAAGCCTCTTTTTTCTCTGTGGCAGTCGCTGTGGTCCAGCCTACGGTTGCAGCAATTGGCATGTGCCAGTTCCTCAAGGAACAAATGAAGCAGGTGCTTAGCCTCCTTTCCACTGAGTATTTAACTGGGTCCCCTGTTTCGAGAAGAACGCCTGTTTGGAGATGATCTGGACATATATCCAGAAGATTACCGGGGGTAAAACCACATTGTTACGAGTTAAAAGGAAGAGTAAACGTCCTTCATTTAGACATTCTCTGTCCCCAACCCCTGGAGCCTCATCCTCCAGGCAGTGGTGATGGGCTCCCCAATCAAATACTAGGGGAAAGGTCCAAGGTCAAGCCCAAGGGCAAAAGAAACCTTGGAGTTCAAAATCTGGTAAACAGAACCTCTAAGCCTCCCTATGACAAAACGCCCCCGCTCGGCCAAGTGGGGGGGAAGGCTTCTGCAGTTTGCAGGCGCCTGGCAGGAAGAGATTCAGGACAGGTGGGTAGTCTCTACAGTGTCTCTAGGCTACAAGCTAGAGTTCCGGGAGCTTCCGCCATCTCGTTTCCTAAGGTCAAGAGTCTCCAAGGATCCAGAAAAAAGAAGGCCCTTACTTCTGGCCTTAGAACGTCTGTAATCCCAAGGGATAATTATAGAGGTGGCCCCGGAGGAGCAAGGCTCAGGGTTCTACTCAAACCTCTTTATGGTTCCAACACCAAACAGAGATGTCAGACCTATTCTGGATCTAAAAGACCTGAATCAATTTATAGACATTATTCTTTCCACATCCATATCCTCTCAGTAGTCTCCACCCTTCAGGGGGGAGAATTCCTAGCATCAATAGACATCAAAGATGCATATTTCCATGTGCCAATATTTCCTGCTCACCAAAAAATTCCTAAAGTTTGCGGTGGATCTACACCACTTTCAATTTGTGGCCCTTCCTTTTGGTCTTGCTACGGCTCCTCAAGTGTTCACAAAAGTACTAGCCCCACCCCTGGCAAACCTAAGGGCTCAGGGCATAACTGTGACAGATTATCTGGATGATTTGCTACTCACAGAACAGTCTGTAACATGCCTAAGCCACAATGTGCTCTGTACGGCAAAGTACTTAGAGTACCTAGGCTGGGTCCTCAATCTAGAGAAATCCTCATTACAGCCCATAAAAAGGCTGGAGTATTTTGGCATGGTCATAAACACAGTCCAAAGCAGATTGTTCTTACCCAGATCAAAGGCCAGGGCCATAAAAGATTTGGTCTGGGTAGTTTCTGCAAGGAGAAATCCCTCCATATGACTATGTATGAGACTATTGGGGAAGATGGTCACCTCTTTCGATTCTGTCCCTCACCACCAGTTTCACTCGAGGCCTTTACAAAGCAGCATCCTCTCTGTCTGAAACAAGAGGGTTCAAGCCTTGGATCTTCCAATGTGTCTATCCACTGGGGTGCACCAGAGCCTCAACTGGTGGCTACTGACCAAGAATCTTCTAAAAGGAAAGTTCTTTGTCCCAGTTACTTGGAAACTAGTAACCACAGATGCCAGCCTAATAGGCTGGGGAGCAGTTTTGGGAGAAGCTTCCTCCCGGGGAAGATGGTCCTGATCCGAAAGACTCTTGCCCATCAACACTCTGGCAATTCAGGCAATTCATCTAGCCCTCAAGGTCTGGACTTTCAGACTACAGGGTCTTCCTATCTGGATACAGTCTGACGATGTTACAGCTGTGGTTTATATCAATCACCAAGAAGGCACCAGGAGCCTGGATGCCCAAAAGGAGGTGAATCACATTTTTCTTTGGACAGAAAAGCTTACCTGTCTGTGGTCTTTATTCCTGGGGTAGAAAATTGGCAGGCGGATTTTCTAAGCTGCCAGGAGCTGTGTCCAGGAGAATGGTCTCTACACCCCGACATATTTCAGACCATATGTAAAAATTGGGGTACCCCGAATGTAGACCTTTTCAACAGAAAACTGGGCAGCTTTGTGTCAAGAACAAAGGATCTGCTAGCACAAGGTTCAGATGCCTTAACGATTCCATGGGATACGCTTTTTCCGTGGTTCTTTCTGGGGTTCAAAAGGGAAGCACAGTCGGTCATTCTGATGGCCACGACTTGGGCCAGATGACCTTGGTATGCAGAGATTGTAAAGATGGCAGTGGGGAGACCTTGGGTTCTTCTGCTGCATCCAGATCTACTCTCACAAGGTCCAATATTCCATCCTGCCTTACGAAGTCTAAATTTGACAGTTTGGCTGCTGAGACCCACATTCTGAAAAGCCATGGGCTCTTGGAATCAGTCCTTTCCACTCTGGTTAATGCTAGGAAGCCGGCCTCCAGGCTCATCTACTACAGAATCTGGAAGGCATATGCTTCCTGCTGTGAACCCAGGGGATGGCATCCTAGAAAGTGTGCCCTTAGCAGGATTCTTGCCTTTCTTCAATTGGGCATTGAAATGGGGCTGCAGAAACAACCCTTTGAACCATTGCACCATGCTTCTTTAACTCTTCTGACAAATTTGTATTTTTGGTAGCCATTTCCTCGTTTAGAAGGGTATCAGAATTCGCGGCTCTTTCTTGTAAAGAGCCATACTTGATTATTCACAAAGACAGGGTGGTGTTGCATCCTCACCCGACTTTCTAACCTAAGCTAGTTTCTGGATTCCATCTGAATCAAGATGTGGTCCTACCGTCCTTTTTTACAGATCTGTAGTCTGCAGAAGAGGAGTTGTTACACTCTCTAGATGTTGTAAGAGCAGTCAGTATCTATCTGCAGGCAACTGCTCAAATACAAAAGACTGAGCGAGTGAGTGACTTGTATAGCGCTACCTATGCGAACTGAATCGCCTCAGAGTGCTTTCTTGCCACCAGAGTCCATCTGTGGCTTGCATGGTCCTTTACCCCGTAAGGTCCCGACAAGCTTACAAACACATACAACATTGACATACACATACACAGGCCAATTTTTTAGACAAGGTCTAATTAACCTACCAGCATGTCTTTGGGGTGTGGGAGGAAACTGGAGTACCCGGAGGAAACCCACGCAGACACAGGGAGAACATGCAAACTCCAGGCAGATGGTGTCGTGGTCGGGATTCGAACCAACGACTCTATTGCTGCTAGGTGAAAGTGCTAACCACTACACCACAGACTGATTGTTTATTCTGCCAGAAGGCCCCAGAAAGGGCCAGGCAGCGTCGAATTCACTATTTCTAGATGGATTTGGCAAGTTATTATTCAGGCCTATGGCATAAAGAAGAAGATTCCTCCTTTTCAGGTTAAGGCACACTCAACTAGAGCAGTTAGTACTTCATGGGCAGTGCATCACCAGACCTCCAAGGCTCAGATCTGAAAATCTGCAACTTGGTCTTCAGTCCATACATTCACTAGATTCTATCAGATGGATGTAAGAGGGCGTGAAGATGCCGCCTTAGGGCGCAGTGTGCTGCAGGCAATATATAGATCTTCTTGTCTGTTGGCGGTCTATGTATTTTCTGATCTGTGTCTCCCTCCCCTCAATTTGGGCATTGCTTTAGGACATCCCACTAAGTAATTACCAAGCCTCTGTGTCCCGTGATGTATGAACAAGAAAATAGGATTTTTAAATACAGCTTCACGTGACACAGAGCTCCCGCCCCTCTTTGGGATTATATGTGGGGTACTTATTGCTTTGCTACAAAACTGAGGTACTCTCCATATGGGAGGGGTTATATAGGGGAGGAACTCAACTTGTAATTAGGATTACCAGTGTCCAATAACCTGAAGGCACTATCTAACCCATTAAGTAGTTATCAAGCCTCTGTGTCCCATGATGTATTCCAAAAAAAAGGATTATACAGGTAAGCTGTATTTAAAAATCCTATTTTTCTACCGTTGAGCATGCTGGCTCAAAGCATGCATGGGCACATATACTGTCAAAAATGTATATCTCTAATGCACTTTAATACTATATATAATGAAACAAAAGGCTTACACCTTTACTCAAGTGTAATCAAAAAGATATCCAAATATAATGTATTTATGGATCACAGGATGCAGAGAGCTCTGAAGTGACCCTGTCACTACCGTAAAAACAATGAAGACACAAATTTACACAAAAAAATAATATTTAAAGTGGAAGTTTCATTTGCTTATATTTTGCCTTCCCTGGTTCCCCCTTACCCTCCTCATCAACATGTAAATTAAAATTTTAAAGAAAAGCTTTCAGCTCTCCTTACATCTTATTTTAGGACCTGTGAAGTCACTGAACCTATGCGATGCAGGCAGACCATAGCTGGTCGGAGGGGCTAGCAGAGTTCTGCACATCAGTACTCCTATCAAAACCATCAGCCCTGATACAAGCAGCTCTCTTGATGGGAGTTATGCAAATATTAAAATGCCTTGATGAGTGGATGACAGTCTGGAGTAGTTGGTGTATATAGGAGGGCTGCATTTGCATATAGACTCTTCTAGGACATCTACATGTAATGCTGAGCCTCCTTGATTAATAAACTGTTATCACTGTAGGGTATATATTTTGCTATTTAAGTACATCTCATATTCAGCAAATAACTATTACGTATGAGGCCTATAGGATTACATATTGCAGCACCTACAATTTACAGTGCAAGGCCTTACGCATTAGATTACCCTCATTCAATTTCTAAGGCCATGTCTAGCCAAGACTAAAACTGGCGTCATACATTGTACTCCAGTGGCTGCACCCATGGCTGTTAGAATACATTGATCAGCAGCTGCAGCCACTTGGCTTTAGCCATGAATTGAGAAACATTTTTCCAACATGGCTCATTGACAAAAGTTGATCAAAGGATGGACGCTGTGAGCAGGAATGCTCATGCACTGAACAAAATTTGCCAGGTCTCTGCTGAACCAGCTAAAATTCAATCATTGTATGGCCAGCTTTATACTTTAACTTCAGCTTAAATATTTTTTTTCTCCTCCACAACTCTACTTGTAAAATATCTTTGTATACATTTCTAGCTTTTCCTCACAACTTTAAAATGAAATAGCAGTTGTGTGGCTATCCATTGTAGATATTGGAAACAGTTTATGGGGTATTCTCAGACATATGTGAAGGTTATGCATACACCAGGTTAGGAACCACTGGAGTCTTGTATTGTACTTTTAGGTTTCATGTTTGAAAGTGTTAAAAAAAAATATGAAAATAGTTGATAAACAATTCTATTTATTACCTAATATTGTTTTATTACCTTAAAGCAGAGCAAAAAGTCAATAAAGTCCTAGTATGCACTGATGTATTCCAAAAAGAGGACAATGCTCTGCTATGGGAACACATTCAACTACTGCTAAACACAGACCCAGACAACCCTAAGGCTGGGTTCACACTTCTGCGAATTGGATGTGGCTTTTTCTGCATCCAATTCGCATAGCAGGAGATTGTGACCGACTCTCTATGGAGCCAGTTCACACATCTCCGGAGCGGCTTTGAAGAGAATTGCACAGGAGCCCTGTGTGTCTTTTGGTCCATTTCAGGTCCAAATTCAGCTCAAAATTTGGGCTGAAATCGGATCTGAAATGGTGAATGGAGATGCACCAGACTCCTGCTATGAGCCGCTGCGTTCTCAAGTGTGAACCCAGCCTAACTGAATAGTCCGGGCCTCATGACTACAACGCGTACTGGCATCACTAGGTATTTAACATAATCTTATCCTACATTAAAGAGATCATTTATTGGATTTACTTTTTTCTTCAGATGCATATCTGCGTGATCGACTTTTCAGCAGTAAATTGGTGGCATCTTCCTTGTGGACTTCTAATGATTTACCTGTCTGTTAATGGTAAACACAAAATTAGGCTGAGAAATAAAAAATACAAATGGTTTTATATTGATTGATACACTGTAAGCAACACAGCAAGCATAGAATGGTCCTGTGCCAACTGGAGAGCTTGAATGAAATTGTACACTACAGCCATTACACGTGCATTGCAGCCCACTACAATGTGCAGGAATGCATTGCTGTGCATTGTGGTCAGCTTCATATAAAAAAAAAACATTGTGCCTTTTTTGGTGTGTTTTGATGAGTTAAGCAGCTCATTAAGATGAATAGTGTGTTTAATGCATGTGTTTTTAATGCATGTGAGAGAAATAGCTGACTTTTGGTTGTCATGGCTTCACTGACAAAGAACAAGCATGGAGATCAAGAATTCTGACTTTGCGCTGACGTCATTGGCTACATAATTGGTGTGGGTCAGTGACTTAGAAGTATTAAAGCCAGAGAAGCTCAGTCAACTTGCATTTTCAAAAGAATGCAATCTATAGTGTCCAGCAGGGCTGTTTTTACTATTGAGAACAGAAGAAAGGACAGCAATTTAATATTTGAAAATTTCCTAGCAAATTCATTTTTTCTCTGACAGAGCTTTCCATATATAAAGTATTACCCTATAGACAACCTGATTATTTACCAGTCCTGTAAAAGTTCAGGCATACTTCCCAACTTTCTGAAATGGAAATGAGGGACACCTATTAGCAAAAATAAGTAGGCATAGGACACACCCCCCACCATGCCCCCCCTTTAAGGAAAACTGTACAAAAAAATGATTGGTTAAACCCACAAGTGCTTTTTACCACTACTATTCCTTTATATTGGCTTTTAGTATTTACAAATGCAGCTATTTAGAAATTGGATGAAAGGTTTAGCACTGGGAAACACTTTGATAGATAAATAGTGCATTTTATATACGACTATATAGATCAGACCAAAATGAAGGACAAATGAGGAAAGAGGGACAGAGGGACATTGTTCCAAATCACGGACAGTCCCTCAAAATCAAGGACAGTTGGGAGCTATGGTTCAGGCACTGGGCGGTGTGTACTAATCGCTACAGATAATTTTAACAACTGCTCTTTATCCATAGAACTATGTCGTATATCCCACTTGATGATTGCTATTGATGAAACTTACCTCCTTCTTTTCTCTCCATGAGAGGTATGTCTCATCGCTTGCTCCTTTACTTTTGTCATCCATCAGCATAGTAGGAGGAAGTGGAATGTCAGGTTTCCTGTATGATGTCAGCTCAGCTCGCAGGGTTTTAAGCTCCGTTTTTAAAGCAATTACATTATAAAGGAGTACAGCAGTAAGACCTGTAAACGTGAGGATAATGAAAGGTAGGAATGCCGTCCATAAAATGCCTTTTGGATAGATGTAATGGTAGTAAAAATAAATCCTTTTTCTTTTAATAGCAGAAGGAATGTAATTCTTTGTCATAATTTCTGATTTCATTGTGTAGTTTTTTTTCAAAGAATAAGCACACTATGCTTCAGTAGTGTATGTTGTGCCAGAAATCTCGAAAGAGAGCATACCGGTAGTATTTGCAATATCACCCAGCTCAGTGCGAAGTTCAGAACTAAGTCAAGAAGAGTTTCATTTAAAAGTTCAGTACATTTTATCATAACTGCTTTTTATATGGTTGGTTTCCTGAATTCCCTTTCTATCACAATCATTCTTTGTAATCTATGTATAGTTAGCTAATACTCTGTCAGCTACACTCATGACTTCTTCTTTTTAGGAAGGAAGTAAAGTTTGTTAATAGAACAAGTTTATGCATGCCATGCATGGACTGTTCTATCACTTTTGTTTAGCCCTATAATAATGCGATAAGGGCTCATTTATCAAATCTGGTGTAATATTCTTGTATATATGCTTCAGATTCCAGTTTACACCTAACTAGCCTTAACACTGTCCCGCTTACCCCCTCCTGGCACCTATGCTGTCCAACTTGTGTAAAAAAAAAAAACTATGTATACACTTACCTATTTTCAGACTAGTTCCAGTCCAGACTCATGATCTCCCGCATCAGCCAGCCTGGCTGCAGGGGAGAGGAGGTTGTGCTGACAATGAATGGGCAATGAAGCCTATGGGTAATGTCACCACTCAAAACATTACTAGCCATTGTCAGAGCGCTCTCTCCTCTCTGCTGACGCCACCACCACTCCCTGACAAAAAGGGAGATCACATGACTGAACCAAAGTGGCCTAAAAAAAGGTACTGTAAGTATATACATCTTTTTTTTACACAGGTTAATTAGCATAGGTGTTAGGAGGGGAGAGTGGACATTTTTAAAGCTAGTTATGTATAAGCTGGAATTCCACTTCACTATGCATGAAGCACTGTACATCTTGGCTTATTCTGCTTCACTATTTATATTAAAGTTTAAGACAGGGTAAAAGAACATGTGCAAGTACAAAGATAAATCAAAATCAACATCTGCAAGTACAAAGATAAATCAAAATCAACATCTGCAAATACAAAGATAAATAAAAATCAACATCTGAAAGTAGGGTACCTGTCTCACAAATGTCATACTCAGAGACAGTTATTAATCAAAAATAGTGCAGTAACTCCAGTACCCTTGACCACAATTATACAAAAAAGAGAGTTATATTTTGTTTGCTCAGGGAAGGAAGGATGGAAGGTGGACATAGGTACTATTAGAATTAAACAATGTGATACATATGGCGCCAACAATGTGAAAAACATTTATATACAGTATCTCCCAAAAGTGAGTACACCCCTCACATTTTTTAAAATATTTTAGAATATCTTTTCATGTGACAACACTGAAGAAATTACACTTTTCTACAATGTAAAGTAGTTAGTGTACAGCTTGTGCCATTAAATTGGAAGTCCATGCAAAAAATAAAATCCCTTTGCCTATAGACACCACAAATTTAACACTAACCCCTCTATCCCTGTAAAGGAAAAATTTGTATACATACCTTTTTGGAAAACGATCTGACCCGCTCCAACTGGATCCCACGCTGAGCTGTCAGCCATGGCTTCACTGTAGAGGCAGGTGCAGAGGAGAAGGAAGACAATGGAAACCCCATAGTAACTCTATGGGTGACGTCACTTCCCATTCATTTTACAACCGCTGCCGGCCATGTCCTCTTCAGAGCTTCCGCCACTCGAGATCGGGTCGGAGCAGGTCAGATCAGCTTCCAAAAGGGTATGTATACAAAATGTTTTCTTTACAGGGATAGAGAGGTTAGTACTAGATCTGCGGGGTCTATAGATGCAGGGATTTTAGTTTCCTAAAGTGTCAATATTTTGAGTGGCCACCATTTTTTTACAGCACAGCCTTAAAACCCTCGGGCATGGAGTTTACCAGAGCTTCACAGGTTGCTACTGAAGTCCTCTTCTACTCCTCCATGATGACATCACGTAGCTGGTGGATGTTAGAGACCTTGCGCTCCTCCAGCTTCCATTTTAGGATGCCCCACAGATGCTCAATAGGGTTTAGGTCTGGAAAAATGCTTGGCTAGTCCATCAACTTTACCCTCAGCTTCTTTAGCAAGGCAGTGGTCATCTTGAAGTTCGTTACAATGTTGGAATACTGTCCTGTGGCCCAGTCTCCGAAGGGAGGGAATCATGCTCTGCCTTAGTATGTCACAGTACATGTTGGCATTTATGGTTTCCTCAATGAACTGTAGCTCCTCAGTGTCGGCAGCATTCATACAGCCCCAAACCATGACACTCCCACCCCCATGCTTGACTGTAGACACACTTGCCTTTGTACTCCTGACTTGATTGCCGCCACACACGCTTGACGCCATCTAAACCAAATAAGTTTATCCTGGTCTCATCAGACCACAGGACATGGTTCAAGTAATCCTGTCCTTAGTCTGCTTGTCTTCAGCGAACTATTTTCAGGCTTTTTTGTGCATCTTCTTTAGAAGAGGCTTCCTTCTGGGACGACAGCTATGCAGACCAATTTGATCCAGTGTGCAGCATATTGTCTGAGCACTGACAGGTTGACCCCCCCACCCCTTCAACCTCTGTAGCAATGCTGGCAGCACTCATACATCTATTTCCCAAAGACAACCTCTGGATATGATGCTGAGCATTTGCACTCAGCCTCTTTGGTCGACCATGACGAGGCCTGTTCTGAGTGGAACCTGTCCTGTTAAAACGCTGTATGGTCTTGGCCACTGTGCTGCAACTCAGTTTTAGGGTCTTGGCAATCTTCTTAGAGCCTAGGCCAGTGATGGCGAACCTCGGTACCCCAGATGTTTTGGAACTACATTTCCCATGATGCTCATGCACTCTGCAGAGTGGTTAAGTATCATGGGAAATGTAGTTCCAAAACATCTGGGGTGCCAAGGTTCGCCATCACTGGCCTAGGCCCTCTTTATGTAGAGCAACAATTCTTTTCAAACTTTTAAGCTGATTATGGCAAAACTCACACACATAAAAAGTTCACTTCTACTTTTATGTAAAATGGAAGATAATCTAAGATGGAGTCAGTTCGGGTTGTCGAACCGTTCGTTCTATAAATATCTCCAGGTCAGACATGCAATCCAGGCACAATTTAGATCTCAAAGTGTGCGGTTGATTCAGATTCCGGTGATTTCACAAATTATGTCCCTGGATACGCTTAAAGGACTGATTTCACTGAATTGGGGAGAAAATTTTAGATCGTAACGGTATGATTGAAAATAAGAAGAGATGGGAGAGGGACGTGGGTCCACTGTCCATTCCCGATTGGGATAGGATAGTGGAACAGGGAAGTAAGGTTTCTATCTCTCCTTCACAGAAAGCCTCTCATCTCTTCTTTTTTCATCGAGTATATCACACTCCCAGGAAAATGTTTAAACTGGGTTGGAGAGATAATGATCAGTGTCCCAGATGCGGCCAAGTCGGAGATTTTATTCATATGTTTTGGAGGTGTCCGAAGTTGTTTAGGTATTGGACACAGGTTGTAGACCATGTAAATGGAATTTTCGGTTTAACACTGGAGGCAACTGCGAGGACTTGCTTATTGGCTATACCGGAGGGACATACAATCCCAAAAAATACGTTTACACCAGTTATTAGATGCCTCTTTCAGGCAAGAAAGTTAATTGCTCAAAATTGGCAGTCACACTCCAGCCCGCTAGCTGAAACTTGGCTAGGTAATACAATTAAAATAATAATGAAAGGTTTTTTTTCGTCAAACAGGGCAATATTAAGAAGTTCGCAAGGATATGGGGTTCCGGGCTGGTGAAACTGGGGATTCCCCCATAGGTAGATGAGACATAATGAGTGCTCTCACAGGCTACAGCTTTCTCCTAGTCGTCTTTGGCGGGTATATTTACTGTGCTTCCTTTGGTGGTGGGGGGGATTGGGAGGGGGGGGGTGTGGAGGGGTGAAGCGGGTAGAAAATAGAGCATATGCCTGCAGGAGTAGAGTTACGAGAATAAGTATTGAGTTTAGTTTAATAAGATTAACAGGTGGCGGGGCTTGATATTTTGTTTGTCCATCCGGTCTTGATTGGATTTTAACTTTGTTTAGAATAAAACATGAGAAAGGATATATGCCACGATGATGTGGAATTTGGGAGGAGATATAAATGAGCTGTATGGTGAATGTAGTCTCCTACATAAACTCACTGAGGTGGCAAAAAAAAAAAAAAAAAAAGATGGAGTCAGTTGTTTATACATTCTATTGCACTAGGCATAACCTCAGTGTCCAGATTGTTGTATGAAAAACTCCTCCATTACTTCCTGGAAGGCCCTTAGGTTATGAAAACCATTAAGACACAGGAAGGAGTTTACCAGCTGACCTCATTAACACACAACCTGCAGGAAATCGCTCTCCGCCCTTCTGCAGGTGCTTGGTTTTACAATACAATCAGCGATCACTGTTCTCACTAAATACACAGCCATCAATTTGAATACCTTACTTTCATCTTGCATAGATTGTTTATTTGGCAGAGTGTGCAGAAGCTGAGCAATCAGATAACAGTCTATGTGGAGCAAAGCTTTAGTATTGAAAACAGAAGTGTTTCATGGAAGTCTGTACAGCTCACCATACACTATACAATCTGATTATACAATCTCTGTACAATTTAGTTTAGATTTACGAGAACCATGGAATTGGCGGGCACACCTAAACAATCCATTACATTTTTTATCAAATCAGACAGGCTCTTGCACTACATGATGGTAGCTATAAAGGAGATTGTACAGTTTGTACATAAAGTGGGTGGAAATAACTCAAGAGGTTGTGTAGTATTGAGGGACATGTGGTCCAGAGTGGAGAACATGCACCATCATGCCCTCTTCTGAGATGCAGCAAGCCAGTGATTACTGGGATATGATCTACAGGAAGTGATGGAATCAAAAAGCATTTTTAACAATCCAAATGGACAGATGAAAATGTAAAGCTTCTATAGAGGAGGTAAGTGATAAGCAGAGTGGGTGGTTTGGGAAGAAATTACATTAGAAAAAGGCTTCTATTTATTATGAAAACTGAAATTCTGCTCGAAAAGGTAAACTTATGCCCCGTACACATGATCGGAAATCCCGCCAGCAAAAGTCTGATGGTCGAAAATTCCAACTGCGTGTATGATTCATCTGACTTTTGCTGGTGGAATTTCTGCCAGCAAAAGACTGAGAACAGGTTCTTAATTTTTCAGACGGAAATTCCGATCGTTTGTAGCAATTCCGATGCGCAAAATTCCTACACATGCTCGGAAACAATTCAAAGCATGCTCGGAAGCATTGAAATTAATTTCTCGTCTCGTAGTAGTGTTGTACATCACCGCATCCTTGACGGTCGAAAGTTACGAGAACTTTTGTGTGACCGTGTGTATGCAAGCCAAGCATCAGCAGAATTCCATCAGAAAAACCATTTTATTTATTTATTTTATTTGTCCGCCGAAAACTCTGATCGTATGTACGTGGCATTAGTCTTAAAAAAAAAAAAAAGAAGCACTCATAGTAACATATATCATATATGTATTTCAGGTCCTTCCCTATTATCAGTTAACAAATCAATTAGGATATGATTATTTTGAAAGTGAAGTACACTGTTTACCTGTTAGAAAGGTTATTGACCGCTTTTATAGACACATAATTAGTTTTACAATTATTATTTTTTTCCCCTTACAATACATTTAGGACATTCATTTTTCATTAAGATGCCATTTTTGTGTAGAGTTGTTTTCATACCATAAATGGCAGAATCGATTCCCACATACCAGATTTTCATTACCAGGATGACCAGTTGATTATATTTATGGGCAGCCTGTAGTAAACGGACTCCATTGTCCGTTTAAACCTGACTACCCTCCAATCCATTCTAAATGCCGTCTGCACACAATGGGGTTGATTTACTAAAACTGGAGAGTGCAAAATTTGGTGCAGCTGTGCATGATAGCCAATCAGCTTCTAACTTCAGCTTGTTCGATTAAGCGATGACAAAAAAAGAAAAAACGGAAAGATGATTGGTTTCTATGCAGTGCTTGACCAGATTTTGCACTAATAAATCAACTCCAATGTGTGTAAACAGCAGTGGCTATCAGAATTGTACTCTGAACAAAACAATGGCATTTGAGCAGTTACATGCTAATAGAGCCTGTGACCGACCCTGGATGCAGGCAGAGGGCTTCCAGAGTTGACGTGTCTGCACAGCTTTGGCCACACAAACTGACCACAGCTAACCATACAGTTTACCCATATCTGCATGCAGCATACCCTGTGCCCCTTCCATCCCATGTGAATGTAGCCTTAAACATGCTTAACCACTTCATTACCTGGCCATCATCAAATGACATCCGCAGCTGGGATCTCCCAGTTTTGGCGGGCAGTATAGGGGTCGCGTACGCCGCCGCGTCACTGAGATGCTGATGCACGTTCCCAGTGGCCGCGATGTCTGCCTGGCTCCCACGATCGCTTGTAACAGAGGAGGAACGTGGAACCGTGTGTGTAAAAACACAGATCCACATCCTGTAAGAGGAGAGGAGACAGATCGTGTGTTTCTAGTATATAGGAACACTGATTGGTCTCCCCCCCAGTTAGAACACACAGTCAGGGAACACATTTAACCCCTTTATCTCCCCCTAGTGTCAACCCCCTCCCTGCCAGTGACATTTAGGCCCCTTTCACATGGGCGGATAGAATTGTGCTTTTAGCTGCAGACAGATGATATCTACCACAGCTAAATGCACACAATGCTTTCCTATAGCCCCATTCACACACTGCGTTTAGTGACGGTTTTGTTACATGCGGTTTTGTGCAGATAGAAAAAATAAAGTTGACTGTGTCCAGGAACGATTTACTGCAGCTAACTGCACATAACTGCAGGTAATCACAGTGTACTATTTCTCCTGCAGATAGCAGCGGCAACAAGGAAAGAAAAACAATAGGAAGCACATCAGAAATGGCAAGAATTTTCCAAATGCAGCTAAACGCAGCTAATCACAATGTACAACTGCACGTTAACACTGTGCCAGGATTCTCTGAATTTCAGAATAACAAAAAATAACAAAACATGCTTTTAACAGCGGCAGAACAGCCGTCCGTGTGAAAGGGGCCTTATACAGTAACCACCTCAATAGAGGGCACTTACACACCTTTCCTGCCCAGGTCATTTTTCAGCGTGACAATTACACTGTCATGCTACACTGTAACCATGTGAAATTGTTATCATTTTATTCACACAAATAGAGTTTTCTTCTGGTGGTATTTAATCACTCTTGTTTTTTTATGTTTTCCAAAAAAATAAAAGACCAAACATTTTGAAAAAAAAGAAAAGAAGTTTCTATCAGTAAATTTTGTAAACAAGCAATCTTTCTCCTTCTGATGGGCACTGATTAGGTGGCACTGATGAGGAGGCACAAATATGCCACACTTATGGGCACCGATAGGCAGCACTGATAGGTGGCATTAATGGGCAGCAGTGATGAGCAGCACTGATAGCCAGCACTGACTGGCATCACTAATGGCCACTGATTGCTGGCACTTGTGGGCACTGGTGGGCTCTTTACATAGATCGGAGTTGTGCCCTGTCCTAGCAACACGGCGGTCATTCTGGGGAGCTGTCATTTGACAGTGGGCAGACGACAAGTGGTTAATCAATGGCTATTTATAGTTCTGATTGCTGTATAAATGTCAATGGTTTCAAAAAAAGTGTCCGAGCAGTCTGCTGCAATCACAATAAAAATCGCAGATCACAGTTATTACTAGTAAAAAAAAAATAATAATAATAATAAAAATGCCATAAATCTATCCCCTATTTTGTAGACGCTATAGCTTTTGCACAAATCAATCAATATACACTTATTATGATTTTTTTTATTTTTACCAAAAATATGTATAATACATAACGGCCTAAACGGAGGAAAAAATGTGTTTAAAAAATAAATAAAAAATGCTTGCTATTTTTTTGTTTATAGCACAAAAAATAAAAACCACAGAGGTGATCAAATACCACCAAAGAGCTCTATTTGTAAGGGAAAAAAAGGACATATATTTTGTTTGGGTACAATGTCACACGCCCGCACAATTGTCAGTTAAAATAACGCAGTGCCATATCGCAAAAAATGGCCCGGGCAGGAAGGGAGTAAATTCTTCATGGGCTGAAGTGGTTAAAGTTGAAGTTTATTTTTTTGGATACAGCCCCAAACACATTATTTGTGTGTAATCATGTATATTTCATTACCTGCAGGCGCCTGTTTCTGATAAAAGACTGCTCTAAACATCTGTCTTCCAGCACCGTGAAGGTTACGGTAAGCTGCCGATACAGAGAAAAGTTGTCTTGCCCTCTCCTCCATGTATACTGCTTGTCTTACTACTATCACACCACACACAATGGAGAATGAAGAGCTTAATAATAGCATTAACTTTGCCTATTGCATGATGCATCGTGTAATAGTGGCAATACAGAAGAAGGCAGGAGGCACAACATTTCTGTGCGACCTTCCCAGAGCCAGAAGACAGACAAGCAGGGCAGATGTGAAGCAACCACTTGCATTAATCATCAATATAAAAAAAATTGTATGGCGCTGTTGAAAAACTATTCAAACTTTCCACATTTTGTCATGTTCTATAACCAAAAAACATAAATGTGTTTTATTGGGATTTTATGTAATAGACCAAATACAAAGTGGCACATAATTGTGAAGTGGAAGGAAAAATGATAAATGGTTTTTCAAATATGCGGCATGCATTTGTTTTCAGCCTTCTTTACTCCAATACCCCTAACTAAAATCTAGTGGAACCAACAGCCTTCGGAAGTCACCTAATTAGTAAATCAAGTCCAACTGTGTGTAATTTAATCTCAGCATGTTCTGTGAAGCCCTCAGAGTTTTGTTAGAGAACCTTAGTGAAAAAACAGCATCATGAAGGCCAAGGAACAAACCAGACAGGTCAGGAAAAAAAGTTGTGGAGAGGTTTAAAGCAGGGTTCGGTTATAAAAAAAAAAAAAAAAAAAAAAAAAAAAAGTCTCAAGCTTTGAACATCTTACGGAGTACTGTTCAATCCATCATCCGAAAATGGAAAAGGGGAGTATGGGACAACTGCAAACCTACCAAGACATGGCCCTCCACCTAAACTGACAGGCAAGCTATGGAGAGCATTAAATCAGAGAAGCAGCCAAAAAGCCCATGGTAACTCTGGAGAAGCTGCAGAGATCCACAGCTCAGGTAGGAGAATCTGTTCACAGGACAACTATTAGTCATGCACTCCACAAGTCTGGCCTTTATGGAAGAGTGGCAAGAATAAAGCCATTGTTGAAAGAAAGCCATAAGAAGTCCCGTTTTCAATTTGCGAGAAACCATGCAGGGGACACAGCAAACGTGGAAGAAGGTGCTCTGGTCAGATGAGACCAAAATTGAACTTTTTGGCCTAATAGCAAAACTATGTGTGGCGGAAAACTAACACTGCACATAAATCTGAACACACCATCCTCACCATGAAACACTTTTCTTTAGCAGGGACAGGGAAGCTGGTCAGAGTTGATGGGAAGATGGATGGAGCCAAATACAGGGCAATCTTAGAAGAAAACCTGTTAAGAGTCTACAAACAACTTGAGACTGGAGTGTAAACTTACAGCCAGAGCTACAATGGAATGGTTTAGACCAGGGATCTCCAAACTTTCTAAGCAAAGGGCTAGTTTACGGTTATTCAGGCTTTAGAGGGGCTGTACTGTGGCCAGTGGAAGTAGAAAATTCCCTGGCATCAGTTCCCAATCGTTGGTTTTAATGGGAGGAATAGCACCCCATTGGTGATATCAATAAGAATAGTGCACCATTAATGGTTTCAGTAGGGAGAATGGTGCTCCATTATCGATGTCAGTTAGTGAAATAGTGCCCCATGGGCCAGATAAAGATAAGCAAAGGGCCACATCCAGCCCCCAGGCCGCAGTTTGGAGATCAGTGGTTTAGATCAGGACAACGACCCTAAAAGAGCTACAATGGAATGGTTTCAATCAAAGCATATTTATGTGTTAGAATGGTCCAGTCAAAGTCCAGACCTAAATCCAATTGAGAATCTGTGGCAAGACTTGAAAATTGCTGTTCACAGATGCTCTCCATCCAATCTGACAGAGCTTGAGCTATTTTGCAAAGAATGGGCAAAATTTCATTCTCTAGATGTGCAAAGCTGGTAGAAACATCCCCAAAAAGACTTATAGAGCTAATTGCAGTGAAAGGTGGTTCTACAAAGTATTGACTCAGGGCGGGTGAATACAAATGCACGCCACACCTTTCAGATATTTGTAAAAACATTTATCATTTTCTTTCCACTTCATAATTATGTGCCACATTGTGTTGGTTTATCACATAAAATCCCAATAACATACATTTACGTTTTTGGTTGTAACATGACAAAATATGGAAAATTTCAAGGGGTATGAATACTTTTTCAAGGCACTGTCATTTCCAGAGAATATATTGCTGTGCTGGAGGAGTCTTGGCCTGGACTACAAACTTGAAGTTAAACCTGGAGGCCAGGATGTCCACTTCTGGAGCCCTACCCCCACTTCTGAAATAGGAGATGGAAGACTTCGGGATGAAGGGAACATTACCCTTGGTCCAGATAGTGATGCCTGAAGAAATTTGCCTTTTTACTTGTCCATTGCTGGGATGTATGCTGCAAAGAGGGCTGGGCGGTATTTCTCCTGCCTTTGGATGATCAAACTCCTCTGAAATGTAGGATGTTGATAGGGAGCTTAGCTTTCTTGTGTTCCCCGAACTGTGAGGTATTGTAACACACTCCCCAGTCTGTGAGGCTGCTATTATCACCCTCCATGGGAATGGCAGAAATGACTTACTCAGTGTTTGATATTTCCCCCAAACGATCAGATCTACTACCTGCCAGACATATTTATGAAAACTGAAATTTAAAGCCTCTGTTAAATGTGGCTCTAGAAGTTTGATAAATCTGAGCAGAACATAGAAATAAAATATTTTCTTTGGGAAAATGCTGAAAATATCTGGATTCTTGAAGTCATTGAATTCTGAAGAATGTAGGCTTCGAAAGTATGGATTTCAGCAGTACAATTATACTTTACTGAAAAAGTTTGCCATAGCCAGGAAGACTTCAAAAGCAGAAATAACTCTTCAGCAAGCAGTTTGAAAACATGAATAATTTATTCTAAATATGTACATTGTCACATGAATAAAAGTGTGGAGTTAAAACAGCTTTCGTACAAAGTGAACATTCTTACAATTATGTATAAGCCCTTGCAACTTGTTTATGACTACAGATTGACTTCAGCCATAATACTTCTGTTTTTCTGAGAGTGTGGTATAGGAAGGTATCATCAGTTACATATAGGAAAATCTCCCTCGTGAGACATAAATGGCTAAAAAGCCTCTCGTAAGCCATCCAAAATAGGAAACGAAAAAGTGTTGGCTTTATATATACTTGAATTCAATATTTTACTGTGTACTGTCAGTATCACATATAATTATATACCTTGCATATCGTCCTGGTATTCTTGTTTTATTACAATGCCATGTGATTCACCATAAAACTTTAAATAATTGTTTTTAACAGGTCCTGAGATACAGATGTACGGTACATTGAACAAATGAATAAATATATAATGTAGAAAAAGTAATGTTCTATACTAAAGGTCTATAACTAAACTCCAGCAAAGCAGGCGAAGTATACAGTTAAAATGAAAACCCACCTATGGCTTTGTAATTCTGTACAGCCAGTTTTGAGATCCACCCCCCCCTGCCAGGCAGATGCGTTTACCTTTGCTCCATCAATAGCAGAGCTGTTGGATGATGAAGGAGAAGCAGCACATGCACTTGATTCCGACTGCCTGTTAATGCTGGCCTCATCTTCCACAGAGGAGATTGCAGAGGTTGATAAATAAATTTGATAGCTGCTATAGTTTTTTTTTTTTTCCTGGAGTTTTGGTTTAGGCTTAGAAAACAATGGGCTCATTGATTTTAGAGGAATCTGACCCATTTAAAATATGCTGTGTGTATGTATATATTTTTATGTGCATCAGGCAGTCAAATGCAAGAGGTTACATAAAACTGCACACTGCGTTAGTTCCAAATATCAACCTGGTGTAACAAGAACAATTTTTCTTTACTGCATAATAAATAAGGTTTCACAACTCAGTTTGGAGTCCTATGAGTTGTATGAAAGCACACTGCTGGCTATGACTCTGTACCTAAGTGTATTTAAATGTCGTAGTCTGTTATTTTACATGTGAACACAAATTATTGTAATGTATCTGTAAAGGGCTGAATTCTTAAAGCAGTATCACATTTTCTTATTTTTTTTTTTACATCATTAGGTTGTACTCTGTTCCATCTTCCTAGGTGCCTATAACACTTGCATTGATATCAGACAGGGCACTGCCCTCCTCCATTGCGCAAGGCACTACAGCTTGCAACGAGATGGCTTCTTTGATAGCAGGCATTTGTCTCCAACTGCCAGCTCTTGCAGGAGGAATGCAGATGGAGGCAAGACCTGGTCAGCCCCCAATCTCCCTGCATTCCTCTTACTGGTGCTTGCCTTGGACAGGTGTTGAAGGCTGAAGACAGGCACTCGCTTTAAAAAAAAAAAAAAAAAAAGACATTTGTTAGGCTTGGTTCACACATATAAGAATTAGATGCAATTTGAACCGCATCCAATTCGCACGACACATGAAAAACAATGCTTTCCATTGTGCCTGTTCGCATATGTCTGATGCAGTCAGAGTGTGGATTCAGTGCGAATTGAAAAAGAGTTTTCTGAGCAATGGTGCAATTTTAGGCCCATTGACTTCAATGGGAACCCTTCTGAATCACACGCCATTCAGTTGTGAACAGGATAAAAACCTGACTTGATCCTGATGTAAACTTGACCTGAAATGCTGAACTACTTTGTCATTTAGCTGTTAAAACAGAGCTTCAAATTTGCACTGCACATGTGTGAACCCAGCCTAAGCTGCAGTGTTGGGCAGCTATGCAGCAAAGGTCTGACATCAGCAGCTAGTGTTACAGGGCACCTAGGAAGATGATAACACATTTTGTTCCATGGCAATATCAATAATGTAAAAACCTATTGATAATTGTCAGTAAATGTCCATAACATCTACAAAAGAACTACACAGATTTTAGCAACCCCTTGCTGTTTCCTAACACATTTTTTTCTGTTGTACACAAATGCAGGATATGCATAACAAATTCCCTCTTAGAACAGAAAAGCATTTTAGAAGTAGAAATAAATTTGAGACCTCTGCAGAAATTTTCTGAAATCTCAAAAGATCTTTTTTTCTAGAAAGGAATGGGGACCATAGGTTCTCTCTTTTGAAGAGAAACATGCATTATAAAGGAATAATTTATCACCTAATGTAAAATAGGGGCAATAGGGGATCGCCTTGGACTGTTATGACCTCAGCTTACAATCTAGTGCTTTAACACAGTAATGAATAAACTTTTGTAACAGTGGTACATATCTCAGGACCTGTGCATGCATGCTAATAAGCAACTATTGCTTAAACTTTGGGATTTGACCATTTATTGCAAAGGATAAAATAAAAAAAATATAAAATTGTAACACAGAAGTAAATTTAAACCACTTTTTGGACAATATAAAAGAAAAAAAAAATCTTAAGAGGACATCCATCATTAAACAAGCCCAGATAATCCCCAGGTAAATAAGTCCACACATGGATGAGGCGAAGAGGTCAGTCGTACAACGAAAACAAGGAAACCTGAAAATAATATGAGCATGCATCACAACAGCTGGATGGATAGCACACATAATATTATAAACCAATGGATGGCTTTCACAACACGTTGAAGAATGCAGAATGGTAGATTTCACAAATTTTGTCAACCTTGCATCAAAATAAATTATAATGCATACCTGGAAGTTTTAAAGAAGCATTGTTATAACATTTGTTTTATTGCCATTGCCTTTTTATGATGTATGCCTTTATAGCAAAATTCTGTTGCCCCCCGCCTTTCCCAGGGCACAAATATACTTAATCTAAAACACTCATGCAAATGTGCGCAGAGGGCCCCTTAGCGTACAAAAATGGCTGTAATTTGTGCATGAGATTTACAGGTGTTACATGCAATGAGGAAGGCTTTTGCCGAAACATGTTAGTGTTTTGATGTCGCACTGCTGTTTGTGCTCAATAAAGATTTAAGAAGAAGCAATCGAGTTGCCGGCTTTCTTTTTGCAATTTTGGTGTATGGGACACAATGACCTGAGCACCGTTATTCAGCTCATCATCCTATAAACGTGTGGTAGAGCTTGGGTGAGTTTTTGTCTATGTTACATGCAATTAGCAGTAGAAATCAATGACAGGATGCAGCGGTAGGCAGGAAAAAACAGATGCGAGATTGTCTGAATCCAGGGGTGTACATCTGTACATTCAGATCTGATCTTACCAGAGCACAGCTGCATCTTTTCATTGATTTGTGCAGGTGGCTGTACACAACAGCTGTTACTACCCGGCGCAAAAATACAGTTTTTACACTGTATGACCCTCTGTGCTTAAGCCCTAAGGGTGTACTATGTTTTGGTATAAGCTACCAATTTCTATTAAATATTGCACCTGTCATTTTTTTTCAGGCTTAAAGGGAACCCGTCAGAACGATACAAAAACTGCTATTTCCAGATGTGTTTTTTTTTTTTTTAAAAGGTACATGCACTAGGGCTGTCATCTTTAGGCTTGCTTCACTACAAAGAGCTGGAGGAAAGCAGCTACAGACACAATCTACATATACGGGAATTGGTTTATCTTTGCAGCCACTTTGACCTTGGACCAGAACACTGGTAGGCACACCCCTGCCAATTGGGAAGCAGCGCATTAAAGAGGCCGTCCTACTGAGGACTGTGCTCTCTTTTCCTGTTAGCACGTCCACTGTAGGCACACATATAGGGCAGCCAACTCTTTTCAATTCTAAAGCCCAGTGCACACTATAAAAAAAATCTGACAAATGATTGTCCGAATATCTTTAGCCCCATACACACTATCAGTTTTTCTGCTGAGTTTTTCCTTCAGATTTACCAAAATCATGTAGTGGAAGGACCTGCCTGATTGCATACAAATTGAAACTCTTAAGGCTTGACCTCATGTCGTATGGTTTTGGTAAATCTGAAGGAAAAAAACTCAGCAGAAAAACTGATATAGCGTGTACAGGGCTTTAGATGTTTCCAAGCACTGAGGATGGTACGAATTGTACAAAAAAAACCCATACGACAAAGGCTATTTTTATTTTTGTTGTTTATGATTTCTGATCATGCGCCGTGGTTGGCATCAGATTTTTTGCATATGAAAACAGTACACATTAAATGAAAATCATTAGTTCTGTCGATGTATGAGAAAAATTTTGGAGTTTGTCCCTACATAAATTTTAATTTGGAAAGGCTGAATCCGATGTCGAAGGTTGTGTACACACTATACGAAAAAGTGATGATCGTGCTTCCTACAGAATTTTTCTTCTCCTTTTCTCAGTGTGTACAACACTTAAATGCTGCTGTAAGATGCCAATATCATGACAAATTTAGGTACTAACCCCCATTGCATTTTAAAATACACTACTTTTTAAATTTATGAATAACTGCATGAATTGCATTTTTAGTTCAGTTTTAAAGCGGAGTTCCACCCAAAAATTACTTACTTACGCTTTAAGTACTTGTGACCCCCTGACATGCCACATTTGGCATGTTTGGGGGGGGGGGGGGGGCGGGTTGACAGGTACCCAGCTCCCACTTCCTCTCTTAGGGCCGGGGCACAGAGCAGAAGTTCCTCTCCTTCCACCCTGAAATCTTCTGGAGCACATTACAGGTCACCTGGCCATTCAAGACGAGGCAGCGCAACTCGTGCATGCGCAATGTGCACCCAGCTGTGAAGCCACAAGCTGTCACAACCAGGTGCCCACACTTGCACTGCCAGTGCCAGTGCCGTGTAGAGGAGGGGGAGAGGAGCGAGGCTTCAGGCAGTTGCATCACTAGATCATGGGACACTTTTTGTAGCTGCTGACTTTTAAATGGTTGGAACTCCGCTTCAATGAGTCTTTGAGCCACAACATGCATGTAGAAAGAAAAAGGAGGTTCTTCTGACAAGCACAATTTTTTAAGGCTCCTTGACACACCAAGTACTGTAGCAAGGCCGAGGATGCTGATGATTGCAACATTTAACACTTAATCGTTAATATTTTCTTTCTCTGATATGACAAAAATCTGGACATCTTTTACAATAACCTCATGGATAAGTAGCAAACTATGTCAATACATCTCACTACAAATGACAAAAATCATCAGTAAATTTTTTTTAAAAAGCTACCGTAGGATTATTTAAAGCACCAAGTTGCAAAAGTTGCATGAGAATTTTGCAAGAAAAGAAAACAAAACACAACATGGGTTCAATCTGGTCCTCACATTGAAAAGGTGACTGAAGAAACAAAAGATACAGTTGCCCACAAATGTCAGCAAGATGCTCCCTTTCATTTCTCCAGCGTGGTGTAGAGCAAAAGGAAGATTATCATGGTTACCCCTGAAAATAAGCACGGTCCCCCCTTAAACACTTTCAGTCATGAGGCCACCTGCAGAATACCAAAATGGAAAAAAAATAGCCATTTAAGTTAGCAGAAATATATAATTAGCCCAATGTCAGCTTTTCACCTGGATCTGGGGCATTTACATTTATGAATGTGGAACATAAAAAGACAACATTTGAGGTCATTCCAAATAATTCCAATGCCATCTTTGAAAACCAAAGCAGCATTCTGGTGACAATGAACGATATGTTAAAACAGTGCATGCACTGAACATTAGTTAATGTAGAGGTCTATAGAGAAGTAGAAAAACCTCTAGGGAGACAAAGCTGAAAAGTATCAACTACCTCCTGGATGCACTCCCTCCTCTTCTGTTTAGATAACAAACAGTACAAATGACATTCTTTTCATCACTCAAAAACTTTATATACAATAGTGCAAAGGAAGTTGGCATTCATATTATCGTCACATTTGAGGTCTTTGTATTTTCCTCTGGACAGTGATTACTGGTCAGTTCTTTTATAAATTGTTCAAGTGCAGCAAAGTAGCCTTGGCACTGCCAGGTATCGTTATGAGTCCCGTCAGGAAAGATGGCCAATCTTTTAGTCCGTGATGGAGAGAGTTCATAGAGCTGTTTCATCATAAAAGGAGGAATTAACTGGTCTGATAAGCCAGAGATAAACAAAGAAGGCATTCGGCATTGAGAGATTTTCCTGTAAGACAAGAACTTATTCTTGTAGCACCATAATGGAAGATAGCGCATGGGAAGAAAAGAAAACAGAGTGCTGGCCATATGAGGAATGCTAAGAAACGTATTTTCTAACATGACTGCTGAAATCCTGTGTGCATTTTCTGAGGCCAAATGAACAGCAACTGCTCCCCCTAGTGACCGTCCAAATAATATGATCTTTGTTTTATCAATGTCTGGTCTGGTCATGACATAGTCTAATACAGCCTCAGAGTCGAGATAAAGGCCTTCTTCACTTGGCTCTCCTTCGCATTTTCCATACCCTCTGTAGTCAACTAAAAGCAAGTTCACCTTAAGATTGACCAGCATTAATAATGCATTCGGTAACCTATGACCAATATTTCCAGCATTACCATGAAAATAAATTATAGTTGGAGAAAAGCTTGAGTTATCACCCGTGTATCTCAGAAGGATAAGATTGAGATGTAAGCCATCTTTTGTTTTAATGAATATATTTTCATGTGGTATTCCTGTGGGCATTGGGACATAAAGTCGTGATGAGGAAGGCTGATCAGGAAAGTACAGCAAAACATCCTGAAATTTAAATAATATTCCAGCTATGGAGACAAATATTAGGAGGAGCAAAATAATGCCACCATACATATTAAAAGTTAATATTAACGGCAGAAGACATATCCTACACAGTCCCCATGACCAGGATCCCAAAGTTAATAGCCATTTCTCTGCGCAAGCCCAAAACACCCAGTGCTTTTCCATCTTTTTCTTCAATAGTTTACCTGTAAAACATAAAAAAAAATAAAAAAATAGAATGACAACATACTGTATATATAAACACATTTACATAGGACTTACTGTTAGCCTGTGTGTGTGTGTGTGTATATATATATATATATATATATATATATATATATATATATATATATATATATATTTTTTTTATTATGCATAATCTGAAGCATACTGGTACCCTCAGAGGATGCCAAGCACTGCTAAACAGTTTGGCATCCCAAAAGTCACTTTGTGTAAGAATGCGTGATTTTAGTTACAGAAGTAAATGGTTACCATTGGGTGCCAGCAGGTATCAATGCAGCAAGCTACATCTCTTCGCAAATTCATATTTACCATTGGACATGAGCCCTTAGAAGGCACTCTACATATGTGAACTGTTATAGTACCTTTGTATGGGCACACTGTAGACTAACTGTACCCTGTTTGTGGCTTTTAAGTCCCTTTGATGATGCTTACTCTAGCTTCTAAGCAACTGGCTGTTATATTGTTACCATATGCATGCAACCACACAGAGGTTATGGGAAAAAAAAAACCAAAAAACTAAGGTTTATAGCCAAACAGCTGGTAATCCTGCTTTAGGGATAAGCTGGGCATGGGCTTGATACAACTACCCCCAGGGTAGAAAATATTTATGCTTATACAGTATATACACATACATATACACACCCTCCCAGACACCCCGCTACTGACATTTGCCTGTATGAATGTTTATATATATGTACACTCACATACATTATTAAAAATGGCCTAAAAGCTGGCCTCAGTCAAAACCTCAAATTAGCACATTTCCTAACTTACTAATAGCTATAAAAATGGAAATCACTGACTCAACCACTTGACACTTAAACCCCCCTCATGACCAGACCAATTTTTAGCTTTCGGTGCTCTCAAACTTTGAAAGACAATACTCAGCCATGCAACACTGTACCCAAATTAATTTTTTTGTCTTTTTTTTTTTTTTTCATAAACCGAGCTTTCTTTTGGTGGTATTTGATCACCTCTGGGTTTTTTTATTTTTTGCGCTATAAATAAAAAAGACAGAAAATTTTGTTTTTGTTTTCTTCTTAAATTTTGGCCACAATGTATACTGCTACATATCTTTGGTAAAAATAACCCAAAATTAGTGGATATTATTTGGTCTTTGTGAAAGTTAGAGAGTCTACAAGCTGTGGTGCAAATCCTAAAAAAATTATCACACCTGATGTACTGGTGGCCTATCTCGCTTCTTGCGACCCAAACAAGCCAGGAAGTACAAATACCCCTGAACTGACCTTTTTGAGAGTAGACATTCCAAAGGTATTTAGTAAGAGGTATGGTGAGGTTTTTGATGTTGTAATTTTTTCCTGCAATTCTTTGCAAAATTAAGATTTTTTTAAAAAAATATTTCCACAAAATTGTCATTGTAATAGGTTATTTCTCTCACATGGCATGTGTATACCACAAATAACACCTCAAAATAAATTCTGCTACTCCTGAGTATGGCAATACCACATGTGTGGGACTTTTCCACAGTCTAGCCACTTAGAGAGGCCCAATATGCAGGGAGCGCCATCAGGTGTTCTAGGGGCATAAATTACACATCTAACTTGTTAAATAACTATTACACTTTTGAAGGCCCTGGAGCACCAGGACAATGACACGTGACACTGACGTGGCACTGATGACAGATGGCACTTGTGACAGACCTAGCCGGGACAGAGGCAGTTGGAGGGGACTGAATGCCAGCCTCTTGGCTTGCGATTATGGGCCCTGGCATTTGGGGGAACGGTGCTCTTTGTGAGCTGTATGCCTGGGGACCCCTGAGGTGTTACTTGGATTCAGGTCCATGCCGCAATAGACTGAATCACACTGTTGGGACACAAACTGTTAGATGCCAACTTCATCAACTCAAGCCGCCTGTCGGTTGTGTAAAAGAGCATAATCTGGCATGTTAGAATATTCCACACAATGTTGTTGTGCTAATTAACCCTGTGTTGATGTTTATGGTAATATGGTAATGTGTATTGAATAGTCAGTCAGTGAGCTAGTCTGGGTCAATGATTAGATAATTAGCTCATACTAATTAGGTTAGGTTTTAGTCATCTTGCTGTATATATCTGTGGGAGATCTCAAATAAAAGGCTATTCCTGATGTACTCCAAGACTGGTGTTGTCTAGTTCTTGGGGGTTCCTATAGCCAGATCCATTGTTCCAGGATTTAGGAAGCGGTGTACTGACGGAAACACTCAAGCGGAGTGTGGGGGATAGGTTCCGTCACAGCACTGATACATGGCACTGATGGCAGATGGCACTAATATGAGGCACTGATGACACATGGCACTAACAGATGGCTAATACGTGGCACTGATGACAGATGGCAGACACATGGCACTGGGGACATGTGGGCACTTCATTTTCCACTGCAGTGTTCGTCTCTCCCTCCTCACACACTGTGTGAGGAGGGAGAGCCGGCAATGAGAGATGATCTCATATGTTTACATATGAGATCATCTCTCATTGGACACGCCGATCGCGCTGTAAACTGCTGCTGTGATTGGCCATTTACAGCGATCTGTGACTGACTGTGTCCAAGGGATATGGCCAGCACAGAATTTCCCTGATGCGTGCACGCAGGAGCCCGCATCGCAGAAGTAAACAGCAGGACATCCAGGGACGGCCTCCCGGCAATTGGCGTCTGCGCTGCAGCCGTTTTCGGCTATAGAGCGGACGCCTAGTGGCTAATAATAAAAAAAAGTATGCTGAATGTTTAACTGTATCAACATGAATGACTGTACAAAACATAGTTGAAGAACTTTTTCATTTTAAAATGTGCTGCCTAATAAGGGGGATAAGTTGTATGCCACCTTGTGGATTTACCTCTTTTTATTTACAATTTAAGTGCTTTGACAATGGACCTTCAGGTCTCCTCCACGTGGAGTGGTTTTCAGCTGCTCTGCCTGCCTCTCCTCTCTATTCAAGTTTGTATTATATCAACCCATTGGCAAAATTCAAAGTATAATATACTGTAAATGGACAGCAGAGAAGAGGGGCAGGCAGAGCAGGTGCTTGTATAACAATGAGTTTCTCCCAACCAGGATCAGGCTTGTAAAAGGTAAAACATATTTGGTGGATTATAGGCAGAAATTTTGATTGTGAGAATTTGGGAGTGAAACACTGCCTTCTAAAAAGTGAATACTCAACCTAAAGCTCATAGTAACAGTGGGCACTTATGAAACGCATTAAAATAAAAAAAATGCACCCATACCGATTATAAAAATGTGCGTTTAGAATTATTTTTGCATTGGAGCCTACAAAATATTGCAGCCACAATCAGTAGATCTCGAGTGCAATGCTCTGGTTCCTGCAAATTCTTTCTACAGCTCAGGGTCTGTACCAAAATATGGACCATCAGTGACAAGGCTGGAGGAAGTATCAATGGACTAAAAGTGTCCCACTGGTGTGACGATAGATGGGACCTGTAGTTTTTTCCATTCACATACATCTGTGAATGAATGATGTGGCTGTGGGGGTCGAGCAAAGTTAAATTTAAATAAATGATAGGTTGCTGTGGTTGGAAAAAAAAAACCATGGATTCCTTAAGGGGAGAAGGGGAGCTGCAGACTGTAACTTTATTTCATGTTTACACCCTGAATATGGGTGTAATATGAAACACTGACAGAAAGAGACTTTTAATTTTGAAAGGAAAAACTACAAGATTTGGGGCCAACTTAATATTTATTTTTTAGAAATAAACATATGATACATAACAAAAGTATTTCCGGAGCACTCATGTACAGTTCCTCTCATAAGTTTACATACCCTGGCAGAATTAATGATTTCTTAGCCAATTTTCAGAGAATATGAATGATAACACAAAAACTTCCCGATTGCTCTGATGCTGCGCCACCGCTAGACCCACTTTCTCCAATGGGAGAAAGACTTTCTTCTCTGTTGAAGATATCCTGTAACCCAGGTACTATACTTCCTGGGTTGGGATTAGCCGGGACTTGTCCAGATTGATCAGCCAAAAAGGACAGTCCTGAGACATGAAGCTCCACAGGTTGCGAACATGCTTGCTTCCTGTCTGGTAGGAAACACAAAATTGAAGGGGAAGGCCTGAGGACCACCTTTAAAAAATTTGGATGAATGTGTTTCCTGTCCCAGAGGGAGGAGCCCTATGTTTTAGAGGTTGCCCTGGAAGACAAAAAGGAGAAAAAAAAAAAAAGGCTTCTTCTTCGGCTCGTCCACTCTTGAATTATAAAATCTGTCAGGATCTTTCAATGGGTATAAATAATCACATTTTGTTGCCTTGCAACCTGAAATGAAGACAGACACTTTTTTTTCCCCTAGATAAACAGACTCAGTGCAACTTATAACATCCAAGTGAAAGATAGAACATCATATCAAGAAAAATAAAAAACAGAATCATCGAGCTGGAAAAGGGATCACCTTCTTCCTAAAAATGACTTGTAAACTTATTCAGGTGTAGCTAAATTAGTTTCTTAATGGTACACAAGGTGTGATCAGCTGGGGTCATTTTGATTAGCTCAGCATGAAAAGAGCTTTCCTGGGGCATTTCAGTCCCTAGTAGTGCATCTGAAGCAAACAACTATTGGTGGCAAGGCACTGTCAAAAGACCTCTGGGATAAAGTTGTAGACAGGCAGGAGATGGATACAAAAACACTTCAAAGGTTTTATCAATGCCTAGAAGCACAGCGAAGAATTAAGAAGTGGAAGATATTTGGTACAACAAAGACCCTCCCTGGATCAAGACGTCGCTCCAAACTAGATGAAAGAGCAAGGAGGACACTGCCAAGTGGCCTACGGCAACTCTAAAGCAGTTGCAGGAATTTATGAAGAGTGGCCATTGTGTGCATATGACAACAATATCACAAATTCTCCACGAACGTGGCTTGTATGGGAGGGTTTCAAGAAAAAAGCCCCTCCTCGAAAAAGGCCACATGCAATCATGACAGATTTGCCAAAACGCACCTTGAAGATTCTGAGGCCACATGGAAAACCCCCGTTAGAGACTTACCAGTAATGGTACTTCCATGAATATTCCAGGACAGCTACTTCAGATGATTGGCTCCACCCTCTACAGAAAACACAAATCCAATACAATTTTAAAAGCCCCCCCCCCTCTCTTCTGACCCTTGTTGTTTGAAGATCAAGTAAACCTCCACCAAAAGTGCACTCGACAGAGGAATAACAGAAACTCACTAAAACACCACCACCAGGTAAACAAAGGAGACCAGTGAATACAGACAAGGTTGGGAATATAGACGCTGTCCTGGAATATTCATGGAAATACCGCTACCAGTAAATCTGACGGGGGCTCCCCCCCCTCATCTTCCAGGATAGCTACTTGAGAGGATAAGCAAGATTCTATACCTTAGGGAGGGACGACAGCCTGAAGTACTTTCCTATCAAAGGAGAGGTCCTGGCTGGAGAGCAATCTGGATTCTATAATGCTTGATAAACGCATAAGGACCAGACAGCAGCTTTAGAAATGTCTTCCCATGATGCTCCAGCTCTTTCTGCCCATGATGCCGCCGTGCATCTCATTGCATGAGCTCTAATTCTAGGAGGGGTGTGACCTGACACTCAGTAAGCTTCATAAATAACTTCCTTAATTAATCTGGAACTTCTAGACGCTTTGGTCCCCTTCTTGGGGCCACTGAACAACACTTTGGGAGTATCTCCTAAACTCACTAGACCTTTCGAGAAAAAGCGGAAGGCATCTTTTCACGTCCAAAAAACTAAATCTTTCCTCTTCCGCATTCTTGGGGGGGAACAAAAACTAGAAATAACTACCTCCTGGTACATGTGAAAGCTGGAAGAAATTTTGGGAAGGAACGGGCTTAATCACTACCCTGTCCTCTAAAATCCTCAGGAAATGGTCCTTACAGGAAAGGGACCCTAGATCAGAAATCCTTCTCCCTGACGTTATAGCCAAAAGAAAATAAATCTTCAAGGAATTCAATTTCAGGGAAGCCTCAGAAGGAGCCCTAGTCTGAGCATTTAATACTAAACATCACATTCCGGGGAGGAATCCCTTTAACAGCCCTGGGTGTACGCCTAGATCTGTCTGAAAGGAACCTCCTAAAGAAAGGGTTCTCAGCTAGTCTTTTCTCTGTAATCAAATATAGGGCAGCAACCTGAACCCTAAGGGTGCTGACAGAAAGTCCTTTCTCCAATCCACTCTATAGAAAATCTAATATATAGGGAGTAGAAAATTAATCTATTCCTGTCTTCTGCCAGGAAACAAAAAGTTTTCCAAAAACGTTCCCATAGATCTTTCTTATCACCAAATTACAGCTGTTTAGGATATCTCAATAACCCTCTCTGAACACCCTCTTAGCTGTAGGACGTGCCGCTCAGCCTCCAGGCCGTCAAATGGAAGGTCTGAGGGTTTGGATGGAGAACTAGCCCCTGACGCAGAAGATCTCTCCGTTCCAGCAGGTACCAGGGGGGATTCTATTGAGAGAGCTATCAGCGAAGAGAGCCAACTCCTCCTGGGTCACCAAGGAGCAATCAGGATAACTTCTGCTTGGTCTAGGAGGTACCTGCCAACAAATGTGTATGTATTTGTGTCAAGCATACTTCTAAATTTCTGGCTACACAAAGGCCAGAGCTGGTTTAAGATTCCTAATGGCTGAGTCCCAAGCTCTGTGAAGAAGGATATCTCCTCTTTTATCCATCGGATCACTAAGCAAGCCCATATTGTCAAAACGCTAGGTCTGAGTTTTTTGAACATTTTGAAAGAGGTGCGTCTAGTTTAATATTTTTTTTCCATGGCTGTGCTGTGTCCGCTTCAAACAGAAACCTCCTTTTTAGGTTACCGGAAAAATAGGATTTTTTTGTACTCACCGTAAAATCTTTTTCTCTGTAATTCACCGACTGACACAGCTCATCTCTTTAGCCATTGGGTTGTTACGACACCTTTAGGAGAGGACTAGGCATAACATGTTAACATGTAATGAAAAAACTCAGAACTTCATTTCTGCCCAAGGGGCGGTCCCTTAGGTAACAACCCCTCAGCCTGCCATGCAGCTTCAGTACGTCAACAAGCAGTATAACGTAAAGAAAAATAGGAGGGGCGGATGCTGTGTCAGTCGGTGAATTACAGAGAAAAGGATTTTACGGCAAGTACAAATAAATCCTATTTTCTCTTATATTCACCGACTGACACAGCTCCTCTCTTTAGCTATTGGGACGTCCGCAAGCAGTGCCAAAATGAGGGGTGGGAAAACAGCATAAAACTTCATCCACCATGGCATGTGGGAACTAGTATAAAAACTTTACCCACAAAAAACGACAGTGTGTTGGATAACCAAACTTTTGTACCCACAAAAATCAGCCGATGCACTGACATCTGCCTTGTAGAATTTTGTAAAAGTGTGAACAGATGATCGAGTCGCCGATTTATACACTTGAGCGGCAGACGCTTGATGTCGGAAGGCCCAAGATGTTCTGATTGCTCTTGTGGAGTGGGCTGTGACAAGAAAGGGGGGCACCTGCCCCTTCAAGGCGTAGGCCTGTACTACAATCTGTCTGATCCACCTGGAAATGGTGGCCAACGAGACTGCCATGCCTTTTTTCGGACCAGCCACCGAAACAAACAAGAAGTCCGACTTCCGAAAGGGAGCCGTGGCAGACAGATACAACCTCAGAGCCTGAACCACGTCCAGGGCATGAAGGGCCACTTCCTTAGGATGTGACAGCTTAGGACACAGAGATGGTAACACAATGTCTTCATTGATGTGGAATGCCAAAACCACCTTCGGCAGAAAAGAAGTTTGCGGATGCAACACCGCCTTATCCTTGTGGATAACCAGATAGGGCTACTTGCAGGACAAGGCCACCAGTTCTGAAACACTCCTGGCAGATGTAATGGCCACTAGAAAGACCACTTTCTGGGAAAGAGTACACAGGGGAATCTTTCTGATGTTCTCAAATGGCGGTTTTTGAAGCTCCGATAACACCAGATTCAGATACCACGGGGGTAATGGTGGATGCACCGGAGGAACTACATGTCGGACCCCTTGAACAAAAGTACTCACTATAGAGTGAGACGCCAGGGGTTGCTGAAAAAAAAAGACAGACAGTCAAAGCTGATATTTGTCCCTTAATGGTGCTCAAAACCAATTTCTGGTCTTCTCCTTGCTGAAGAAACAGCAGGACCCTGGATATAGAAAAGGAGCGCGGATGCCACCCTTTCTCCTCACACATGGAGATGCAAGCCTTCCAGGTACGATGAAATATCTTCCGAGAAGAAGATTTCCGTGCTCTCAGCATAGTTGGATCGAGTCCAAAAGACCCCGGTTCCTCAATACCTGGCTCTCAATAGCCATGCCATTAAAACTAGCATGGTAAAGGAAGGATGGAGAATTGGACCTTGAAACAGAAGGTCTTCTTGCAACGGCAGTCGCCAAGAGGGCTTTTAGATCCAAGATTGGACGTACCCCTTCCTTCTTGGGGACTACAAATAGGTTTGAGTAGAACCCCTGGAAATGTTCCGAGTCAGGAACAGGTATTATCGCCCCACGACTCAGGTCCCTAAAAGGGCTTCTCAGCGAGCCGGGAGTATGGGTATGCTGGAGGGGAAGAATCTGTCTTGTGGCCAAGAGAGGAACTCTATCTTGTAGCCGGAGGAAATCAGATCGCAGACCCATTGGTCGGACAGCCGAGAGGTCCACCGGGCTGCAAACTCCTGAAGGCGAAGGTGAAACCTTCATGTGGTAGCACTTTTGCTCCCAGGCTTGTTAGGCTTGCGTTCCAGGGATGCTTTGGTCCTTCAGAAGTCGTTCTGTCGGGCTGGGGATGCTTGGTCGAAGCCCCGGGCGGATGAAAAAGCAGTTTTTGAGCTGAGAAAGAGGACCCTTGCCTACGGCGTGGCTCCTTAGCCTTCCTGGCCTGTGTGAGTAGAGTACCACCAGTGGCATTTTTAATAATGTCATCCAAAGAGGCTCCAAAGAGCCGGACTTCAAGGAAGGGAAGATCAGTCAGGGCTTTTTTGGATGCCTGGTCAGCAGACCAGCATTTTAACCAAATCAGGCGCCTCAGCACCACTGCTGATACTGAAGCCCTGGATAACAGAGGGAGGGTATCGAGGGCCGCGTCATAAAAACGTACTTAAGGCCTTGCACTAGTTGGTCTGCTAGTTCAACGCAGACAGAAGTCTATTGTTCCCCCAATTCACGGTGCAACAGTTTTGCCCACTCAGTGTCTGCGACACAAGTGCGGATGCCAGTACTGGTCGCATGGTCGACCCTACAAAACGTAAACAAGGAACGAGCCACTGCCTCTGCCTTCCTGTCCGTGGGATCCTTAAATGCAGGAGTCCCCTCTACTGGGATCGTGGTTACTTTGTTGAACCTGGATACTGGGGGGGGGGGGGGGTCCATGACCAGAGGAGCCAACCACTTTTTGAGAAGGCTTTCCTCAAAGGGGGGTAATGCACTGCCATGTATTTGGAGACCGAAAAGGTCCATTGCGGTCGACCCCATTCCTTGTCAATGAACTTATCAAAATAAGTCAGATACGGGAACACCTTAGGTGAACGGGCAGATACGGGAACACTTTAGGTGATATTTGTCCCTTAATGGTGCTCAAAACCAATTTCTGGTCTACTCCTTGCTGAAGTCCCTGGATATAGAAAAGGAGCGCGAGTGCCACCCTTTCTCCTCACACATGGAGATGTAAGCCTTCCAGGTATGATGAAATATCTTCCGAGAAGAAGATTTCCGTGATCTCAGCATAGTTGGATCGAGTCCGAAAAGGGGGTTAAGGGACTGCTACATCAGCAGAGGGATCTGCTGGCTCCTGAATATTCAGGGTATCACGCACAACTGTGATAAGTGCTCCAACAAGCGCTTTGTCGCGCGTGGACCCAGAAGGGGACTCATCCTCACTGTCCGAACGGACCTGGTCAGCCTCATCTGAAACGACAGAATAGTGGTCACCAGCCTCAGCAGGGCCCGAGTCTGCGTCAGAGCTCGCCCCGCGGGACAGGGCCGTGTTTTACCACCTTTGCGCCCACGCACAGGCTCCATCTTGGCAATGAACGAATTGAGGACCGCCGACAAAGCATCCAGAGGCACTGCACAGTCTGCAGGCGAACCGGTTGCAATTGCCTGGCTTTCGGGGGAAGAAACACTAGTTGCTGAAGCCATGCTGACCCTACCCTGTCTGCCACCTGATGGGGACTTAGGAGAGTGATGGTCCCACCCTCCTAATTGCTGCTGGCTGAGAGGCTCTTTCCCACAGGACTCACCACCCTCACTGGCTCTGCGCTGTCCAGCTAGTAAAGCCTGTGTCCCTTGTCAGCTCCCAGGTGCATAGGATACCACACTGCGCTGTCCAGAGATGCTGCCTATGGCGCTGAACTGATCCTCAACATGTTCAGACTCCAAGAAAATGGCCGCCGAGCGTCTAGTATAAAGGACATAAACTCAGGGAAAATGGCCGCCGAGCTACAGGAAAGCATGCGGCTCCTTGCCCTTACCTAAGATGGCCGCAGAACACTATATACCATGAGGGACAATGGTAGAGAAATGGCAGTGAACAGCGCTGCAGCGATCAACAGGCACAGTCACCAGACACCCCCCAGGGAGAGAACCACACACATCAGGGCACAGCCAGCCAGCGCAGACCCCCCAGGTCAGAGCCCCCTAGAGAGCCCCTGCATATGACACACACACACCGCTCAGCAGCCTAATGCAGCATCCCCCACAGGCGGGGGGGGGGGGGGGAGATAAGGACAGGGAGAGAAAAGAGAGGGAGGCGAGGGACCCCCGAATCGACCTCCCAGGGAATGCCCAGCTGCTCAGCCCCACCAAGGCTGGGAGAACTGTACTTACCAGTCCTGCAGACCTGGGAGACATTCCACCACAGACCGACTCTCCAATCAGTATGGGGTGGCTGCTGGCCCGGCACACTGTGACGCAGACATCAGTAGCCCGGTCATATGTGTGCATTAATGCTCACCGACCACCTCTGGAGCGGAGGCACGTTGTGGCCGACCCAGAGCGTAGCTCTGGTCTGCACACGCTCACTGGCCAGGCGGGGGAAGACTACAAGGATAAGGGTATCCAGCCTGTCACCCAGCTGGCTGGTGATAGCAGATCACAGGATCTGTAGTCTTGCGCAAAAAGAAAAGCTTTTGCAGAAAAAAAAAAACAACACAAAAAACACATGGACCGATGGGCCCGCAGGGTTCCTAGGTCCTTCTTCACGAAGCAAAATAAAACTGAGGGGTTGTTAAATAGGGGACCGCCCCTTGGGCAGAACTAGAAGTTCTGAGTTTTTCATTACATGTGAACATGTTATGCCTAGTCCTCTCCTAAAGGTGGCGTAACAACCCAATGACTAAAGAGAGGAGCTGTGTCAGTCGGTGAATATAAGAGAAAAAGGTTTTGCCACCTCAGCTTAATAGTATCAAGGGAACTATGCATGGGAAAAACCTCTAGCCTTTTTCTTATGCAAACCCTTGTATATAAGGTCATGAACGTAGTCAGCATTTTCTGACAGGAGACAACCGGGTCATCCTTAACTAAGCTGTCTATCCATGAGGAGCTCAATTTGTTGCCGCAAACCGCACATTTCCTTTTTAGTGGCTGCGCTTGGGCCACGTCCTGAGTCTTGGCCTTCAAGAGAACAAACGACCCCAATAAATTTTACACCACATACACCCCATAACACCCCATGCAGGAGAAAAGAAAAATGTGCTCCCTTCACCTACTCCCTGCTGGTTACAAGGGGGAGAACACTCACAGGATGTGTAAGCAAGTAAAATACACATCTTGTGAGGTGCTGGTGCCTGCTTCCACTGCCTGTGCAGGTATAGTAGAGGAGTCCATCCTGCTCCTGTAGTGGTCCGCAGCCTCTGCTGGGTTTCACTGTTTTTTAAAAAACCACCAGCCTCCCTGTTCGCGTCGTTTTGAGACCGGAACTAGCGTCTCCGTCACCCGCTGATGACGTCACACGCCCCAGAAGTAACCCCGCCGGGTACTTCCTGTGAGCCAGCTTGAAACGCAAGTTCCGTCCCTCCACACACGCAGCTTCTTCTCTTCCACTACATGCTCCAGCCAGGCTGTTTAGCAGAGAAAACAAGCCGACTGCCGCCATGCGGCTCGCAGGCAGGAGCTCAAACAAACACTGCGGTGCTGGCATTCCCCATGCACAGAGAAGCAGGCACAGCTGCCACAAACCTACTCCCCTGATGGATGTGCCGCTCTGGGACATAAGAAGGTAGGAATACCACCCCATCACCATAGGAGCCACGCGCAAGAGACTTAGAGGAACCAGTTCCAGGAAACATGTTGCACCCCGTCTGGAGGAAACACTAATACGGACATGGGGCCTGGAGGACCACCCTTTTATCTGGTGGGGGTTAGAATAGAAGGAAAAATGGATGGGCAAAATACTATCACATTCTTGAGGAAAATCTGCTGTCCTCTGCCAAAAAGTTGTCAATGAGAAGAAGGCTTACCTTCCAACATGACAATGACCCAAAGCACACAGCAAAAATGACCACACAGTAGTTGAAGGTGAAAAAATTGAATGCCCTTGCATGGCCTAGTCAGATCCCAAACCCATTGAAAATCTAAGGAATGACGTGAAGACTGCAGTACGCAAACAGTTACCATCAAATTTAACTGAATTTGAGCAGTTCTGCAAAGAAGATTGGCAAATATTGCAAAGTCTAGATGTGCAAAGTTAGTAGAGACATATCCCAATAGACTAAAGGCTGAAATTAAAGCAAACAAAATGCTTACACAAGGGGGTGATCCTTTTTCCAACAGTGATTCTGTTTTGAATTTTTTTTTTTTTTTTATTTCTCTCTCACATGTTGTTATATCTTTCACTTGGCTATTATAAAGTTGCACTGAATAAAATACAGCTGAATAAAACAAAAAAACTGTGTCTGCTTTCACATAAGGCTGCAAAGCAACAAGATGTGCTTATTATAAAAAACGGGAGCGATTCTATTCAATAGCCATTGTATGTACTGAAAAAAAAAAAAAAAAAAAAAAAAAAAAAGCAGACTTTCTTTTGCTGCCCCCAATTCATAAGATCTTGTCTAGATAGCTGCACCTTTTCTTCAATCTCCAAGGTACATAAATCGCTGGGAGCACAACCCATGGAAAGAGGATACTATAGAAGGACTCATGGACCATGTGTTACGTTGATATCAATTTATCAATTACATTTCTGTCATCTGGACTGGCATGGTAGAGGAGCTTGGTACATTTTTTTTTTTTTTTTCAAAAAAAACAAACAATACCACCATTTATAATCCTAAAAATTTACACGATCACATGATCCGCACATAATCACGTTTCTGGCCCTTGAAATCTTTGGAGATTCTAATTCATGCCTAGCTACTAACCTCTATCGCAAGGACACAGCAGGGAATATATTGCTACATGCAAGGGGCGCTCACTCCCCAACATTGGTTTTTAGTATTCCCTTGCGCCTAAGACGTAATTGTACACAATTACAAGATTGCAAATTCCAGGCAGCACAATTGCGCTCTCGGCTTCTCCTTAGAGTAGGGGTAGGCAACCTCGGCCTTCCAGACATTTTGAATCTACATGTCCCATGAAACATTGCAAGACCCTGACAATCACAGCCATGACTGCTAGAGACAGAGGCATGATGGGATTTGTAGTTTCACCACACCTGGAGTGCCAAGGTTGCCTACCCTGCCTTATATGAACACTCTACTATATAGGGCTCACACTTGAAATACTACTCCAACAGTCAGATTCATAACCCAATTTTCATCACAGGATCAGGAATTGCGAGGTATTCTTAAAAGACATTGGCACATTCTCCTACAGGATACCTATATTTCCAAATATATTAAAGGATATCCTGAGATGGTGTTCCGTAAGGCCCCCTTGATTAAAGACAAATTGACAACCAGTCACTATGTACCAAACTGTAAATATACAACACCCCAAGGTATCTACAGATGTCGAAAATGTGATCTGTGCCCCTGGGTCAACCAGGGTACACAGTTCAGATTACCAAATGGTGAATTTTAAACCCGGCTTTCATGCGGGATTGTGACACATAGGAGGTGATCTATTTGAGGTCTTGTCGACGTGAGTCCTTCTAACAAACACTGCGGTGCTGGCATTCCCCATGCACAGAGAAGCAGGCACAGCTGCCACAAACCTACTCCCCTGATGGATGTGCCGCTCTGGGACATAAGAAGGTAGGAATACCACCCCATCACCATAGGGGCACAGATCGAAAATGTGATCTGTGCCCCTGGGTCAACCAGGGTACACAGTTCAGATTACCAAATGGTGAATTTTAAACCCGGCTTTCATGCGGGATTGTGACACATAGGAGGTGATCTATTTGAGGTCTTGTCGACGCGAGTCCTTCTACGTTGGCAAGACAATCAGACCGCTATTATGCCTCCACTGACAAAATGATTACCCCAGTTAGTCAGCACCTTGACTTCTACCATTGCTTCGATACTTCTTGTGTATCTTTCATTGTATTGGAAAAGGTCCCCAAAGATCCCAGGGAAGGAACCTGGTATAAGACAATTCTCCAGAGGGAAACCCCCTGGATTGGGAGTGCTACATATCCACCAGGCCTCAACGAAGTCTGTTCCCATCAACCTTTTTTTATAAAATTACCAATTGACGCTGATAGGATTAGGTGCCTCTGTAAAATAACCCTGCTCTTATGAAAAGTTTAGAGCATGTTACGCAAGAGTTATATACCATCAATGTCTTAGTTTGACTTTACATCTATGTACCCTCTATCTAATGCCCTGACTTTTATATGCTTGCACTTTGGACCTATTACTTGTTTATTCTAGCCAAATATTCATAATTCAAACTATTGTTTGGTTATAATAATACGTATCACTTGTATGCATAGATCTCTTTTTGGATAGGAAGTTTGGTTAACCTGGATGGGTCATTGAGCCCCCTCCCCCTCTAGTGGTGTGGTAGATATGTGGCTGGTACTGCGGGTGGGTTTCCTCTTGCTTGCCCTCTGTGCGGTGTGAGGTGCAGCACACCCAGGCACCTCCAGAGGGAGCGGGGCCGTGCGATGCCAACCGCACATATGCGGCTGCCTTCTGGGGCGTGCACCTCCAGTCGTGCCAAATGACGCCACACGTGGGCGCTCACAGCAATGGACACCTCGGTTGGGACACATAAATTGAGAGACTGTACAGCGCATATAAATGTAAATAAATAAAAATGAATCGGTTAATAAAGTAACACAAAAGTCTATAAGTGAAAAAGCAAACAAGTGAAGTTATCAAGAAGAGTCCGCTTGTGCAGTGTGTCTTCAATCAACAAAACAGGTGATGACGTGATCCCTTCACCAATGAGCAAGATGGACTCTCACCTCAAATAATGGACCCCTGATATACCAGACAGGTCAAAAACGCATGTTCCCATCAAGGGTTAATCACAGCAATCAGCAAACGTAACAGCAGTACTCCAAGGATAAATCCTTTCTCATGTCCTCAAATCAATATGATTCCACATAGAAGTATAAAAAAACAGAATCTAGTGCTCTCCGTTTGAAACGAATTTATTAAAAAAGAAGCAGGAATAAAAATGGTACACTCACATTCTTATGCACTGATCTCCAGTGCCGAGTGATGGGCATAGAAACAAATACAATCCAGCGTCCATGCACGGATCAGTGTAACAGCTTGCGGATGACGTCACGGCTTAGGTCACGTGGTCCGTACGCGTTGCGTCCCCGAAAGTAGGCGGGACTTCATCAGCGGCGACGGCGTGACGTCGGACAGCCGCTTTTAAGCTAGTACACTGATAATTAGCCAATGGGGGAGGAAAATGTGCGCAAGTCAGCTAACCAGGGACAAACACATCGAGCGTGACCCCGGAAGCCTGATTTATGCCTAATGGATAACCAGAGAGAGAGGAGATATAAAATAACAGAAAACACCTAATATTAGAAAAAAAACCAGAGGGACACACAAAGATCGTGACATTCAGTAGTGATACACATACACTACACCTCCAGCTGCCCTCAAACAGAGCGTTTAATTAAGAAATAATAATTAAAACAACAATTAAAAAACAATTATGCAGTATTTAGCACATATGTGTCTCACAACTCATCAGAGCAACCCTGCTAAATATAAAACCACATAGCCGCCGACGTCATCCACCAACGACACTGATCCGTGCATGAAAAAAATATATACAGAAAAAATTATATACAGAGAAAATTGCAAAGAAGAAAAATAAAAAAAACAAAATAAAAATAAATATAAAATGAAAAAAAATAAATAATTTGTATATATAAAATTAACAAATTCATCTATCCGAAATAAAGCAATTTAAATCAAAATCAACGTTCAAGCCATTCGGGACGAGAACCCTCGTTTCATGAATCCAATATGACTCACGTCTACTTAATTGGCGTATGAAGTTACCTCCACGCCAATGTTTCGTAACCTTCTCAATCCCCCAGAAACTCAAACTTTTGGGATTCTGAGCATGTACCAGTTTGAAATGACGAGACACATTGTGTGTCTTAAGACCATTCTTAATGTTATTCACATGCTCACCTAACCTCACATGGAGGGGCCTGGACATCCTACCAATGTATTGGAGGCCACATCCACATTGGAGCATGTATACCACCCCTACCGTAGAGCATGTAATCAGTTGGTCGATCTTATACTCCCTATTGTTACTTGTAGCAACGAAAGATTTTCTCTTTTTTGTGTTACATCTGGAGTGTTTGCATGCTGTACACCGACCACACGCATAAAAACCAGACAAAAAGGAAAATAACCTACTTTCCCTTTGAACAGGAGGATCAATGACACTGGGGGCTATCTGATCACGTAACGAAGGAGCCTTTCTATAAATGAAAGAGGGACGTGCGGGTAGGAGAGGTCCTAATACACGGTCCTGTTTCAATATAAACCAGTTTTTAGCAACCAATTTTTCAAATTTCTTGTGCTGTACATTATAATCCAAAACCATTCTGAAGTTGACACCTTCTCCTATAGGTTCCTTCACTCTATCTCCAACTAGAAGAGATCTGTCCAACTGTTGGACTAAAGCAACTTCATTATCAAGGCCAGATCTATCATAGCCTTTTTCCTGAAATCTAGAGGAAAGAACTTGGGCCTGAAGCGCAAAGTCATCCACATTGGAACAATTACGCCTCAGTCTTACATACTGTCCTCTAGGGATATTGCACAACCAAGACTTATGGTGGCAACTCCCCAGAGGAATGTACGAATTGCGATCGGTTGGTTTGAAATAATTTTTCAATAACAACCCATCTTTATCTTTACTGATCTCAAGGTCCAAGAACACCATCCGTTCCTGACTGATATTCCAGGACAGCTGAATGTTCTTATTATTGGCATTCATAGTCCCAATAAATTTATCCAAACCAACCCGGTCACCCTCCCATATCATGATCAGGTCATCAATAAACCTTTTGTAGCAGATTAATTCCTGGGGGCGGCTACGGAAGACAGCATCCTCCTCCTTCCTTTTAAAAACCTCCAGGAACTTATTATCAGTATTTAGGGGGTTAAACGTAGATTTGTTGCGGAGATTAGAATGTTGGTTCTCAAATGTCTTTACCTGCTTAACTGGATTAGACAAAATTTGTCTAATCCAGTTAAGCAGGTAAAGACATTTGAGAACCAACATTCTAATCTCCGCAACAAATCTACGTTTAACCCCCTAAATACTGATAATAAGTTCCTGGAGGTTTTTAAAAATGTTGTAGTAAATGATTTAGATACATTAAAAATACGTAAAGTGAAAGACCCCCAGTATATTAAACTGGGTGTGGAATCTTTAAAAAGTAGGGATGATATCATCATACGCCCCGCTGATAAAGGTGGGGGGCTGGTTATTTTAGATAAGACCAAATATATCCGAAATGAACAGACTTATTAGTGACACTGACACATACCAAATTTTGAATAAAGGCCCCATGTTGCAGTATAAGGATGAATTACATTGACTAATAGAGGAAGGAAAAAATAAGAACATCCTAAATAAAAAAGAGGGACTCTATCTTGATCCGTTGTTTTGTAGAACCCCCATTATATATAGCCTGCTGAAGATACATAAGGATTGTGTTAATCCTCCCGGCAGGCCTATAGTTAATGGTATTGACTATTTCATCTAGGGTGGGTCAATATATTGACAGTTTTTTGCCGCCCTTAGTGTTGAAAACCAGGGCATTCCTCAAGGATACCAAACACATTATTCAAATTCTTGAATCACTAGAATGTTCGGCATCTTGCTTTCTTGTGACTGCTGATGTTGGCTCTCTTTATACAATTATTGGGCATAATGATGCGCTGGCTTCAGTCCAGTGGGCCATGTCTAAATTTTCTGATCTTACTGATGGCCATAAAAAGTACCTCCGAAAGTGCTTAGACTTTTGTTTGACTAGAAATTATTTTTGGTTCAACCATCAGTTTTATTTACAAACAAGAGGGGTTGCTATGGGTGCCATGTTCGCTTCCAGTGTGGCCAATTTATTTATGGCCCACTGGGAGGAGGATGCTGTCTTCCGTAGCCGCCCCCAGGAATTAATCTGCTACAAAAGGTTTATTGATGACCTGATCATGATATGGGAGAGTGACCGGGTTGGTTTGGATAAATTTATTGGGACTATGAATGCCAATAATAAGAACATTCAGCTGTCCTGGAATATCAGTCAGGAACGGATGGTGTTCTTGGACCTTGAGATCAGTAAAGATAAAGATGGGTTGTTATTGAAAAATTATTTCAAACCAAACGATCGCAATTTGTACATTCCTCTGGGGAGTTGCCACCATAAGTTTTGGTTGTGCAATATCCCCAGAGGACAGTATGTAAGACTGAGGCGTAATTGTTCCAATGTGGATGACTTTGCGCTTCAGGCCCAAGTTCTTTCCTCTAGATTTCAGGAAAAAGGCTATGATAGATCTGGCCTTGATAATGAAGTTGCTTTAGTCCAACAGTTGGACAGATCTCTTCTAGTTGGAGATAGAGTGAAGGAACCTATAGGAGAAGGTGTCAACTTCAGAATGGTTTTGGATTATAATGTACAGCACAAGAAATTTGAAAAATTGGTCGCTAAAAACTGGTTTATATTGAAACAGGACCGGGTATTAGGACCTCTCCTACCCGCACGTCCCTCTTTCATTTATAGAAAGGCTCCTTCGTTACGTGATCAGATAGCCCCCAGTGTCATTGATCCTCCTGTTCAAATGGAAAGTAGGTTATTTTCCTTTTTGTCTGGTTTTTATGCATGTGGTCGGTGTACAGCATGCAAACACTCCAGATGTAACACAAAAAAGAGAAAATCTTTCGTTGCTACAAGTAACAATAGGGAGTATAAGATCGACCAACTGATTACATGCTCTACGGTAGGGGTGGTATACATGCTCCAATGTGGATGTGGCCTCCAATACATTGGTAGGATGTCCAGGCCCCTCCATGTGAGGTTAGGTGAGCATGTGAATAACATTAAGAATGGTCTTAAGACACACAATGTGTCTCGTCATTTCAAACTGGTACATGCTCAGAATCCCAAAAGTTTGAGTTTCTGGGGGATTGAGAAGGTTACGAAACATTGGCGTGGAGGTAACTTCATACGCCAATTAAGTAGACGTGAGTCATATTGGATTCATGAAACGAGGGTTCTCGTCCCCGAATGGCTTGAACGTTGATTTTGATTTAAATTGCTTTATTTCGGATAGATGAATTTGTTAATTTTATATATACAATTTTTTTTTTTTATATATTTTTTTTTTCCATTTTATATTTATTTTATCTTATTTTTATATTTATTTATTTTTTCTTCTTTGCAATTTTCTCTCTATATAATTTTTTCTGTATATATTGTTTTTTTCATGCACGGATCAGTGTCGTTGGTGGATGACGTCGGCGGCTATGTGGTTTTATATTTAGCAGGGTTGCTCTGATGAGTTTTGAGACACATATGTGTCCCCACTTCAGTGCTAAATACTGCATAATTGTTTTTTAATTGTTGTTTTAATTATTATTTCTTAATTAAACACTGTTTGAGGGCAGCTGGAGGTGTAGTGTATGTGTATCACTACTGAATGTCACGATCTTTGTGTGTCCCTGTTTTTTTTTCTAATATTAGGTGTTTTCTGTTATTTTATATCTCCTCTCTCTCTGGTTATCCATTAGGCGTAAATCAGGCTTCCGGGGTCACGCTCGATGTGTTTGTCCCTGGTTAGCTGACTTGCGCACATTTTCCTCCCCCATTGGCTAATTATCAGTGTACTAGCTTAAAAGCGGCTGTCCGATGTCACGCCGTCACCGCTGATGAAGTCCCGCCTACTTTCGGGGACGCAACGCGTACGGACCACGTGACCTAAGCCGTGACGTCATCCGCAAGCTGTTACACTGATCCGTACATGGACGCTGGATTGTATTTGTTTCTATGCCCATCACTCGGCACTGGAGATCAGTGCATAAGAATGTGAGTGTACCATTTTTATTCCTGCTTCTTTTTTAATAAATTCGTTTCAAACGGAGAGCACTAGATTCTGTTTTTTTATACTTCTATGTGGAATCATATTGATTTGAGGACATGAGAAAGGATTTATCCTTGGAGTACTGCTGTTACGTTTGCTGATTGCTGTGATTAACCCTTGATGGGAACATGCGTTTTTGACCTGTCTGAGATATCAGGGGTCCATTATTTGAGGTGAGAGTCCATCTTGCTCATTGGTGAAGGGATCACGTCATCACCTGTTTTGTTGATTGAAGACACACTGCACAAGCGGACTCTTCTTGATAACTTCACTTGTTTGCTTTTTCACTTATAGACTTTTGTGTTATACGCACTTTATTAACTGATTCATTTTTATTTATTTAAATTTATATGCGCTGTACTGTTACTTTTTACTTTGTTATGTGGGATTTGGTATTTTGACCTATAGTATTCTAGCTGCATTTTTTTCACTTTTTTTTCATTATTTCACCATTTACTATTATTGTGTTCAGCGCTGATTGATTTTCGATTACATAAATTGAGAGACGACCAGCTGGGACTCAGAGAGACCCGCTGGTGCATCTGACTGACATGGTGCTAACGCTAGAGAGATGGTAGAAGCACACTCTTCGCTAAGACATCCATGGTAAGCAGCCTTTTATAAGGCTGACCTGACCCTGTGGACTCTGCTCTGTGAAAAAAAGATAAAACAGCAAAGTGTATACTCACAAACGAGTATTGATAGAAGGCATAATCAATAAAGCAAATCCACTGTTCTGAACATCGACAAGCCAGGACCTGATGTTGAGTGGATTGAACGAAAGCTCAAGAAGGCCGATGCATTTCAGGGGAGAACCCCTTTCCTCAGAGCCTAAACGTGCAAATAATTTCAGAATAGTGGATTTGCTTTGATTATGCCTTCTATCAATACTCATTCGTGAGTATACACTTTGCTTTTTTATATATGAATAAAGCTTTACTAGTGGTAATGCACTAGGTCGGTGCACCCTCCTCCTTTTCTTTTTTTCCTTTAGTGTATGAATACCCATTATTCAGAGGAGGACTGCAAGACATCAGGCATTACTATATGAAGCTGGTCACATCACGCATTGAGGAACTAGACACCAAAGTGCAGGAGAGATTTTTTTGTGTTCGTTTGACCCTGCTCTGTGGCCGCCTTGTAATGATTTTTACGGTCTGGTTCTAAGCATGTCAATGCATGCGTTTGATACCCACAGAGGGAGGACCCTGGCCATAAAATACTATACTACAGGGTTATTTGACACTAGCCAAAATATTTGGTTCTAATAATACAATAAAAGCACGATATTGATGATAATCTGTCTATACATCTTTTTTTTTTAAATTTCAATAAAAATAGTTTGTTTAAAAAAAAAAAAAAAAAAAAAAGTATCTCAAATGTGGTGCCATTAAAGTACAATTTTTCTCCCATTTACCCAATATCTTGATATTTTGGACAGGGCACAGTATACCCATACATGTCCACAGTACCACTCTGCGCTGACATGATTTTTTTTGAATGATGCTTTTAGCAAATCGTCCATGTCTTCTATGGGATAATGTGTATTTAGATACCTTGGAGGACACATCATCATACCGGGTTCAGCTTCTCTAGATGAATCTGCTTCTGAGGATGAGAAGGCAACTGATGCCTCTAACATTCTCCCTAGGCAAAACTTCCACAAACACTTACAAAGTAGCAGCTGTCAAGGACTTAGGCTGACTAGGAGGAAATGAAGAAGAGGTCTTCAAATCCACAAGTAAAGACGGAAGAGAAGGCATGGAATGTGGAGGCCAATTTTTCTTTTCTGAAGATAGTAGCTTGCTACAAGATATAGTGTTTTTTGCTTGATTAGGTTATTTATTCAAGAGCGAAAAAGTGTATCCTGTCCCAGTGGGTGGAACGCTTTGTCTCATGGGCTGTCCTGGAAGGCAACTTGGGAAAACATGCAGAAAAGCCCAAATTGACATCTACAGGCCAAAAAGATGATTAAATATTTCTATGCAATATGATTACCCAATTAAAAAATATATTTTAGTCCACACCATTATAAAGAAATAAAATATATACAGAGCCATTACTCTTCTCCTTCAACACGTACCTGATAAGCAAAAATCCAGTATGGAAGTGTTTGTAATAGACAGAAATAATGCGGCTGTACAGGTCTTCAGCTTTCTGTAGTTACAATGATCGTTCTGAAAAGTTGTTTGCTCTGCAGCCTCAAATGAATCAACTGCCACGGTTCCAGAACAGTTAACAGGACCTGTATGGGTTATTGGGATAATAAAACGTTAGCTAGATCTTTATATTTGTAATATCACTGCATTGCACAGGTTATAAAACAAAGAGGAAAGCTGATAGTTCTGGACCCATAGGCTTATTTTACTGGTATTGTTATCTTGAGGTATTAATGTTGGTGTAAATGATCTGGTTCCTGGGCAGGTGGCTTCTACACCCCAGAGGATCGCTACAGTCTCCTTGGCTTGTAGTGTGACAAACAACAAGTTGCTGAAGCGCTAGAAACTATCAGTAAGACCCCTTTCACACCACACCGCCCATAGCGTGGGCGGTAAAACGGCGCAATTTTTAGCGGCGTTTTACCGCCGGATTTGCGGCGGATTTCGGCCGCTAGCGGGGCACTTTTACCCCCGCTAGCGGCCGTGAAAGGGTTAAAACCACCGGCAATACTCCGCAATAGCAACGTTTTGCCGGTGGTATTACAGCGCTGCCCCATTGATTTCAAAGGGGAGGAGCGGTAAACACACCGCTCCTTCACCGCTCCAAAGAAGCTGCTGGCAGGACTTTTCCCTGACGTCCTGCCAGCACACCGCTGTAGCGTGAAAGCCCTCGGGCTTTCACACTACAGACAATGGTGCAGCTTCTTTAGGGCGGATTGCAGGCGCTATTTCTAACGCTATAGCGCCTGCAAAACGCCCTGGTGTGAAAGGGGTCTTATATGTGGATAAAAATGATACCCAGTGCCGCTGCCAACCACTGGAGAAATGGGAAACAGAAATCAAAAGACAAAAAAAAACAAAAAAAGCAGCGCTCTATGGGTAGGAGCCAAAATTATATAATATCTATCTTTTTATATACACACATACATACATGAACCATGGACTGCATTCAAAATTAGTTTATTGCACTGTAGACAGTTACCCGTCAAATTACAAAAGGCTGTTAGTGCTGGTATAAACTGCAGCAGATAATAAAAATCATATAGCTATGTAACTGTATTATGTTAAAAAACGGTACCACCATAATGTATGGGTGAAAAGGGGTTAAATGCTCAGGAGGCTCGGCAATCACACCTGGAGAAAGATCATTCCAAAGCGTGTGAGGAATAGTATTTTCCCGATGGAAGAAAATGGGGTAATGGACCGCCTTTTACTTCTGACGCGAAGTCAGGTTCTATTAGAATCCAGAGGATTACCGTGTGAGCAGGGAGACACAGACTGGCTGCCATGATGGCTGGAACTGACCTCTGTGATCCAACAGCGTTGTACCAAGCTGTTTGGGTGTAGTGTGTCTGCCAGTGCTGGAGGATGGAGCCGGGGAAGCCAAGCGTAGCTACAGGAGCCGGACACACAAGATGACGTCAGCGCTATTCCGGAAGCAGGAACCCCGTGTATGTCTGTATTTCATCATAATACAGTTACATAGCTATATGCTTTTTATTATCTGCTGCAGTTTGTACCAACACTGTTGTACTTTGCTGGGTAACTTTCTACAGTGCAATAAACTCATTTTGAATCCAGTCCATGGTGTATGTATATGTATATATATATATATATATATATATATATATATATATATATATATATATATATATATATATATATACACACACATACATACACACACATACACATATATATATATATATATATATATATAATATATGTTGGCTCCTACCCATAGAGCGCTGCTTTTTTTTGTCTTTTGATTGGCTTGTAGTGTAACATAACAAGGTTGAAATTTAAGCGCCACGCCACTGCCATAGTCAATGTGCCTGTGAAATTATGGCTAGGGGATAAAACACCTTTTTAGGCACATTGTGTAATCATTTAGGCCTCATTCACACTGGCATTGTCAAACCTGTGTGTTTAGAGGACATTTCTAAATGCATATAAATGCATGTAATGATTGTTCAGTGGTGTCATTCACACTGAGCACTTAAGTGCATTTAGGTGTAATCAGTATAGATGTGTTTAGAGAAAACAGAATTATGTGGGTCCAGGATCTAACTATACACGTTGGAAGCAGATAAATGCATGCAAATGTTGTCTATGCTTCCCAGATCGCCTCTCCTATACTGTATATAGAAAAACTAAAATTCAGGAGTGCCATTGAGATTGAATCTTTATACACATGTGCGTTTGGGTCTACTACATTTTCTGCAGCTAAAAATGCTAGAAAGGTGTTTTTTAAAGTGATTTCTCAGCAGAATAAAGCATGAGAAAATGGATGGATGTGGGATTTTGCTTTGTATATTATTAACAAATTCAATAGTGTTTTCAGTTTGTGATGATCAGACACAGTTAAAGTAGTAGCAAACCTACTTTTTCATCTTTTACCTGTAGGTACTGTGAATATGTTCCTTAACATGCACTATTTAGGAGATATTCAGAGTGCAGGCAGCTGGTGATGTCACCAGGGCATGCACTCTGAAGGTCAATTATACCATTCTGGACCTTCAGAGCTCATGCCATAAATGGTGGTAAAGAGGTCATTGTGCCCCCGGCCACTCATGTATCTGGAGGACCCAAACCCGCAAGCAAGACCAGGTGAAGATGGAAGCCCGCCCATCGGTGACAGCGCGGCACTGGAGGGCTTCATTTTAAGGCAAATTTATCATAATGTGCTAGTATGTGATGCATACTAGCACAATATGACATTGCCTAGCAGAGTTTTTTCCTTTAACAGGCGGTTTACTACCACTTTAAGGGAATCCCTTGGGGACCCCCAGGTCACCATAACTAGTGTCCCTATTGGAAGATTTCTCCTCTATTACTTTTCTGGGGACAACCCAAAATTTGGGATTCTCTTTTACTTTCAATGACAAAGGGAAATGAGGGCATTCACAGGAGTGACGTTATCGTGCCCTGGGCAACTCATGTAGCTGGAGGCTGCAAACCTAGAAGACAAACGCCCTCTCAGCGGTGACAGTGCTAAACTGGAGGGCTTCGTTTTAAGTTAAGTCTCTCACAATGTGCTAGTAGAGTGACGGCAAACCTTCGCACCCCAGATGTTTTGGAACTACATTTCCCATGATGCTCACCTACACTGCAAGGTGCATGAGCATCATGAAAAATGTAGTTCCAAAACATCTGGGGTGCCAAGGTTTGCCGTCACTGTGCTAGTATGTGTTTTTATTATTATTATTCCACTTCTAAAAGAGCACTTTCCAGACCCATATCAAATCTTTGGGTGCACTTGCAGTCAGGTAACATTTGATCACCTTTGATCTGCCATATTTAGGTCTAATAAAAACAAACACAAAAAAGGGGGGGGGAGAATAGACACAGACCTTTTGCATTTTGTTCACACCTGGATGTATGCCTGATCAGGTCCGTCTTAACTGTTAGTCCTTGTACACGCGGTCAGAGATTCCGACGGAATGTGTCCTATCGGACCGTTTTGTCGGATATTCCAACTGTGTGGTGTCCATCGGACTGTTTCCATCAGAATATCCGACGGACCAACTTGCCGGTAAAATTTTCCGACAAAATGCTCCGATCGGACATACTCCGATCATGTGTAGCCTACTCCGACAGACAAGGTGCCACGCATGCTCAGATCAAATTCCTAGACCAAAGCTATTGGCTACTAGCCTGAATGTAGTCCTAAACGAAATAATGTCATCACCTTATGTACAATCGGATTTTCCGACAACTTTGTCCGACCATGTGTATGCAACAGTTTCGGACAAAATCCGTCGGATTTGGATGCCGGAATGTCCGACCGTGTGTACAAGGGCTAAGGTTGACCTGTTTAGACCGCTGGCCAGGGGCAGACTGACAACTCATGGGGCCCCTGGGCAATAGGCTAGAGCCTAGCCTAGAGGCGATTCAGTTCGCATTGTGCGCTATACAAGTATTTCATTCATTCATAGGAGATTATGGGGCCACACCGTATACACAGACATGTTTCTATTGGCTGAGAAGCTACTGGAGAGGTGGGGCAGCTATAATCTCTGCATTTTTAGACCAAAAGGATGTCGGTAAGGGACATTTCAGAGACAGATGTAAAAAAGCAAACTGATCTTTACATACTGTCCCTGGTTTTACTGAGGCTGGCAACCCTGATGGGGCCGCCTAGTGGCCCGGGGCCCTCGGGCAGTGCCCGAGTGGCCAAATGGTCAGTCCGCCCCTGCCGCTGGCATAAAAGACACCTTTGGCCTCATTCACACGGTATTATAATACCAGTTTTGGCAAATAATCCAGCGTATTCCTGAGGCCGGGTGTGCAGGTGGATGTGGATAGTTGTGGTCATTCTGCAGAAAGCAGTGTCCAAGTACACATCTTTGGTACAGACAATCGCCTCTGAATGCACAGCTTGCAGCTTTTGGTATAAAGAGGTGAATGTCATTTCGATGCTGATCTACTATAAATGGAGCATTAGCTGAGATCCTGCACGCACCATGGCACCCAGAACTATGTATAAAACGAAGGAAGCAATGACAAAGCATGAGCCCAATGTCATCCTCAGTAGACGGGGCCCGTGCACAGACATAGCACTCTCCATCACAGAGCAATCACAGCTCGTGGGCGATCGGTGTGTCCGCACTATTACCCGGTGCCCCCTGCTCACCCACTCTCCCACCCGGATCAGCTCACGTGACATGAAGGGTCGGCTCTGCGGCGTGCTCTCATCCCATCGCGCTATATCTCGCCCCGATATCACGTCCCGCTGCTCTTCCGGGATCCGGATCCAAACGTCACTATGGCTCAGCTGTCACCCGGGCCACGTGATTCGATCCGCGCCGCCATCTTGGTTAATGGATACCTCCAACAGCAATGATATTATCGCACGTCGTATTAGTATCCAATAAAGACTGTACTGTTTATACACCATATGCGGTGACAAATGGGCGCCCAGTCACCATAGCCTGATACAACAAGTTCCATTTTACAGTAAGTCAGGATTTTCAAAGGTGGCCGAGTAGGGCGTCGCACGGGTGACGTCAGGAGGGCAAAGGTTGGCGGTTCAGGTGGGTGTTGGCGCTTAGTGATAGCGTAGTCTTCCGCGTTGCTCGTGTCAGTGATGTAGCACGGCCCTCTAAGTGTGACAGATAAGAGAGGGGCAGCAGGTGAGAGGAGGAAGATGGGTGATTGGAATGAAAGCTTAGGGGGCGAGCCTGGGCATGTCTGTGTTTCTGTGTCATGCTGCTTGTCTCTGGGATTGCCTCTGTTGTTACCATAGTAACTGCTCCATCACATTTCTCTTCTATTGTCTAATATTAATGATCAGGCTGCTATTTGATTTTTACTACCACATGAAGATGCACAACTGTCACTGCATTCTTATATATATTTATTAAACCGGAAAATGTATCTACATAGAAATAACAGAAGTGACCCAATCCTAACGTCTGTCACCTGCCCATACACTATACAATCTGCTTTAGATCTACCTTATACTGATTGAATGCATAGCTCCCAACTGTCCTTGATTTGGAGCAATGTCCTGTCCTCCTCATTTGTCCCTCATTTTGGTCTGATCTATATAGATGTATATAAAATGCACTTTTTTTTTTAGCTATCAGAAATTGTTTCCCAGAGCTAAACATTTCATCTGATTTCTAAATTGCTGCATTTGTCAATTTCAAACAGCCAATCTAAAGGAATAGCAGTGGTAAAAAAAAAGCATGTGTAGGTTCAACCAACAATTTTTACTCTTTGTGCAAGTCTCCTTTTAAGGGGGGCGTGTCCCATGCCTGCATACTTTTGCTAAAAGATGTCCCTCATTCCCATCTCAAAAAGTTGGGAGGTATGTGAATGGATGTCTTAGATGTGTCCCCCTTTTACCTAATTTTGTTACATTGGAAGGAATTTGCACATAGATTGCCCAGTAGGATTATATAGTGTATGGCCAGTTTAAAGTTGACCATACTAGAGCTGCCACGACGCGTCGACGTAATCGACTACGTCGACTAAGAAAATACGTTGATGTGCGTGCAGGGCGTCGATGCGTCACAGTGGTGGCAGTGCTTAGTATCTACCGCTGCCCTCCGTGCCGCCGTCCCCCTCTTTTCTCCCCCTCCGTGCCGCCGTCCTTAGGGGTGCAACGGATCGTCACTGATCCGGGATCCGAGCGCACATGCCGCGATCCGCGGATTGCTCCGCGGTCTCGGCCTTAGGAGAGGCCGCGGCTTCGGCCTAGCTCCGAAGCGGCGGCCATCTTTCTACACCCAGGCGTTTACAATGTGATCGCTCCGACGGAGCGATCACTTGTAAACAAACCGGCGTCATGACATGACACCGGTTTCTCTCTCCCCTCTCTGTACTGATCTGTGCAGTGTAGGGGAGAGGTCAGATGGAAGCAGCCATCCCTCCATACCCTGCCAATACTCTGCCAGCCTGATACTCTGCTAGCCAATGCAATACAATACTCTGCCAGCCAATGCAATACTCTGCAATACAATACTCTGCCAGCCAATGCAATACAATACGCTGCTGCAGTACAATACTCTGCTAGCCAATGCAATACGCTACTGCAATACAATACTCTGCCAGCCAATACAGTACAATACTCTGCATGCCAATACTCTGCATGCCAATACTCTGCATGCCAATACAATACTCTCAAGGTTATCCAAAGGATTAATTAGCTAATCAAAAAAAAAACTACTAGATTCATTAAAAAATAAAAATAAAAAAAATAATCGGATAGTCGTTGACTAATCGAAAAAATAATCGATAGATTAGTCGACAGACAAATTAATCGTTAGTTGCAGCTCTAGACCATACACTATACAACCAAATTGTACAATCTCCATTAGATCTATCTACCATAAACTATGTAGTGCCGGGGTCTGCCTAATAGGGTACTATTTCAATGGATTTTTACTGTAGCTGTGTCCTCAAGCTACATAGGTTTAGTAAGTATCAATGAGATTGTATAGTGTATGGTTAGATTTGAATCTAACAACTGTTATAACGGGACATAGTTACATAGTAGGTGAGGTTAAAAAAAGACACAAGTACATCAAGTCCGACCTACGTGTGTGATTATATGTCAGTATTATCCCTGTATGCTGCGGTCATTCGGTGCTTATATAATAGTTGCTTGAAACTATCAATGCTCCTTGCTGAGACCACCGCCTGTGGAAGGGAATTCCACATCCTTGCCGCTCTTACAGTAAAGAACCCTCTACGTAGTTTAAGGTTAAACCTCTTTTCTTCTAATTTTAATGAGTGGCCACGAGTCTTGTTAAACTCCCTTCTGCGAAAAAGTTTTATCCCTATTGTTGGGTCACCAGTATGGTATTTGTATATTGAAATCATATCCCCTCTCAAGCATCTCTTCTCCATAGAGAATAAGTTCAGTGCTTTCCTCATAACTCATATCCTCCAGACCCTTTATTAGCTTTGTTGGCCTTCTTTGCACTCGCTCCATTTTCAGTACATCCTTCCTAAGGACTGGTGCCCAGAACTGGACAGCATACTCTAGGTGCAGCCAGACCAGAGTCTTGTAGAGCGCGACAATTATTGTTTTATCCCTGGAGTTCATCCCCTTTTTAATGCATGCCAATATTCTGTTTGCTTTGTTAGCAGCAGCTTGACATTGCATGCCATTGCTGAGCCCATCATCTACTAGGACCCCCAGGTCCTTTTCCATCCTAGATTCCCCAGAGGTTCTCCCTGCCAGTGTATAGACTCTTTTCGCTCTTATTCAGAAGGTAATCGGAAGATAAAATATTCCATTGCAAAAGTAATTCTGATCGCTCCCTACTTACCCAAGAGGGTGCGGTTCATGGAGTTGCTCAAACTGAGTGTGACAGACCCCTGGAGATTGCCCTGCATGCCAGACCTCATCCTGCTGTGGACTAGCTTTCACAGACGGCCTGGCTTCTGAAGGGGAAATTCTTCAACAAAAAGCATTGTCACAGAAAGGGATTGAAACCATCCTTGGCAGCAAGAAAGCTCCTACTAACATCCAAAGTGTGTTAAATAATCTATAGATGGCATAAAACTAATGGTAGGATGACGGGGCCGATCATACCTGCAGCATTAGACTTTCTGCAACATGGGACGGATCGAAGTCTGGCTGTCAAAACACTAAAAGTCCATGTGGCTGCTCTTTCTATAGCAATCAGCCTCAAAGAAAACCCAGTAACTATGGATTCACGATGTGGGATCTGTTCAACAAAGACCCATACCTGAAAACGTTTCTCTTGGTGGCTCTTGTCAGCAAGATCCAGGCTCTCTTGATTGCAGAACCTTGTTGCGCTATCCTTCAAGACAAGAGGGAGATCCAGCTCTCTTAGGCTAGAATCACACTGCATTCACATGCTGCTTACAGCAGGGGTCTGGTACGTCCCTGTTCTCCATTTTAGGGAGGACTCGGGCCTGAATTTTTGCCTGAATTCGGACCTGAAACGGAGCCAAAGACACACAGGACTCTTGGGCAAATCGCTCCGCAGCCTCCACAGAGATGTGTGATCCGGCTCCATTGAGAGCTGGTCACAATCTCCTCTTATGCGAATTGGATCCGGGGGAAACCCGCAATCGGCTTCATTCCAGTATCCTAATAGTAAACACGGAGGCAACGTCATGACGTCACTTCCCGTTTACTCGGCTGCCAATGGTGCCTGTTTAAAAAAAATATACGGTATTCAGAATCGCCGTTTTTGGCGATCTGAATACATTGAAGTGTAAAGGAGGGGTGGGGGGTCTTTTAGACCCCCGATCCCTCCATAAAGAGTACCTGTCACCACCTATTACTGTCACAAGGGATGTTTACATTCCTTGTGACAGCAATAAAAGTGATCCAATTTTTTAAAAAAAAACAATTTATTCATTATCAAATAAATAAAAAAAAAAAGATTTTTTTTAAAGTGCCTGCCGTCTCTGCGAGCTCGCGAAGCAAAGAAAGCGCATACGGAAGTCGTGCCCGCATATGTAAACGGTGTTCAAATCACACATGTGAGATATTGCCGCAATCGTCAGAGTGAGAGCAATAATTCTAGCACTAGACCTCCTCTGTAACGCTAACCTGGTAAGTGTAATTTTTTTTTTAAAGCGTCGCCTATTGAGATTTTTAGGTACGGTACTTTGTCGTCAATCCACGAGTGCATGCAATTATAAAGTGTGACATGTTTGGTATCTATTTACTCGGCGTAACATTATCTTTCACATTATGCATAAAAATTGGGCTAATTTTACTATTTCGTTTTTTTTTTTAATTCATGAAAGTGTCCCTTTTCCCAAAAAGTTGCGTTTAAAACACCGCTGCGCAAATACCGCGTGACATAAAATATTGCAACAATCGCCGTTTTATTCTCTAGAGTCTCTACTAAATATATATATATATATATATATATATATATATATATATATATATATATATATATATATATAATGTTTGGGGGTTCCAAGTAATTTTCTAGCAAAACATATGGATTTTAACTTGTAAACACCATATGCCAAAAATTAGGCTTAGTCATGAAAGGGTTAAAGTGGTAACAATCAATGTTATTTATGTTGTGTGCATACTTTATTGGATACATTTGAGTTGAGAGTGTGTATCATTAGCATATTCACTGAGTATTTAGCACCGCTCGTTCTACACTGCTTGGTAGGATTTTTGCACATTATTATTTATTTAGCGTGGCAGCAAGGTTTATTATTATTTTTTTGTGTAAGCACAGTGGTGATACACAGGTGTGAGGGAGGAAGTGTGTATAATTGTTTTTGAGTAGATACAATTGACTGGTTTTAGTCTTTACTCATTTCCATATGGCTCTTGGACCAATCAGGTGAACTCTTCCCACCCCCCCCCCCCCCCTCTCCTCTTCTATATTCCTGTCTATTTCTACTCTCTTCTTTTCTGCTACCTATCTTTCTTTTTCTCTATTGCTTGTGAACATGGTATTACATAAGTTTATTGTTCTCTTTATAATGTAATGAATCGTTTCCACTGTATATCTCAAATTCTTAGTTTCAGATTGGCTGATTAAATCAGCAATAATATGCAGTCTTTAGATTCTCCACATTTATTCCTTTATGTATACAATGTAATCTTTGAATATGCTCTATTTTTTTTTCTCTTTTACTTATCTTAAATTTTCTTATAAAATAACCAAAATTTTGAATTTATCTGTTTATACATGATTAACCAACATGTGTGTTTTGCTGATTGCTGTATACTCAATAACATTTTTTGACAAGGAAAAAAGACAGAAGTCCAACATATATAAATATTTTGACTTTGTTTTCTTTCCAGGTTTTTGTGGATGTTCTTTTAACACTAGAGACATTAACCAGCCACTACTACAGAAGAGTCCCTCCCTGATCAGGTTTGTCTCATCCATGTCATCTGATTTTTATTTATTTTTTCATCAAGAAAGCTATAAAAAAGAGCAAAGCTGTTTTGTACCAAATGGAACAAAATCCCTGTGAAAATATGTATACCGTATATACAGTATTTGTGTATATATAAATGTGTGTGTGTGTGTGTGTGTGTGTGTAGAGAGAGATCTTCACACACAAAATGCCAGTTTAGGGTGGTTTTGAGTGTGATGCTCCACTGTTCCATTATAGGCAAGGTTGTACTGAAAACAATACAGGTACTCCTTTACCTGTTTCTGAAATACCTGAAAGCAACATTTTGGCTTTGCTTCTGCAAAGTAAAACAGATTTGCTGTAATGCTTAGCAGTTCAGCAGTAGTCACTATTTAGGTACAGGATTGCCTAGGCACACTCACATACCAGAACATGCTCTGCTAGTTTGTGGGAGGAATTCTAGAACCCACATTTTTAGGGTACTGTTTCATGTAGCTGACTTACCTACAGGCCATTTAGGTGACCTTTAACCACCTTCAGACCGGACCATTTTGCTGGTAAATGACCAGAGGTCTTTTTACACTTTGGCACTGCGCTGCTTTAACTGGTAATTGCGCGGTCATGCAATGTTGTACCCAAACAAAATTTGCGTCCTTTTCTTCCCACAAATAGAGCTTTCTTTTGATGGTATTTGATTGCCTCTGCGATTTTTATTTTTTGCGATATAAACGTAAAAAGACCGCAAATTTTGAAAAAAAATGATATTTTCTACTTTTTGTTATTAGAAAAATCCAATAAACTCAATTTTAGTCATACATTTAGGCCAAAATGTATTCAGCCACATGTCTTTGGTAAAAAAAAAGTCAATAATTGTATATTTATTGGTTTGCGCAAAAGTTGTCACATCTACAAACTAAGGTACGTTTTCTGGAATTTACGCAGCTTTTAGTTTACGACTGCCTATCTCATTTCTTGAGGTGCTAAATTGGCAGGGCAGTACAAAACCCCCCCAAATGACCCCATTTTGGAAAGTAGACCCCCTAAGGAAATTGATAAGAGGCATGTTGAGCCCATTGAATATTTTATTTTTTTGCGATTGAATAATGACAAAAAAAAAAATATTTTTTTTTTTTTTACACAAAGTTGTCACTAAATGATATATTGCTCACACATGCTATGGGCATATGTGAAATGACACCCCAAAATAAATTCTGTTGCTTCTCCTGAGTACGGGGATACCACATATGTGGGACTTTTTGGGAGCCTAGCCGCGTACGGGGCCCCGAAAACCAAGCACCGCCTTCAGGCTTTCTAAGGGCGTTACAGTTTTGAAGGCCATAAAATGCCAAGATGGCACAAACCCCCCCCAAATGACCCCATTTTGGAAAGTAGACACCCCTAAATTTAGGGGTACACTAGTGAGACTAGGTAATAAATGGCGGGTGCCCTGAAACTATAAAAAAATAACTAACCAACCAGCGTCACCTGTAACAGTTATATGGTGATCACTGGTGAAAGGGTTAACTAGGGGGCAATCAGGGGGCTTTATGCGGTAGTATATGGGGGTCCCTGGCGCTATAAAAAGCTGCGGCGAACCTAAATACCTACCTGCCTAACTAGCGTCACCTGTGACACTAATACGGCGATCAGAAAAATGATCGCTTATTAGGCTGGGTTCACACTGGAGCGATGCGGAAACGCCAAGAATCCGCGGCGGGTTCCCGCATCGCATGCCTCCCGGCGGCAGTTCACACTGCCCTATGCGAACTGCTGGGAGTGTCAGTGAAATGTTACTGACACCCCCAGATCAGTTCGCATATCGCAGTGCGATCTGCAAACTCGGATCGCATGGTGTGAACACCCATGCGATCCGATTCTGCTGCGGGCCAAAAAAAGGGTCCCGTGCGAATTTGCGGCGGGTGCGGCGGGTGTGGCGGGTGCGGCGAATGGCTGAACTCGAATCGCACAGAGATCGGATGTGATTTGCACTGCAGTGCGGTGCGAATCACATTCGTTCTCATAAACCGCTGCAATGTGAACCCAGCCTTAGTGACACTGGCGACGGGGGTGATCACGGGGTTAAACCTTTATTGGGGGGGGTTAGGGGGGTACATTAGAACTAAAGGGGGCTAACCCTAACTGCCCTAACAGTTATTACAGTCACAAATGACACCAATGCAAAAAAAAACAAAAAAAAAAAAATGACATTGGTGTCACTGTGACTGGGGGGCAGGGGTAATTGGGGGGGTGATCGGGGGGTGTGAGTGTGCCTGGCATGTTCTACTGTGTGTGTAGAGTGTTGGTGCAACTCACCGATCCGCTCTCCTCCGTGTCGGAACGAAAAATACCGACACGGAGGAGAGAATACATCACTTCCTCTCCTGTGTTTACATTACAGGAGAGGAAGTGATGTCACGGGGGATTTCTATTCGTCGGGAGCGATCGCGAGGGGGTGGCCATGAATGAATGGCCGCCCCCTCGTCCCGGATCGCTCCCGGACGAAAACCGACCGCCGCAGGCACCGGGCGGGGGCCCGATCGGGCCCCCGACCCGTGGGAAGGCAGGGACGTACAGGTACGCCCATATGCCTGCCCGTGCCATGCTGTCGACGTACATCGTCGTGCGGCGGTCGGCAACTGGTTAAAGCTTGGCTGCAAAATTCCCACATTGTTTGTTTTGTCCCACACTGGATAATTGATGGGGCAAAAAATCTGTTGTCCACTGGCTGTCAGCAACACAATAGCAATTGTGCACCCATGTTCAAATGCCATGCTTGCACAGTATGCTCTCCCTTCCATTATCCCTACAATGCTGAGGTCAGCTGCTGCTACAGGAGAAAGAGAGCACACTACACATGTGCAGCATGTGAACATGGGAGTGTAATTTTTCCTGTGGTGTTGGGGGCCAACAGGGAGGGACAGCCAATACAATTGTGAGGGGCCCAACCAGGCCGGGAGAGGGCTGATATATATACAGGTGTGAGAGGGGCTTACCTATATACAGCATTTAGGGGGGGCTGATTTTATTTATTTATTTATATATATATATATATATATATATATATATATATATATATATATATATATATATATATATATATATATATATATATATATATATATATATATATATAATATTTGTGTGTGTGTGTGTGTGAGGAGATGACCTGAGTGCATACAGGAGTGAGGGGGGCTAAGTGTGGATTCGGTGAGATTGCCCGTGGTCAGGCTGGGGGGGGGGCCCAGGCCTGAAGCTGTCTAAGGGGCCCAAAAAATTCTGATGGCTGCCCTGCCTACAGGTATACAGAACTGCACTAATCTATTTGAATTCCTTGCCTGCATAGCACTTTTTACTCAAAAGGAAAACTTAGCCTGTCATGGTAATCACTGTGACCAGAACTGAACATAAGGGACATTTTTAAAGGTGTCACTGGTTCCATTGATAATAATCTAAAATACCATATATGCCGATGTATAAGATGACTTTTTAACCTTAAAAGAATACCCCAAGAATTAGGGGGTTGTCTTATACATGGAAGGAAAGGAAGGAAATATGACACAAATTTAAAGCTGAAAGTTGTAAACTTTCCCCAGGAACATAATCACTGGGCTGCTGCAAAACAGTATGGAGTAACAGAAAAGATGGTCCAAGACTGGAAAGCAAAACAAAATGCATTAAAGAGTATGCCAAGGAGTAAATGTGCATTAAGAGGAGGCACCCCACATTGGCTAGAACTCGAAAATCATGTCGCAGACATGTTTACATAGTTACATAGTAAGGTTGAATAAAGACACCAGTCCATCCAGGTCAACCTGAGTGAGTGTCTACAATTGTCCCTATCCCTGTACACTCACATGGGTCCCTACCCTCAAGGAGCCCACAATCTAAAGAATTCAGATATACTTTAAAATTATCGTGTTTCGTTATTAAATTACAATTTCATATTTGTGTGTTTGGCTGGAGACTCAATTTCAGACAAATATTTCAGGCTGATTTCTTTTAATTTACAGAATTCCTGATGTCTGCATCTAGCTCCTCAAGTTCTTCGGTCAAGGGCACTGTAGCATCGGAAGTCCCATTTGCTGATCTTTGCCGTACTTTGGAGAAAGTTCAGGGGACGAAGAACCGAACTGATAAAGTAAATATTTTAAAGCAGTTTGTTGACTCGTGGAGGAAATTTCATGATGCTCTACATAAAAATAACCCCAAGACAACAGACTCTTTCTATCCAGCAATGCGACTTATCCTGCCACAGTTGGAAAGGGAGAGAATGGCATATGGAATCAAAGAGACTATGCTTGCCAAACTATACATCAAAGTTCTGGGCTTGCCCAAAGAAGGTAAAGATGCTTTGAAACTTTTAAATTATAGAACTCCTACTGGCTCAAGTTCTGACGCTGGAGATTTCGCTGCGATTGCTTACTTTGTTCTTAAATCACGGTGTCGAAAAGATGGGAACTTGACCATACAAGATGTCAATGATCAGTTGGATTCAATAGCAAGCAACAATGCAGCTAGAAAGAAAGAACTAATAGAGAAAAGCCTTCTGCATTTGATTGCTAATACTACTGCACTAGAACAGAAGTGGCTTATAAGAATGATTATTAAAGACATGAAACTTGGCTTTAGCCAACAAACTGTGTTTTCCATCTTTCACCGTGATGCTGCAGAACTTCACAATGTCACCACAGATCTTGAGAAAGTGTGTGTTCAACTACATGACCCCAGTGTATGTCTAAGTGATGTGTCCATCTCTATATTTTCTGCTTTCAAACCCATGCTTGCTGCTATTGCCAATATTCAACGAATAGAAAAACAGATGAACCACCAGAGTTTTTACATTGAAACTAAACTTGATGGGGAGAGAATGCAGTTGCACAAAGATGGTGACGTGTACAAATACTTTTCCCGAAATGGATTTGATTACACTCAACAGTTTGGGGGGTCTCCCCTTGAAGGTTCCTTAACACCATTTATTCATAATGTGTTTTATAGGGATTTGCAGAACTGCATTTTGGACGGAGAGATGATGGCTTACAATCCAAATACGAAGACGTTTATGCAAAAAGGGAACAAATTTGATATAAAGAGAATGGTAGATGATTCTGATCTCCAAACTTGTTACTGTGTGTTTGATATCTTGATGTTTAATAACCAGAAATTAGCTCATGAAACACTGAGAAAAAGGTATGATATCCTTCATGAAATATTCACTCCAATTACTGGGAGAATTCACATTGTTCAGAGAAAAGAAGCTACCACCAGAAAAGAGGTTGTGGATGCACTAAATGAAGCCATTGATAATCGTGAAGAAGGCATAATGGTAAAAGATCCTATGTCCATTTATAAACCAGATAAACGTGGGGAGGGATGGCTGAAGATCAAACCAGAATATGTTAATGGACTAATGGATGAGTTAGATCTTCTAATTGTTGGAGGTTACTGGGGAAAGGGCCAGCGAGGTGGGATGATGTCTCATTTTTTATGTGCTGTAGCTGAAACCCCAGCACCTGGAGACAAGCCATCTGTTTTTCATTCTGTGTGTCGCATAGGCTCTGGCTACACCATGAAAGAGTTATATGACCTTGGTATAAAGTTGGCTCCACACTGGAAGGTTTACCGCAAGAGAGATCCTCCTTCTGATATTCTGTGCGCAATTGAGAAGCCTGAGGTTTATATCCAACCTTGTAACTCTGTCATTATTCAGGTAAAGGCTGCTGAAATTGTTTCCAGTGATATGTACAAAACTAACTGTACTCTCCGTTTTCCTCGAATTGAGAAGATCAGAGAGGACAAGGAATGGTATGATTGCATGACCGTTGACGACTTGGAACAATTTCGAGAAAAGGCTTCTGGAAAATTGGCTTCAAAGCACTTAGATGTAAATGATGAACCTCAGGAGAAAAAGCGGAAAAAAGCCCCTAAAATTAGGAAGGTTATAGGAGTGGTTTCACATCTAAAAGCACCAGATTTGTCTAACATCACAAAACAGTCCAATATGTTTGAAGACGTTGAATTTTGCGTAATGAGCGGAACAGAAAAACATTCAAAGGCTGACCTGGAGAGCATGATCGCTGCATGTGATGGCATAGTTGTACAAAATCCTGGGCAAGACACCTATTGTATCATTGCTGGGGCTATAAACATTCGTGTAAAGAACATCATTTCATCAGATAAGCATGATATTGTTAAAGCAGCCTGGCTTCTTGAGTGTTTTGAAAGCAAGGAGATTGTCCCTTGGCAGCCTCAGCATATGATTCATATGTGTCCATCCACCAAAGAGCACTTTGCCTCTGAATATGACTGCTATGGAGACAGCTATATCACAGATACTAATGAGAGCGAGCTGAAGGACCTGTTTAGCAGAATGCCTGACACCAAAGAAAAAATTCCTCTAGACATGATTGCTGACCTAGAACAACGTTATTCGTGGGAGGAGACGTTCCACAGTATATTTCGCCAATGTGTTGTATACATAGACATGTTTATAACTGTTAATGATCCAGACACTAAAATTCCAACTTCTAGTTTAAATATAACTGCATTACAGCTGCGATTTCATGGAGCCAAAGTGGTGAATCGCCTTCAAGAAGGAGTTTCTCATGTAATTGTAGGTGATGACAAGTCTCGATTAACAGAGATGAAAACTCAGAGGAGAACATTTCAAAGAAAATTTAAAATTGTTTCCACTTCATGGGTTTTGGATTCACTGAAAATGGGGAAATCCCAGATGGAACAAAATTATTTATTGTAAAGCAATCTATTTTAAAAAGAAAAAAAATGAAGATGTTTTAATAGTGTATTCAAAATATTTTATCATAATTCTATTTTAATAGTTTTTGGACATTTGGATTTAGGTGAATATAATTTGTGTCTGTTATGCATTTATTCTTGCATACATTTTATATATACACTTGTTTTAATTAACTTTCTTTGTATCTTAGCCTTGAATGAGCAAACATCTGTTTCTGCCTTTTAAAATAGCTACATTTAATTGTAATTTTGTGTTTACATTTTGACTCCTGTTTTAGAATTATCAAATAAAAAATATATTTTTTTATCATGAATGATGGTGATACATAGCGTTGCAGGTTCTCTTTACTTACCTGTCTTGTTTGTGGGATCACTAATGGTGCTTTATTCATGAAAGATGAGCCCAGGTGTTTGTGTGTGTGTGTGTGTGTGTGTATGTGTGTGTATATATGTGTATATGTATATATATATATATATATATATATATATATATATATATATATATATATATATATATATATATATATATTATACTGCACACTTGCCATTCTGTCATAAACCGTATAAAATTAAATAAAGCATATTATTTAAATACCATCACTTTAAAAAGTCAAAGAATTAAGTTAATAAATCAAATGTGTCCCTGCACCACGTGTCTTAATTCTCGTGGATTCTCTTCCTCACCACCATGCAATATGCTGCAACATTCTGTGTAAAATCATTTGATAATAATGCACACTCACCAAAAAGTGTTTACCCCTTCAAGCAAGAAGGTCAGTTTACGCTTTTTGTAACCCAAGGCACTGTGGAATCCACTGTATTCAAGGCATGCATTCTCCTAGGAAGCTTATATGGGACCCCCAGGCTCCACTCTTTTTCTCAAAGATAAGGCCACAAACACTGACGTTTCCTAAGGACGCCGTACGACAAAATACGTTGACGGCAGGACTTGGTCATCATTTCTGGTTAAGTGATGACATCACATCCAGGTACGATCTTCTTGTTAATCGAGCATAAGCAGGCTCCAGAGTGAGTGGAGCAAATGTAAGTACAATTATTTTATGTGTATTAGCTGATATTGGAATAATAAATTCTACACTATGAGTATGTTACGGTGTATGTGTAGTTATCTTTGATCTTCTTGCTTAAAGGGGTCAACACTTTTTGGCAAGTGCATTACTATCATGATGTGGTGATTTTACATCTCGCATGGTGGTGAGGAGGAGGAGTATCTATGAGAATTAAGACACGTGGTGCAGGGGACACATTTTGATTTATGAACTTAAAGCAAAAGTAAACTCCTGTGCATAATTTGTACCCATAAGTAAGCCTATAATAAGGCTTACTTAATATGTACTGTAAATATCTCCTAAACGGTGTACATTTAGGAAATATTTACATTACATGCAGCCAATTACGTCATTGGCGCTTGCACTCTGAAGGAAAGGCCACCCGTTCGGCTCCCCGAGCATGCGCGGGAGTGATGTCATTGCAGCTCCGGTCTGTCACAGAGCCGAAGCCGGGGACACAGAAGGAAGACTGATAGAAGATGGACGCTGCCTCCAGCAAGTACATCGCATTGCTGGAGAGCTTCGTGTTCAGGTCAATTTAAAATAATGTGCTACTATGTAATGCATACCAGCACATTACGCCTTTTACCTTTGCAGGTCCTAAAAAAATTATTTTAGTAAAGATAAACTGTTAAATATCCTTTCCCATCAGCATTTAGAGCAGTCTTGTGACTGTCCAGCCAAGCACTCATTTTTTTTAGGAGGAGTTTTCATTCACCTGAGTGTCCTATAAATGTCTGTGGGACCCCTAACCCTCTAGATAGTGCTAATTGACCCTGGGCTCACACATGCTCTCACTAGCAATATGCACCAAACTGAGCATGTGCAGCTTGCCTCCAAGGCTCTGTTCTATCAACAGATTGGGGGGCTGTGGAAAGAGAAGGATCAGTGAAGCCAGGATCAAGCAGCCTTTTTGCACAATGCACAGCATTAACCCCTTCAGTAAATATAACCAGCATGCTTTACTGCATATACAGACTGATTTTACTGTTGTGGGTTTAGTAACACTTTTGAATTTTCTGAAATTTTGGGGATTTATTTAACTCGTATGGTTTTCTTTAAGGTGGTGTATGAGTATATGAAAGGTTCTTGGTGTTAAACGCCTACTTTTTGGTCTATGAAATCTGTCTAAAAGTGCACTTATACTTAAAGGCAGACCTAAATGAGTTGTTACACAATTACAATTACACAAGCCCTTAAAGAGGAAGTAAACCCTGATGGGTTTACTTCCTCTTTTTTTCCCTGCAAAGGTAAGTAAAGCATAATGGACTACTATGCATCGCATAGTAGCTTATTATGTGTCACTTACCTGACACAGGAGCCAGCGAAGTCGCCGCTGATCCCTGTAGTCCGCCGCATCCATCTTGCTGGTGGCGTCTCGCAGCTCCGACCAATGACAGCGGCGAAGCCGCAATGACGTCACTCCCGCGCGTGCGCACGGGAGTCGCGTCTCGCAGCTCCGCCGCTGCCATTCAGCGAAGCCGCGATGACGTCACTCCCACGCATGCGCACGGGAGTCGACAAATTAGGCAAATCCATTCTTGGACTTGCCGCATTTAGTGCGCCTGCGCGCCGCTGTCTACGGCGCATGCGCCGTAGACAGCGGTGCCCATTTTCGGGCAAATATCTCCTAAACCATATAGGTTTAGGAGATATTGCTTGGACCTACAGGTAAGCCTTAATCTAGGCTTACCTGTAGGTCAAAGTGGTTTGAAGGGGTTTACTTCCTCTTTAATGTTGTTGGTAGACCTACAGGTCAAGTGGTCAACTTTAGACACTATATAGGGTTAAAGCAGTGTTCGAAAATATTGGTGGGCACACAAAATATTGACCCTTTGGGTATTTTCACTTAGGGGTGTACTCATATTTGTTACCAGCGGTTTAGACCTTAATGGCTGCGTGAGTTATTTTGAGGGGACAGCAAATTTACACTGTTATACAAGCTGTACACTTGTTTATATATTTGAGTATTTAGTTTATTTGTTTTTGTTTGTTAGGGTATTTAAAAAAATAAATACATCTGTCACTCACTGGGGCAATTTCAACTGGGCATATATTAAGCCCTTCATGCCTAAGCCTTTTTCTGACATTTGTTACTTACAAGTAAAAAAAAAAAAAAAGTAATCATTTTTATTGCTGGCACAAAGAATGTAAACATCCCTTGTGACAGTAATAGTCAGCGACAGGTACACTTTATGGAGTAATCTAGGGTCTATAAGACCCCAAATCCCTCCTTTTGCACTTAAAAGCTTTCAAAACGCCAAGTTTGGCAGTTTTGAATGCTGTCATTTTAAAAAATTTGGCACCTTTAAGGCCGCGTACACACGGGCGGACTGTTCGCCCAACCTTGTCCGCTGAACAGTGTTTGGGCGGACAGTCCGCTCGTGTGTGGGCTTTCAGCGGACAGTTTCAGCGGACAGTTGGACGGACAAAGTCTTTCGGAAATTCCGAAAAACTGTCCGCTGAAACTGTTTGAGCGAACAGTCCGCCCGTGTGTGGGCCTGTCCGCTGTACTTTCGAAATGAGCGGACTATTCCCGCTCGGAAAGTCCGCCCATTTCGAGCGCGTGTACAGGTAGGCGGGGCCCGCGAAGGAGACGTCGCGGGCTCCGCCGCCTGGAATGGGCTTAAAGGGGAACCCCAACGCCGAAAAAAATCGGCGTGGGGGTTCCCCCAAAGTCCACACCAGACCCTTGTCCGAGCACGCTACCCGGCCGGCCAGGAAAGGGGGGCGAGCGAGCGCGCCCCCCCTCCTGAGCCGTACCAGGCCACGTGCCCTCAACATGGGGGGGTGCCTTGGGGAAGGGGGGGCCGCGCGGCCCCCCCACCCCAAAGCACCTTGTCCCCATGTTGATGAGGACAAGGGCCTCTTCCCGACAACCCTGGCCGTTGGTTGTCGGGGTCTGCGGGCGGGGGGCTTATCGGAATCCGGGAGCCCCCTTTAAGAAGGGGGCCCCCGGATACCGGCCCCCCACCCTATGTGAATGAGTATGGGGTACAATGTACCCCTACCCATTCACCTGTGAAATAAAGTACAAAAAAAAACACAACACAGGGAAAAAATATTTTATTGCACAGCTCCGGGGGTCTTCCGTCTTCGGGGGTCTTCTCGCCGGACTCCTCCGCTATCTGTGTGTAGCTCTTTTACTAGCGGAGGAGTCCGGCTTTCTTCCTCCCCGCCGCCGGCCTCTTCTCCCGACTTCGGGGGTCTTGTCCCCCTCTTCGGTTCTTCTGCCGGGCCACCGCGCCTTCTTGTAGCTCTTTTACAGGCGGTGGCCCGGTCTTCTGTCGCCGCTGTCGTCGCCGCCGCCGCCGCCTTCCGTTCTTGTTCTTCTTCTTCTTGTTCTTCTTCTTCTTCTCCTGGAGATGTTGACTCGACGAGCACTCCGGCCGGAATGCCAGAGCCGCGCTGTGCGGTCACTTATATAGTGACAATGGGGCGGTGTCACATGGTATATGTCACATGGGTTGGTCACATGGTGACCCCGCCCCCTTACGATGTCATAGTCCCCATGTGACATCAACCCATGTGACCAACCCATGTGACATATACCATGTGACACCGCCCCATTGTCACTATATAAGTGACCGCACAGCGCGGCTCTGGCATTCCGGCCGGAGGGAGCGACGTGTCAACATCGCCTGGAGAAGAAGAAGAAGAACAAGAAGAAGAACAAGAACGGAAGGCGGCGGCGGCGACGACAGCAGCGACAGAAGACTGGGCCACCGCCTGTAAAAGAGCTACAAGAAGGCGCGGTGGCCCGGCAGAAGAACCGAAGGCGGCGACAGAAGAACGGAAGGCAGCGGCGACAGAAGACCGGGCCACCGCCTGTAAAAGAGCTACAAGAAGGCGCGGTGGCCCGGCAGAAGAACCGAAGAGGGGGACAAGACCCCCGAAGTCGGGAGAAGAGGCCGGCGGCGGGGAGGAAGAAAGCCGGACTCCTCCGCTAGTAAAAGAGCTACACACAGATAGCGGAGGAGTCCGGCGAGAAGACCCCCGAAGACGGAAGACCCCCGGAGCTGTGCAATAAAATATTTTTTCCCTGTGTTGTGTTTTTTTTTGTACTTTATTTCACAGGTGAATGGGTAGGGGTACATTGTACCCCATACTCATTCACATAGGGTGGGGGGCCGGTATCCGGGGGCCCCCTTCTTAAAGGGGGCTCCCGGATTCCGATAAGCCCCCCGCCCGCAGACCCCGACAACCAACGGCCAGGGTTGTCGGGAAGAGGCCCTTGTCCTCATCAACATGGGGACAAGGTGCTTTGGGGTGGGGGGGCCGCGCGGCCCCCCCTTCCCCAAGGCACCCCCCATGTTGAGGGCACGCGGCCTGGTACGGCTCAGGAGGGGGGGCGCGCTCGCTCGCCCCCCTTTCCTGGCCGGCCGGGTAGCGTGCTCGGACAAGGGTCTGGTGTGGACTTTGGGGGAACCCCCACGCCGATTTTTTTCGGCGTTGGGGTTCCCCTTTAAGCCCATTCCAGGCGGCGGAGCCCGCGAAGTCTCCTTCGCGGGCCCCGCCTACCTGTACACGCGCTCGAAATGGGCGGATTTGCCTCCTCCTTACGTGGGCGAGTCCGTTCATTTCAAAAGTTGAGCGAACTGTTTGCCCAACCTTGTTCGTCAAACAGTCCGCTCGTGTGTGGGCAAGTCCGCTCATGCAAATTTTGAGCGGACTGTTTGCCGAAACTGTTTGACGAACAAGGTTGGGCAAACAGTCCGCGCGTGTGTACGCGGCCTTAGTCTTCAGTAAACCGGAAGTGATGTCATGACATCACTTCCGGGTTACTAGATCCAAGACCCAATCAAAGCTAATTCTGGCTTAGTTTTGGGTCCCTAGCCGATGTTTCGGCTGGTCGCTTGGGCCTCCCGGTGGGAAGGGAGAGCCAGAGTGAGTCGCGAGAGTAGGGGGGCCAATTAGATATTAATTTGTAAAATATTTTGAAAATCATTTAACATTTCTTTCACGTACATCACGGGACACAGTGACTCAGTAATTACTGATGGGTTATAGGGTATCACTAGGTGATTGGACACTGGCACACCCTAGACAGGAAGTTCAATCCCCCATATAACCCTTCCCCCTACTGGAGGTACCTCAGTTTTTTTCGCCAGTGTCTTAGGTGTTGGTCACAAGTAAGATGTGCTGTGCTGAGCTCCGCTGGAATATCTTTACTGGGGCCAGCTATGCAACCGGATCCATTCAAAGTGTCTTTTCCAGGCCGAATTGGATGGTACCCGGGCCTCGTGTCTGAAGAAACAAGGTTTTACCTGTAACGCTTCTCTTTTTAGAGAGTTGGACCCTGGGACCCAGTATTTGTTTTTTTTCAGCCATATTCCTGGCAGGGTGCTTTACGGGACCAGAACTGCGGATCCCCCTATTCATGGGGGCCCCAGTCTCTGAAGGTTTTTTCCTAACGGAGCCCACCGTGAGAGGTGAAGATTGAAAGTGTTATTCGGACCCTGCCGCTGGATAAGGTAAGCGAGACTCCTCAATAATTTTTCTAATTCTAGTAGGTTTTCTCCTTGTAAGTAAATGTATGCTATGCCTATAGTCACCACCGTGGGCTGCCAAGAGCACACATACCTTTCATGCCTGACTGTCTGCTTGGTGTCCACGCTTTATGCTCCTCCAGCCATGCTCTAGGAAAGATGAAGGTAAGGGTTTTTTTTCCTTCTGGGATTCTCCCTCCATGGATTAGGGGACTGAGACAGGCCTGGGCAGAGAGCGGTAACATACCACACCACCTGCCGCTGTTCGCAGCTGCCATTACAGCGGCTTCAAATCCAGCGGCTTCAAATCCCCCGGCCCTTCCCTCTCCTCTGCCGCAGCCTCCCCTCCATGCTTGCCAGCAGGGTTAGAGCCTCTGCTCGCGTGAGAAACGCTTGTTTTTAAAAAGCGAGTGGGGGGGCGGAAGTGGTCGGGGAGGGGCGGAGCACTAGGCTACACAGGCTTTAAAGTGCACTCTTTTTCAGATGCACACAGCCTATGGAGGGACACAGAGCTGACAGGCGCATGTGAGTGGAAAACACAGGCATTCCCAGGCAGCATTTACTTAGGCACCAGTCTTGGTAGCAGCGGCAGTTGCTGAACTACAGTGCTCAGCAGTCAGTGCATTTTTTTTGTGGTACCTCTACCTTTTGTTGCTTTGCACTATGGGTAGAAGAGGTACAAGTACCCCAAAGAATAGGGGCTCTAAAAAGTCTCCTTCAGGCTCTGAGGACCCGGGAGGCTGGCCAGAGAGAGCCATTGAGGTCGGGCTGCACCTGCTACTGGCACTTCAGTTCCTGTGTACATTACACAGGAAGTTTTTTCCTCAACCATAAATGGTTTAGAGGAAAGATTAGTGGCCTTAATAGTATCTTCACTCAGTGGAAGAAAACGCACTAGGCCTCCCTCTGTCACCCAGGACCCTCAGAGTGAGGAATTCTGGGATAAAGGAGAGGAATCCCTCTCAGAGGATTGGGAGGAGACTGATAATTCCACTTCTGAGGAATCTAGTGGAGAAGGGCCCTCTTCAGCTTTTCAAGATGATAAGATGTTGGTGCAAATTCTTGCTGGATTGGTCCGTTCCACGTTTAAGTTACCCATACCTGAGTCAGTTAAATAACTCACTTCTTCTCTGGGTTCACTCAAACATCCTGAAACTGCACATGTTTTTCCTGTTCATGGGTTGCTGGAAAAGCTTATCTATTCTGAGTGGGATAACCCACATAAACATTCTTATCTCCTAAAAAGTTTTCTCCACTTTATCCTATGGAGGAAAAATGTACTAAGATGTGGGGTATACCGGCAGTTGATGCTGCCATTTCCTCCGCAAACAAAAGCCCCACTTGTCAACTTGTCCTGTTGACAACGCTCAGATGCTTAGGGATCTAACTGATAAGAAAATGGAATTCCTATTAAAAAAATGTTTTCTCCTTGGCAGGTTCAGTAGCTCAACCTGCAGTGGCAGCAATTGGAGTCTGTCATATTTGAGAGACCATATTAAACAGGTGCTTAAAGCTTTACCTGAACAGCAAGCCCGGGGGTTAGCTAACCTACCAGCGGCTTTGTGTTTTGCTGTTGATGCTATCAGAGATTCTATCCTTCAGACCTCTCGCCTTATGCTTGGATTGGTACACATGCGTAGAATCTTATGGCTGAAAAATTGGTCAGCCGAGTCACCATGTAAGAAACTCCTGGCGGGATTTCCCTTTTGTGGTGCAAAACTGTTTGGAGAGGATTTGGACAATTATATCCAAAGGATCTCTAGTGGGAAAAGCACTCTTTTACCAGTCAAGAAAAGGAGTAAACGTCCTCCTTTAAACGGTCGCTTTCTCCAGTGCCAGAGTCATCAGCCTCCAGGCAGTCACGACGGCCTTCTCCATCAGGCTCAAAGGTTAAAACTCAGTCAACCCCAGGGACAAAAGAAATCCGGGGGAGAAGGCCTTCAAGACAAAACGCTAAGACTTCCTTATGAAGGGGCGCCCCCGCTCACTCGAGTGGGGGGAAGACTACTAAAGTTCTCAAGGCTCTGGCAGGAGGAATTTTGGGACAAATGGGTGGTCTCCACAATAACTCTAGGTTACAAACTAGAATTCCGAGAATTCCCTTCTCCTCGGTTCCTCAGATCACATGAACCCAGTGACCCAGAGAAAAAGAAGTCTCTCCTAGCGTTGGAGTGACTATTTGCACAAAAAGTTATCATGGTAGTTCCCATACAAGAGCAGGGAATGGGGTTTTATTCAAACCTTTTCACGGTACCAAAGCCAAACGGAGATGTCAGACCCATTCTAGATCTCAAAGATCTAAACCGATTTCTAAAGCTACGGTCCTTTCGCATGGAATTGATCCGATCGGTAGTCTCCGTCCTACAAGGAGGAGAACTTCTGGCGTCAATAGACAGCAAGGATGCGTACCTGCATGTACCTATTTCCCCTGCTCATCAAAATTTCCTGTGTTTCGAAGTAGAAAAACGCCACTTTCAGTTTGTAGCTCTGCCTTTCGGGCTAGCTTACTGCACCTCGGGTGTTTACAAAGATCTTGACCTGGATCTGGCCAGATTAAGGGCCCAAGGTATAACAATAATAGCATACCTAGACGACTTGCTCTTGATAGACCAGTCGGTAGACCACCTGGACCAAAATTTGGTCACCACAATCAACTACCTGGAATGCCTAGGTTGGGTCCTCCGCTTAGAGAAGTCTTCATTAAAACCAGTAATAAGTCTAGAGTATTTGGGTCTGGTCATAGATACAACCCAGCAGAGGGTATTCCTACCCCAAGCAAAGATCGGTGCTATAAGAGAACTGATTCAGGTAGTCAGGGCAAAGAAGGGTCCTTCGATTCATCTTTGTATGAGGTTGTTGGGGAAGATGGTGGCTTCATTCGAAGCAGTTCCCTACGCTCAGTCTCATTCAAGGCTACTGCAAAACAGTATCCTATCGGCCTGGAACAAGAAGGTTAAGGCGTTCGATTTTTCTGATGCATCTGTCCCCTAAAACTCGTCGGAGCCTCAGCTAGTGGTTGATACCCGAAAATCTGCGGAAAGGAAAATCTTTTTACCAGTTACCTGGACAGTGGTAACAACAGATGCCAGTCTTTCGGGTTGGGGGCAGTCCTGGACTAGTCGACTGTCCAAGGGAGAAGGTCCAAGACCGAGAGGGCTTTACCCATCAACATTCTGGAGATCCGTGCAGCGTATCTAGCCCTAAAAGCCTGGACACTCAGGTTGCAGGTTTGCCCTGTCAAGATCCAGTCTAACAATGCCACAGCAGTGGCTTATATCAATCCTCAAGGGTACACCAAGAGTCGTGCAGCTCAGGGAGAAGTAAACCAGATCTTAATCTGGGCAGAAAGACATGTGCCATGCATATCGGCAGTCTTCATTCTGGGGGTAGAGAACTGGCAGGTGGACTGCTTGAGCCGCTAGCAGTTAGTCCCAGGGGAATGGTCTCTTCACCCGACATCGTCTTGGCCATATGCGAGAGATGGGGGGTTACGGATGTAGATCTCTTTGCGTCCAGGTTCAACAACAAGGTCGACAGCTTTGTGTCAAGACTGAGGGATCCTCTTGCATGCGGGACAGATGCGTTGGTAACTCCATGGCATCAGTTCTCTCTGATTTATGCATTCTGCTACTGCCAAGACTTCTTTGCAGGATCAGGCAGGGGAAGAAGTCTGTGCTTCTGGTGGCCCAGAAGAGCTTGGTATGCAGAAATAGTGAAGATGGCGGTAGGCTCCCCTTGGACCCTACCGTCCCGTCTAGACCTGCTATCCCAGGGACCGGTATTCCATCCTACCTTACAAATGCTAAATTTAATGGTTTAGCTATTGAAAACCACATTCTGAAGAATTGTGGGCTTTCGGGCCCTGTGATATCTACCTCGATTAATGCAAGAAAGCCAGCTTCCAGAATGATTTATCACAGAGTCTGGAAAGCATATGTCTCCTGGCGTGAATCCAGGGGTTGGCACCCCAAAAAATGTCATAAGCAGAATCCTCAAATTTCTGCAAAATGGGTTAGAGATGAAACTGGCCTTGAGTACCATCAAGGGGCAAGTCTCGGCCTTATTGGTTCTGTTTCAACGTCCACTTGCTTCGCATTCTTTGGTCCGAAGCTTTATAAAAGGTGTAACGTGCCTTAATCCTCCAGTTAGGGTGCCTCTGAACCCCTGGGATTTGAATTTGGTTCTGTCAGCTTTACAGAAGCGGCCTTTTGAACTGATACATCAAATTCCCTTAGTTCTGTTGACAAGGAAATTAATTTTTCTGGTGGCCATTTCTTCTGCCAGAAGAGTATCAGAATTAGCGGCCCTCTCTTGTAAAGAACCGTATCTGATAATGCACAAGGATAGAGTGGTGTTACGCCCTCATCCTAGTTTTCTACCGAAGGTGGTCTCAGGTTTTCATCTAAACCAAGATATTGCTCTGCCTTCCTTTTTTCTAAATCCCTGCTCTATGGAAGAGAAGTCACTACATTCTTTGGATGTAGTGAGAGCAGTCAAATCCTATCTGGAAGCGACTGCTCAGGTTCGCAAAATAATGTTTTGTTCGTATTGCCAGAGGGTCCTAAGAGAGGACAGGCAGTGTCAAAATCTACCATTGCTAAATGGATTTGACAAGTAATTGTTTCAAGCTTATGGTTTGATGCAAAGAATTCTGCCTTTTCAGATCAAGGCACACTCCACTAGGGCTATTAGTGCTTTGTGGGCAGTGCATCACCAGGCCTCCATGGCTCAAATCTGCAAGGCTGCAACCTGGTCATCAGTCCATACATTTACCAAATTTTATCAGGTGGATGTGAGAAGGCATGAGGACATCGCCTTTGGGTGTAGTGTACTGCAGGCAGCGGTACAGGGTCCTCAGGTCTGATTACACCCTATGTTGTGTGGTTCCCCTTCCCTCAGATAGCATTGCTTTGGGACATCCCATCAGTAATTACTGAATCTCTGTGTCCCATGATGTATGAGAAAGAGAAAATAGGATTTTTATAACAGCTTACCTGTAAAATCCTTTTCTTTTGAGGTACATCACGGGACACAGAGGCCCCCTCCCATCTTCTAATACACTTATATTGCTTTGCTACAAAACTGAGGTACCTCCAGTAGGGGGAGGGGTTATATGGGGGATTGAACTTCCTGTCTAGGGTGTGCCAGTGTCCAATCACCTAGTGATACCCTATAGACCATCAGTAATTACTGAGTCCTTTGTCCCGTGATGTACCTCAAAAGAAAAGGATTTTACAGGTAAGCTGTTATAAAAATCCTATTTTTTCTTCCACTTCATAATTATGTGCCACTTTGTGTTGGTCTATCACATAAAATCCCAATAAAATACATTTTATATTTTTGGTTGTAACATGACAAAGTGTGGAAAATATCTAGGGGTATGAAAACTTTTCCAAAACAATGTAAGTGCCATATTCAGTTATTATATGATGCACTGTACAAGCCTCATCTGAAAAAAAACCCAGAAAATTGTGTCATACTTACCTTACTTTTTTTTACCTGGTGCCTATTCATGGCAGTATACCTGTGATAAGCTCTGCCTTGGCTCCTCCCTCAGGACCAGTGAATATTATAAAAGAAAAGGATTAGTGCACTCCTAGCTTTCTATGTAATATAGCTTACGGAGGGTGGGATTGTATGCCACCATGGATAGGCACCAGGAAACGAAAATGACGGTAAGTATGAAACAATTTTCTGTTTTCCTGGTGCCTCCATGGCAGCATACCTTTGACAAATAACTAGCTGAAATGGGTGGGATGATGCACAGTAAAAGATTTATTGGAAAAAATCATTTAAAATGGGCAAATGCCGGCACAATAGCCTGTCTGCCAGTTTCTACAGATGCTAAATCCTTCCATTTCTTCCATTCCTTCCAGGTCTACTCTGTAACGTCTCCTAAGCATGTTGGGATGACCATGATGCTACCCTTTAGATTGTTTTGATGGATATGTCTGCTCTGGCCATCCAAAAAGCAGTAAATAAATCAGGTGGAATACAGCCCAACTGAAGAGGGGGTTCCGGTCCCCTATCCCTGTACACCTTCTTAACCAACTTGATTATCCATGAAACTATTGTACTAGAGCAGGGATCTGAAAACTATGGCTCCCTAACTGCTTCAGAACCACATGTCCCATGAGGTATTGTAAAGCTCTGCTATTCAGACATGAGTAAGCATGATGAATATTGCATTTCCGGAATGGCCGGAGGGGCCCAGATGATGCTTCTTTGCCCTTGTTATTTTTTATTATTTTGGAGTATTGCAAATAGGTTAGATGAAAGAAAGTCTGAAGGGAGTTGGGGCTTGAAGATAGTGTCTTAGTACCGAAGTAATTTAGTCTTTGTGAAGAAGGTCAAAATTGGATCTGAAAAGATTGGCAGGGTCCAAGGCTTGGAGATAGTAGAGGAAAACCTAGGGATGCATCCATGTACCGTTCTAAGTTCCACTCTGAGTACAAAAAAAATGATTGTCTTCTGATCCCAGAGCCTGAAGTTCTGATACTCCCCAGCCCGATGCCATTGCCACAAAGAAAAATAGTTTCCAAGTGATGCTGAATCAGATGGGGCAAAAGGCTGTTTGGATAAGGGCTCCAGAGTGATAGAGAGATCCCAAGTGGTAAAGATTTGTTTTGATGGGTGGGCTTACCTTCTTGAATGTCTTAAAAAATTTGATTATTAAAGGATCTTTACAGCAGAGCTTGCCCCCAGCTGTACCTTTTTTAAATGTCCTAATCCTAAATTGAGGTCTGCTTGCAGGAAGTCAAGGAGTTGGGAGGAAGAGTGCACATCAGGATCGAAGTTCTGCCGTTTGCGAAAGATCTAAACTTATTCCAAACCTTGTCACACATATTGTTCATTGAAGGCTCCTGTGCTTCGAGCAGAGTTAAAACAACTCTGGAGTAACATCCTAATGATTAAAGCCTCTGTTTTAACATTCTAATGTGAAGATTCAATCTGTGAGGATTCTGATGTGTGTGATGCCTCGAGCCAGAAGAAGGGTTATTAGAGGAATATTTACCAGAGGCTGGACGCTAAGAAATATTGCCCTAGGGAATCATGGGTCTCCCTGCAAATATAGCAGAACTGTTATCCCTGTTTATTGTTGATATTGCAAGTCTCAAGAGAATTTTCGAGGTAGGAGGCCGGAGGAGGCCTATATTGGATTGCATGCCTAAGGACTTGACAGGGCATCTATTGCTTCTGCCCAAGAATGAGATAGATGTGAAATAAATCTCTGCAGCATGGTATTTCTTGCTGTAGCAAAAGGATGCAGTTCAAGAAAGGTCCACTGGCTCACAATCCAACTGAATAACTTTGGTTGTAGGGACCATTTTTTGGGATCCACAAATCCTTGGGCTAGGTGATCAGCGTCTGTGTTTTAAGTAGGCTGGAAGATAATCTATTCTTAGGTCCTCCAAATTCCCCTCTGCCCAAATGAAGATGGGTTCCACTTCCCTTAATAAGGAACTGTTGTTGGTTTAGCCTTTGTGATTTATGTATAATATTGCAGCTCTATCGTCTATCCGAATCAGAACTGATTTGTCCTTGATCTGAGAGAGCTGTGGTCCAGAAGTCATGCCTTAATGGACGTGGCTTTACAAGCATCTCCCTCTTCATCCATTAGTGCAGACCCCTGTGCATCAAACTTTTGATATATAGGACTGGGATAGACGGTTTGCTCCATTGTTTCAGGAATTCTGTGCCTAAGGTATCCACGTGTCCATGGGCCCGTCTGCATACAAAAAGACAAAAATCCCTATTAAGTTGAGTTAGCTCAAGGCTCTTATGTATGTATTGTGTCCTCACTTTCCTTACTTTCTGAATGATCGCCCACACTTTCTGAGGTGGCAGGGACGCTGTCCCTTTTTCGATGTTGAATAAGGCGCCTAAAATGGAGAAAAGATGAATCATTTGATTTACCATCGACCCTTATCTTGATAGTGTAGGCCACATCATCCACCTGTGTTCCACTAGCTGGGCTGGATCTTATGATAAAAGGAGGATATTGTCTGGTTAGTGATAATTACCTTGGATAGAAGCTTGGATAGTGATCCGAGTCCTTGCGAGGACTCTAAAGGAAGGGCAGGGCCCAAAGGGGAGACTCTGGAATTGTGGCTGGGCCTAATCGACTGAAGATCTCTGCTTCTGTAACAGTTGTAGTATGGGTGCATGCAAGTAAGTATCCCTGAATCCCCAGGTACATCTAATTCTGCAGTTCCGGGGAATCAAGTCTGACTTTCCTCCTGTGACATGGGAAATTGCTTTCTGTAACCTTTCTGCAAAGAGTGATTTGCCATCAAAAAAGGGTATTTTATACTAATTTTGTTTTGACACAGTGTCAGCTGCCCGTAGTTCTGACCACAATACCCATACGGCTATCACAAGTAGTGACATTGATCTTGCGAGGTAACAAATTGTATGCATCGCCGACTCACCAGTGAAGTTTGCTGAGAGCCAGCATTCGTCCAAAGCCTTGACTTTATTTTCCCTAGGAACATTTTGTTGAATCACTGTTTTTGGTCCATGCCCACAGGGCTTTGGACACAGGCAATTGCTGACTTCCAGGAGTTTACCCGCCATTTGGTAAGCTCCTTTAAGTTGGGGTCTATTCATCTGTGTAAAGGATCCTCAATTGAGGCTGAATTATCGATTGGTGAGATGAAATTGGACCACCTGGCGTAGCGGAATCTTGGTGCGACCGTGGATAAAGTCTTCCTAGGCAATTGAGAGGAAAAAACATTCTTTTTTATTTTTTCCTTTCCTCTTCAACAATGTCTCTGATATCCTCCATCGGAGGAAGCCTATGTTTCCACTATTTCGACCTGAAAGTCACACGATTTTTGATGCAACTTGAAACAATGCCTGTGTATTCTCGAGGTCTATGGACTTCAAGTTGCATGAAAGTGGGACCAAAGTAGGGCAGGGACTATGAAGTCACTGCGACTTGAAATCGCACAGATAAACGGTACTCATTGGAAATCATGGGGTATGACTTGTCATGGGACTTTGCAGTCGAGAGTCGCATGACAAGTTGCACTAGTGGAAACCGGCCCAAAAAAGGAAACCTGCTTCTTTAGAAATGGGAAGTACACAGCTTTTTGACAACATAAGTATTGTGTTTTATACAGATCATTAAACATATAAAATGGAGGCAGTATTCCACACAGTTAGTTATTTTTCAGTTTAATTCAAAGCCTAAGAGACCTTATGTATGATTAGTGTGGTGTGTTTCTTGGGCTACTGTCTCCTGCTTTAGTGGAAATCGTCCTCCTCTGACACCCATCCCCCATCCCTGCAATCTTCCAGTGCGCCTGGGGTTAATATAATAGAGGAGTTTTAACAGGCACTTATCAAGACTGCCCTTTCTGCTCACCTCTTCTATTCAAGCTGTACTATTGCTTTTAAGAATGAAACATGATCTATAAATACATGAGACATACCTTTCAATCAGTCTGCCAGTCTGCCTGGCCTTCATTCATGAATCACTTTTCATTCATGGTAGTTGAAGTAGGGCTTCTATGATTGGAAGAGCTGGATGGAAGATGCGGGATATAGTTGCGCACTCTTGATGAACTCCCTCAGCTCTATTAAAGAGGAAGTAAATCCTGGTGGGTTTTACTTCCTCTTTACTCTTTATTTAACTGCAAAGGTAAAGCATAATGGGCTACTATGCATTGCATAGTAGCCCACTATGTGTCACTTACCTGAAACCGAAGCCTGCAATGCCACTAGCAGGAAGTGTCCATCTTCAGCCCCTCTTACTTCCAAGGCCACAAACTCCGGCTCTGTGACTGGCTGGAATCTCGTGACATGACTCCCTCACATGTGTGCGGGAGCCGCCAGTCAAGGCATGACCCCTATTAGAAACGGCACGAAGTGTCCTTTCTAAAGTGTGTAGCCATCAGTGCTCGGCTTTTTTCTAAATATCTCCTAAATCGTGGAGGTTTAAGGGATATTTTAAGCACCTACAGGTAAACCTTTATATAGGCAAAAGTGGTTGTACAACCACTTTAACCCCTGCTGTACTGTATGATTACAGCAGCAAGGGCAAGGAGGGATCTGAGGGAAAAGATTTCTCCTAAGCCAGGAGATAGCAGCACAAAAGACTCATCACTAAAGCCTCAAAAATATGAATGCAAACTACTCACTAGGGGGTTAACCTCTGGGGGAATCTAGGATGGAAAAGGACCTGGGGGTCCTAGTAGATGATAAGCTCAGCAATGGCATGCTGCTGCTAACAAAGCAAACAGAATATTGGCATGCATTAAAAAAGGGACTAACTCTACTCCAGGGCTAAAGCGATTATTCTCCCACTCTACAACACTCTGGTCCGGCCGCACCTGGAGTATGCTGTCCAGTTCTGGGCACCAGTCCTCAGGAAGGAGGAACTGGAAATGGAGCGAGTACAAAGAAGGGCAACAAAGCTAATAAAGGGTCTGGAGGATATTAATTATGAAGAAAAGTTGCGAGCACTGAACTTATTTTCTCTGGAGAAGAGACGCTTCAGAGGGCATATGATTTAAATTTACAAATACCATTCTGGTGACCCCACAATAGGGATAAAACTTTTTCGCAGAAGGGAGTTTAACAGAACATGTGGCCACTCATTAAAATTAGAAGAAAAGAGGTTTAACCTTAAACTACATAGTGTTCTTTACTGTAAGCGTGTGGTCTCAGCAGGGGGCATCGATAGATTTTTTAAACTATTAAATAAGCATCTGAATGACCACAAGATACAGGGATATACAAGATAATACTGACATACTGTATAATCATACACAGGTTAAATTAAAAAAAATCTGAGACTAAGATGGCAACTTCCTTCAGGAGATCAGTTTGATAAGATGCTTTGACAGATTGGTAATGTCTCCATTAGACCGAAACCAAAAGTGACAAAACAATTGTCACTTCCAGTTTCTTAGATAATAATTGGGGACATTCTGGTCCTCCATTATCTCTATGGTAAGCCGATGGAACTGCTGGCATCAGTCCCGGTGTCTTATCATATAAGGTCCCCCTTTAGATAGCGTCCGCTGTGTACTGCGCATGCACAGTACACAGCAACACTGATTCCGAAAATAGCCGAGGATGATCGGCGCCTGCGCACTGAGTCCAGGTTCTAGCCCCACCATCCAAGGGGCCGTCAAATTTTCACAACCCTATGTCCGCTTGGATGGTGGGGCTACCACCCCCACTCACGGCGCAGGCGCCGCTCAGCTTCGGAAATTTTGCAAAGCTTCTTCTGCCCCGTACTGCGCATGCCAGAACACTGGCTCCCTGCTGGGATGGGGGAGTTGCTAGGATTGCTTTTACATTGTAGAGAAACAAAACAATAAAAACAATAACAGGGGCATCACTGCAGCCATGGCTCCAGTATATCCTCTTCAACCAGAGGACGTATGGATATGTCCTATTGGGGAAGGGGGTTAAAGAGGAATCAATATCTTAACATTGATCGCTGGATAAAATGACACCTCTTTAGCCAGTCTTTTATAATTTCAATGATAATACACCGCAGATTGATATCACAAATAATGTCTCAAACACCCTGGGGGAATATAGTTATACACCCTTTAAGTGAATTGACACATTTTAATTAATTTATGGATAAAGTTATTTTATCTTCTTTAGATTGAATCAAATCAATCCACTTTTATTCAGAGACAACCTAATATAGGGATTTCTAGCCCTAGAGTGCCATCTGGTGGACAATCTACTTATTCAATCTATTGGCTGTGCAAATAAATAGTTCATCTGTAATAATACTCACCAGAGGTAAGTGAATATCCAAACTACACCCTCTGGGATAATAGATTATTTGGGAACAAAATGGGAGGCATCTTGATCCATCTTAACTGATCCATCTATCCCCATCTTGAAAGATATCCATCTAACACGGTTCCATATTGAGCTCCAGTTCCGTCTTGAATTGTAATCCTTCTCATCTCTCATACAGCTCACTCTCGGTCTGAGGCACTCAATTGATCTCCTGGAAGGTTTTACCAGGGCGTGGCTCTAAACGCCAATATCTCTTTGGGTATAGTATAATTTGCGAAATTCTATCTTACTGCTGAATGCATCTGACCTAGATATATTGCCTGACAAAAACAAAAGTTTTACATTTTTAAAAGGACAAATTTTGCTGAAATGGGAACATTTCTAAAAAATGAATTGAAAGGTTGGCATAAAGCGATAGGAGTAAGTAATCAGTGGCCACTATTAAATTCTACCATCCTGGAGGCAACTAGATTATATGTCAGGCAAGTTAGTAAGAATACATGGAAGAAAAAATAAATATGGTTCTGAAAAAAAAAGGTAGGTAGGATAGTAAAGGAGAAAAAATTTGCAAATAGAAGATTCAAGGAAGCAGGAGCTGTAGCTGACAGAGAAGACTATAAAAATAGACAAAAGGAGGCCAGACGCATTATCAGTATTGCCAAAGCACAGAAAGAAGAGGAATAGCTAAATCTATTAAGAAAGGGAATAAAAACTTTTTTTAGGTACATTCGTGATAGAAAAAATACAGTGGGTTCACTAAAATTAAAACTGGGCAAAAAATTGAAAAAAATTAAAAATTATGTTGAGGGAGAACTAGATGTAGCAAAACATTTAAACAATTACTTCTGTCCAGTCTTCTCAGAAATAAACAGTACTAACCATACAAGTTGGGGAATTGTATTGGTTCTAGTAAAAATAGAAGAACCTGTGCTTTGGTGTGATAAACAGATCCAGGTAGTATACATAACCCACATAGATAAAAAAACAAAAAACAAACAGATAATGTGTAACGCCACTCAATAGTGCAAGTAAAATTAACCAGTGTATAAAATAATTCAATCAGCGCATAAAGTTAAACAGACGAAGAAACAAAATTCTATTTAGCTATATCAAGTCCAAAGTGATGAAGTATATCAAGCAAAGAAAATGCAACACCTTCACATGTGCAAAGAATTCTTCTGTGAGTGTGTTCAGAGGCCAGTTACCATCTCCCTAAGTAGTCAACACTCACTGAAACTGATGGCTGCCGTTACAACAGCATATACACCCACAACATGTGTTAAAGCATCCACAGCGGGCATAAAAACTCTCCCCAGATCTACATCAGGTGACACTTTTCAATGGGATGTTACTCAGATAAATAAAGCTCACCAAGAGCCAGAAGATAATCTCCAATAGTGTAGTATTTTAATGGAAATTTGATGTTTGCCACAATGATGAAAAAGCAAGCGCAATTACAGAAACAGCCACTGCTGACACAGGATCGCTTCAGTGGCATAACTTAAAGAGGAATTTCCCTTAAAAAAAAATAAAAATTTAAGTCAGCAGCTTCAAATACTGCAGCTGCTGACTTTTAATAATCAGACATTTACCTGTCTCAGGGTCCAGCGATGCGAGGGAGCGAAGCCCTGCTCATCCCCCCCCCTCCTCTCGGCGGTGCTGACATTGCAACTGTGGGCACCCGGCTGTGGCTTTGCAGCCAGGCACCCACTGCGCATGCGCGCTTGGCCACGCAGTTAACTGGGACCTGTCACGTGTCCCAGATGACTGACAGGAGGGAGGGGGCAGAGCTGAGCCCTTCCTGTGCCAAGGGGAAGTAATGTCACCAGCCCAGGCACTGAAGGAGGCAGACTACGAGGGACCCCCTTGCAACAGGCATTTAGAGGTGTTTTTTTTCCAAATGTTTTTTTCTTTATTTTTTTAGGAATTTTAATCTTTTTTTTTTTTTGTGTTTGTGGAACACCACTTTAAGCACAAGAAACTTTGCCTATGTGCTCCTTGCTACAATGACCAGTTATTTGTGGGGGCAGTGGCCTTTTGTTTGTACTGTTGGAATACCTTTGCTGCCACTGTGCAGTATGCTGGGTGTCCTCCAGGCTCACCTGCCCACTGCCTATCCATTATCATGCATGTGCTTCCACTGTGGAGGCTCTCAAAATACAGAGTTAGGACTGCAGATAATACTGGGGTGCCAGGAAGTGGCTCTGCAGCTTACACATATATTTGCAAATGTGTGCAAACAAAACCCCTGTTTTTAATGCATACTGTTAGCCACAATCATTTGGTTGTTTGTAGGCTGGTTGGTACGTTTAGCTGGGAATTTTCTTTGGTTTTGTTTGACAATCTCAGTGTTTGCTGAAGATACAAAGCTAAGCAGGGCAATAACTTCACAATGGGGTATAGAAATTTTACAAGCAACCCCTTAATAAAATAAATAGGTGGGTAGCTATATGGCAGATGAGGTTCATTATTGAAAAATTTAAAGTAATCTACTTCGGCAGTAAAAATATGAATACAAGATACATGCTAGGGGGAGAACCCCTGGGGGAATCACGGATGGAAAGGGATCTGGGGGTCCTAGTAGATGACAGACCCAGGAACAACATTCATTGCCAGGCTGCAGCAAGCAAGGCTAGTAGACTATGTAGAATACATTAAAAAGGGTATTTACTCAAGAGATAAAACAATAATTCTACCATTTAAAAGAAAAACTGTGGTTTGGCTGCATCTTGAGTATGCAGTAAAGATCTGATTGCCAATCCTCAGGACATCCTTAAACTGGAGAGAGTCCAGAGAAGGGCAGCCTAGCTAATTAGGGAGGCTGAAGGATCTCGGCTATGAGAAATGACTACAAACATTACATTTATCTTCCCTGGAGAAGAGGCACTTTAGAGGGGATATGATATGCACATCTTTAGATGGCCACTTCAGCATTGGGAGAAAACTATTTAACCTAAGATCTCTAAAGAAGCCACATAGTCACGTAATGAGGTTGAATAAGAAGCAGTTCAATCTTAAGGAAGAACTGCAGTCTGCTCACATAATTTGTAATAAAAACATCTTTGCCATTCTGAAGCTTCCCTCTAGCCACTTCACATATTATTTTATATATAATGGGATTGTATACTTGCCAAATATGCTGCAGAAATCTCCCTCTACTGAGACTGGCTGCAACCATTTTAACTGTGCACCTGAAGCTGCTGCCTCTTCACTTCCTGTATTTACACAGAGGCCCACCTCCAGCTCAGCAGCCCCACAGAGCCTTCATTGTCCCTCTTATAACTTCCTTCCTTCCTTACAAATTCTCACGAGAGTGAGAGAGAGAGCCTGAAAGAAGTGCACAATGTCATACGCTTAGGCTTTTTACCATACAAGAAACAGGAAGTGGGCTGTATAAGGTATTTACTGGCAGAAAAAAAGTTAAAACAACAAGGGCAGAAGATTTAATAGACAGATGAAAAAATGACCACAGGTCCACATTATACTGCATAAGGAGTTCTTTACTGTTAAAGCAGTAAGGATGGGTAGATCCCTTTCACAGTTGGTGGTGTCAGCAGTGAATGTAGATAAATTAAAAAACAAAGAAACCTTTGGATGTTTCTTAGTGAGCCTAATGTGCAGGGCTACAGAAAATGGTGGTGACATAAGAACAAATGCATGCATTCAGGTTGAACTGGATGGACTGGTGTCTTTATTCAACCTAACCAACTATGTAATTACCATATATATCAGTGCATAATGCAAATTTTTTCCCTCTTAAAATAGGGGGCAAATCGCGCGTGTGTGTGTGTGTGTTCTACGATGATACAGGGCTGCCTCGAAGGGGAAGGAGGGAACGAGCGATGCTGCTGTTTTCTTGGCCCAGCTCGCAGTCAAGCCCTAGCGTTGACGCCCCGGCATTGGACCGGTGTTATGTCCATCATAGGAGCCGAGCCAACGGGTGGCTTGGCGTGACTGCAAGCTGAGTTCACGGGAGATCCGGCTCTGCCTATTCTGGCAATAACAAGGCTGAAGATGGGCATGGATTAGCCTGCAATTATGGACAAGGCTGCAGATGAGTACTGATTAGGCTATAATGATGGGCAAGGCTGCAGATAGGCACTGAGTAGGCTGCAATGATGGGCATGGCTGCAGATGGCCACTGAGTAGGCTGCAATGATGGGCAAGGCTGCAGATGGGCACTGATCAAGTTGCAATGATCAGCATGGCTGCAGATGGCCACAGAGTAGGATGCAGATGGGCACTGATCAAGTTGCAATGATGGGCAAGGCTGCAGATGGGCACTGATTAGGCTGCAATGATGGACAAAGCTGCAGATGGGCAGTGATCAGGCTGCAATGATGGGCAAGGCTTCAGATGGGCACTGATTAGGCTGCAATGATGGGCATGGCTGCAATGATGGGCAAAGGCGAAGCTGCAGATGGGCGCTGATCAGACTGCAATGATGGGCAATGGTGAGGCTGCAGATGGGCAATGGCAAGGCTGCAGATTGGCACTGATCAGGCTTCATTAATGGGCAACAGCGAGGCTGCAGATGGGCATTGATAAGGCTGCATTGATGGGCACTGACCCTTATTTTGCTTCAAAATTCTTTATTTAAAATTTGAGTTATTTTCCTGAAACGTCCCTCTTAAAATGAAGGTGCGTGTTATACGATTGTGCATGTTATACGCCGCTAAATACGATAATTAATTATGGGTGCATGTGTGTGTGTATGGATTTAGTGAGGAGGATGTCTGTGGGTGTGCGTGTGCAGGGGATGGGTGTATGTGTGTGTGGACTTGAAGGGCAGGTGTGTGGATTTAAGAGGGGGATCTAAAAACTGCCCCCCCCCCCATTCTCAGAGCCTATAGGAGAAGAAGAGGTATTACATTAGAGCAGCTGGATAAATCTCCTCAGGATATGCAGGGAAAAAGGTAATCTTTAACATAAGGATTTTTCTTTGTGTGGCATGTCCATGTGTGTGGATTTGAGGTGTGAGCTTATGTGTTGAGTTTTGGAGGCAGGTGTGTGGCTGTGAGGGGGGACATGTTTGTGGGTCCATAAATCCCCACTTCATCAGAGCCTTGGAGAAGAAGAAGAGATATCTCACAAAGAAGCTAAATAAATCTCCTCAGCAAAAGCAGGGTAGAAGGTGATCCTCGACAGGTCTGACTTTTCCTTAACCATATTAGGGCGAATTTAGATAAGTGTGAGAGATTGGGGGGGGGGTGTAATTTGGTTATCCAAAAACTACCTCTCCCCCTTCTTTAGAGCCTAGTGGAAATGGGAGGAAATGAAAATGAATCTCCTCCACAAGTAGGAAGCAAAATATATATTTAACAAAAACAGTAGGACCTTTGTGGAACCATAATTTGTAATTTGGTGTGAGTATTTTTTTTTTTTGGGGTGAGGGGTGTTGGACTTGGGGACTGAGTGGAGTTTGGCAAGCAGCCCCTGTCAGTCCAGAGGAGAGTTGTGGGTGGAGTATACCTGCTGCAGAGGTTTTGACGTTTCATAAAATAACTGGTGTCAGGGAAGGTTCTGTAGCAGTATACAGGGTGTTAAGCACTGGCCACACCTTGTTCCCCACCTAGAGTGTAATTGTCTTTCCCTGTGATAATCGTTGTTGTTGGAGAAAGGATGCATGTGGGATTTATTGGATTATGACTGCATGTTTGAGCAAACCCAGTGTGGTCTTGCTACTAGTCATGAGGCTAAATAACTTTTGCTGGATTTTGGACTGTAATTATGGTCTTGTTCGGTCATGTTTTCTGCAATGCTTGTGAATAAACATGGGCAGGAAGCCTTTAAACATTAGCATATAGGTTACCTCTCTGCAAGCTCTCTGCTTGAAGCTGATTGCCCATAGGTAATATATTGACTTTTCCATTCTGGACACTGATGATGTGATCTGGAAGCTATTTAATATTAATGTCAGACGTCACACACGGTTTTAAGAGGTTGGTCTATGCATTTTAGCACATTTAAACCTGGATGAAAAGTGATGGCACTAACTTGGAAGATGTTTTTTAATGTACAAATTTTAGAGGGAAATGCATGCTTTGGAATGGACAAATACAATGAAGCATGCTGTTAAATCAAGTGTGCTTAAAAATCCAATTTTCTTACAGCCACCACACTTGGATAAAATGCAGTATCCATGGTAACAAGACATTAGCTAGATCAGTTTCTTAACAGATTTCACACCAGCCGAAGCACTGATGAAAATATGCAAAGCACTCCGAATTTCAATCACTAGATGGGGCTGTAGAGGTCAAGCAACATTACACATTTAAAAAAACACTTAGTAGTTTTTTTTCCTAAGAGCTTCCTGCTACATAGTAACCCCACCTCTAAACAGAGTACGGTACTCTCACGTGTTTCCTCTTCTGCAAAGAGAACTAAGCAGAAGACTAACCATTAATGAGAACCAGTAAGTATACATCTTCATTCATAATTGATAAATTAGGGAAGGGTTAGACCTGTGGTAAGGTTTTAAAGAACCATTTACATAGAAAACCAGCAAACCGCATGGGTGAAGCGCAAAAATACAAGTAAAACTTAAAAATAGTTGTCAGAAAGTGCACTTTACAATTATGCATTTACAAGTAAAAAGTAACTTCAATACATTGCATTTTTGAGATTCACCCATGTGGTGTGCTGGTTTTCTATGTGAATGGGCAACAATGTGCTGGATTTTTATGTGAATAAGTTATAATACAATAGCACCATTGGCCATGGCCCTATGGGGCAAGATAGGCGTGGTGCTGGGTGTGTATTGGACTTATTCTGGTTTTTATTGCTGTCTGTTACCCAGTTGTAGAGCTAAACAATATTTTCTCTGGTAAACTAGGACCAAAAGTGATAGAAGGTTGAAAATTTTACTATTGTAACCAGAACAGGAGGTGAGGGGAAATCTTCAAATGGGGACACGTGTTCCAGTGACAATTTTCTAAGCTGTGAGTTAACCCCCTTGTGACAATGATGGGCCAGTCATCAATTATAGAGCTGTCACATGCTCCTCCATAACAGGAACTGAACAGCTCAGTAGTTCTAACTGCCCCACTTGTCAATTCCATCTTATATACCCAACAGTACGCATCTTGGAACAGCTGCATCCCAGTGGTTCTGCAGACTTCTACAGGGTGCTGGCAATGCGGCCTACTGGGCATGTATAACTTTTAAATGTAGGCTCTAATGGGGAGGCTATGTCCCTGCAGGCTTGTTAGTGACTGGCCTCTCTATTAGGGTCTAAAGTAAAAAGCAACACAGTACACATTGCCCATCAACTACCTGAAGAGGACTGCAAAAAAACATCATAGGTGATTGCCACTGGAGGAAGTTACTAAGTGATCTAAGGTGAGAAGTGTTAAATATATTTAACAACCACATCAAATAATTGCCTGCATCTATTACCTTTTGTACCACCACCCCCTCCTTTTAGAATGTAAGCTCTACGAGCAGGGCCCTCCTGTCCCTTCTGTATTGAACTGTACTGTAATTGTGCTATCCCCCCTCTACATTGTAAAGCGCTGCGTAAACTGTTGGCGCTATATAAATCGTGTATACTAATAATAATAATATATTTAGAATGGGGCGGGAAGTTGGCCCCAAGTTGTCTAAAAGGTGTGTTGCCTTTTAAATGTAATGGTCAACCCAGAACCTAATTTTCTATGTATTTATCTAATCTTCAAGCAACAACATTTCATTTATTTGTGTCAGTTATCTTAATTGTGTGCTTTAGCTTCTTGCAGCCTTGTGTGTAGCAGCCCTCGGACTGGGTTAGGTTGGTTCATGTAAATGTATATACAAGCAGTAAACTGATAAGAGGTGTCAATACTATATTCCTGGAGATGGCCCTACTAGGTTTGCTGCAGCTATTTTACTGTCCAATAAGTGCACTAGGATCAGGGAAGTGTCACTAATATATTCCTTAAATTTAAAGTGTATGTTACCCCAACATTTCATATTCCTGATATGTCTATGTCACTATGTACTTGTAATAAAAAGTATCTTGTTCTCTTTCTTTGCATTACTTCCTTTGTGTGAAAGACCTCATGATCCTGCCAGTGCCCCAGCTTTACTCTTTGAAACTGATTACACCATGGCATAGAAGCACATCCATTCCAGAGTGGTCAGTTTGTTTCTTTGCATTCTACTTGGGAGCACAGTCTGCCAGTACTCCAGTGGTCTGCACAGCTAATCATTGGGAAGATCAGTGTACTGATTTTTCTCTGCCTCCTACTGACATGTACCCCCGTACAGCCCTTCACTGTGAAGGTCAGTGCACTGTTGTTTTTCTGCCTCCTACTAACACACACACACACACCCCTGTGCTCTCTGACCCCACCGTGTAATCACTTACTGTATATAAAATAAACAAATATTTATATTTTGTATTTCTACTTTAAACTGACTGTGTTAAGGTCAGGGCTCATAAAAAAAATCCATAGGGAGAGCTAAACCAAATGGTGTAGTAAGATAGCAGGCTCACTAGATCATGTGCAAATTCACAGTTTAATAAAATGTGAAGCATGCTCGCAAAGTTTGTTCCAGATGATGGTGCAAAAACAAATGAGAGAACAAGTCAAACTTGCATAAGTGAGTCTCCTTTCTTACCACAACATTTGGATCAGTCATCCATGTGGATGTTTTTATTGCTTCCTCATTTTGGTTACATGAGTTGGGGCAGCGTTCTGCATGGTCCTTTCAACATATCCGCTTGGGAATTCGTCCATGCGCCTGGTTCTGAGGTTTTTGTTTTGGACCTTTTCATGGCAGCAAGATTTTTTTTCCCTGTGGACCTAATTTATTTTCTTGCCCTGACACTGCTATTCCTGATACTGGGACAGCTATTATAACTTCCCATGATCATCTGCAGCACTCTCTGTTCATATAGAGTGAATAATGGACATTATTTATCTCCAAACCATTATCTCCTGGTCTACAATTTTAGCCTCTATAGTATTAATTTGTGTTCTTGTGTGCCCCCCCCCCCCCCCCTTTTTCATTTTTAAGATTTCTACTGACAGAGTAACCAGACTTAATTCACTGTTTGGGTCACTTCAAGTGGCCACCAACAATACAAGGGACGATATTCATCATAATAAAAAGTCCAGCCTCCTGGTAAAATTATCAACAAACCTCAACCCCCTTACTCTTAGGAGTTATAGATTTGTATGAGAAAGGCCTTTTTCGCTTTACAGAATGCTCGCCGGTATGCATATATTCAGTGGCTGGAATTTTGGTATTTAAAATTACTGCTAGAGGTGTGAGTATCGAAAAACAGTGTGTTTTATTTTGATGTGGACCTTAAGAATGATTGGCATCTTTTTTTCAAACTTTTGCACTATAAAGTGAATCCAACTCATTATAAAACAATGGGACACGAAACTTGAGAAAGCTTAAAAAAATGGTGTGGACCATACAAATATATTTAATGCTTTATATCTTTCTGTCTCTTTGAAAAATTGTATATTGAACCACTTCCCGTCTGGCGCACAACGATGTACGTTGGCAGAATGGCACGGGCAGGCAAATTGGTGTACAGGTACGTTCATTTGAAATTGCCGCCCTGCCATCACGTGCGTGCCGCTGGCGGTGCGCGCGCATGCCGGTCGGGAGCCCTGTGAGTCCGGTCACGGGTCCCGCTGACTCGATCGCCGCAGGGATACCCACTGTCTCACGGGGTGGCTGAAAGGGGAGATGCTGATGTAAACAGCATCTCCCCGTTCTGCCTAGCAACAAGTGACACTGATCTATGCTCCCTGTGATTGGAGCAGAGATCAGTGTTCACTAACACACAGCCCAGCCCCCCACAGTTAGTAAAATGCCCCTAGGACACACTTAACAACCTACACTGCCACCCCCTGGTTAACCCCTTCACTGCCAGTGTCATTTACACAGAAATCAGTGCATTTTTATAGCACTGATTGCTGTATAAATGACAATGGTCCCAAAAATGTGTCAAAAATTGTTTATAGCACAAAAAATAAAAACCACAGAGATGATCAAATACCACCAAAAGAAAGCTCTATTTGTGGGAAAATAAGGATGTCAATTTTGTTTGGGAGCCACGTTGCACAACCGGCAATTGTCAGTTAAAGCGACGCAGTACCGAATCGCAAAAAGGGTCTGGTCTTAAGCCAGCAAAATGGTCCAGTCTGAAAGTGTTTAAGCATGATCTGAGTGACTATAAGGAGGGTTGTGTCTTCAACTGGAGACACTCTTTACGTTTCGCTCAACCCATTTCCACTAAAGGTTATAACGCTGCTTCTCCCCATCCTCGAAAAACAATCCAGACCCATAAGCCCCCTAAAAAAAACACTCAACCCGGGAACAAACAACAATATTCCATCGTTAGTTTCCCCCTAGGTCGTTTCTTTAAATCTTGGGTCCACACCACATATGGTTGCACACACCCTTAATTCCACACAACCTGTTAGGGAAGTTCTGGTACAGCTCAATAATCCCAGTACTGGGGACTCTCCCCATATTCATACCACATATGATACGCCTGGTCCTTCTACAGATGTTTCGGACAATTGTTCTCCAGCCCATACCACTCCCATTGAGGGATCTTTCTCCATTCCCACTTTACTAAAGAGGGGACCTGTTCCAAGATCCCTATGTGTCAAGTTCCAGGTCCATCAGTTCAGGGGAACACAATATCCCTAATAGTCCTTTTTTAGAGAAGTCCTTCCAAATTTAATGGAAGGAAAAGGAAAATGCATAGTAGGAACATGTGGGAGAAGGCGAATTAAGATTCAACAAAAAAGACAGGAAGGTGAACAGTTAGACCCCGCCAACAGTACCATTAAAATATATAATCTTTCTTCTCATACATAGAGTGAAGCAGAAATTTTTTTGTTAATAAAGGCCATCAGTTTTGCTCCCCATGCCACAGCTAACAAATTTAGTCTATTCAAATTTTAAACCTCTTTATTCACAACCTAACGAATAAAGTTAAACGTCATTATGGTTAAAGATCCAAAGACTAATATAGTTTCCCAGGATGATCCCTTGATGGATCATGATTTTAAGGTTGATAATGACACACTGTTCAAAATTTATGGGAACTTTGGGAAGATGGCCACATTGATAGCCAACCCCTTGAGAAATGTTTTGATCCACCTGTTAAGCACACTAAGTTCTGCCCCAGTTCCACATTCTATCCCTCCCAATCGAGAGGGCCCTTTTTATAGACCTATTATCAAGTAGTTTATAGGGATTTAATAAGCCTGTGGGATAAGGCCTCTAGCTCCAAATCTAATCTATCCCTTTCTGAGTGCCAAGCCTTACTCACTTTGGAGTATAATTCCAACATTGTCATCAAACAGGCAGATAAGGAGGGTAGTCTATTTATTTGAGATCACACTGACTATTTCATGTCCTAGACACCAACACCTACATGATACTGTCTAAAGGCCCCCTTTCCTGAGTTCCAATAGGACCTAAGGGAAATTGTGAATGAGGCAAGTAGGGACAGGGTGCTCAATAAAGAGAGACAATTCATTTTACGTTTCAAATGAAGCACCCCATAATTTTATCACCTACCCAAAGTGCATAAGTCCCTTCAAAAACCCCAGATAGATCCATTGTGGCAGGCACTAGCAGTTTAACCAGAGGATTGTCCCAATATATAGGTTTCTTCAAGCAATCATCCAACAACTTCTTTCCTACATCAGGGACTCTGGACATGTTATTGAGGTTCTCCAGAATTATGAACTGGATAGTTAATGCATGTGGGCGTCCCTTGATGTCAGTTTACTTTATACTTCAATCCTCCTCAAGGTAGGTCTCAGGGCACTCAATCATTTTTTGTGTAAAGGATATCAGATGAATTACCACCGGGCCCAATTTTTACTAGATGGTACAACATTCTGTTTAGAACATAACTACTTCTTTTTCCCTAACAGATGTAACTTACAAACCAGAGGCACAGCAATGGATGTTAGCCTCGCCCCCTGTTAAGCCAACATCACCATGGGGTCTTGGGAAGAACGTTCCATATGGAATAATAACCCCTATGCGAGACACACCATATTTTATGGAAGATATATCGATGATGTTCTCCTTATATCGGCTGCTGGCATGAATGTGTTTCTGGCCTTTGTTACTCATTGCAACAACAACTACCTAGGCCTTAGCTTTATCCACATTATCGATTCTGACCATCTGTTGTTTCTGAATCTTAAATTAACACATGTAAATGGTTACATTGTTGCTAAAAATCATTCCAAGTTGGTTGGTGGCAACTCTTTTTTGCATTATGCCAGTTGCCACCATCCGGGATGAAAGAATAATATACCCAAAGGTGAAATGCTTAGGCTTAAAAGGAATTGTTCTAGGATCCAAGATTATGTCACACAAAGTAAGACACTAAAAATGAAGAGAAGGGGTACCCTGAAGACAGTTACAGCTCACCAGTTATGAAAAATAACTGGCATATTCTGGCCCCTATAGTCTAGCTTCTGGCCACAACATTCTACTGAATCTGCCCTACTAAAACTCACCAATGACCTACTAACTGCTAAAACCAATGGGCACTACTCCATACTCATACTTTTAGACCTCTCTGCTGCCATTGACACAGTTGACCACCTGCTCCTCCTCAGCAAATTACACTCCCTTGGCCTCCGTGATTCTGCTTTATCCTGGTTCTCCTCCTACCTATCACTGACCTTTCAGTGTCACTTACAACTCCATCTCCTCCACTCCCCTTCCTCTTTCAGCTCCATCCTTAGGCCTCTCCTATTCTCACTCTATACCTCTTCCCTGGGACAGTTGATAACCTCCCATGGCTTCCAATACCACCTCTATGCCGACTACACCCAGATCTATCTTTCCACTCCTCAATTCACCCCCTCGATCGCCTCATGGATCTCAAACTTAATGAATGACATATTGAAATGGATGTCACACCACTTCTTCAAACTCAATCTTTATAAAACTGAGCTTGTTATACTTCCTCCTTCACGGTTTCCCCCTGTCAGAAACCATAAAACAGACTGAGACAGAAGTACAATCAAATCACACTTGTTTATTAATAAAAATAAAAAGGTAAATAGAAAAAAGCGCAGTCAAGCATAGCCAGAGTCCAGTAGCCAGATCAGGTAGTCAGCCAGTCCAAAGTTCATAAACCAGATCGGGTAATCAGCCAGGCCAGAAGTCAGGGATCCAAGGAGAGCAACTGCAAGCAGGATAAGAAGCCAGGAGGGATGTCAGCAAGCCAGTCTTGAAACAAACAGCAGGAGATGGTTCCTTGTGATGTGACCAACGCGAAGGCAAAGGAAAGAGTGAGCTGGAAGGCTATAAATAGGCAGGTCAGACGAGCATCATCGGGAACAGCTGGTAACTGTGGAAAGAGAAGAGAGCTGGCAATTAGTTGACAGCTGAGTGGCCAGCCCAGAGGAGGAAGGGCTAAGCCAGCCCTGACACCCCCCTGTGACTTCACCATTAATATCAACAACACAACCATTGGTCCCTCCACACGTGCCAGGGTGCTGGGTGTAATCCTTGACTCTGACCTCTCCTTCAGTCCCCATATCCAATCACTGGCTACATCCTGCCACCTTAACCTCTGCAACATCTCCAGAGTTTGACCCTTCCTGACTAATGACACCACAAATCAACTTATTCACTCCTTGATTATTTCCCATCTTGACTACTGCAACTTTTTCCTTTATGGCCTACCCTTAAGCAGGCTATTCCCCCTTCAGTCTATTATGAATTCTGCTGCTAGATTAATATGCCTCACTAACCGATCCATGACTGCTGCTCATCTCTGCCAATCCCTTCACTGGCTTCCCCTACCCCACCATGTAAAATTCACAATGCTAACCATAACATACAAGACCATTCACAACATCGCCCCCATCTACATCACCAACCTCATCTGCAGATATTGCCCAAATCGTCCCCTCCGCTCCTCCCAGGACTTCTTACTCTCTAGATCCCTTATTACCTCCTCCCATGCTCGACTTCAGGACTTCTCCAGTGCCTCTCCCATCCTCTGGAACTCCCTGCCCCGGTATATCCGATCAGCCCCTACCCTGTCCACCTTTAGGAGATCCCTGAAAACTCATTTATTCAGGGAAGCCTAGCCCAAACCCACCTAACAACTGTCCACGAGCCACCCCCATCAAATCATTTTCTGCAGCTATTACCTTTTGTACCACCACCCCCTCCCTTTAGAATGTAAGCTCTACAATCAGGGCCCTCTACCTTTTGTATTGAACTGTACTGTAATTGTGTTGTCCCCCCTATACATTGTAAAGCACTGCGTAAACTGTTGGCGCTATATAAATCATGTATAATAATATAAATAATATTCTATGCACCAATCTCAAACTAGGTCCCCACCTTCCATCTGTACCTATAAGTTGTATTCAGACTGAAAAATTTAATTGCACTGAGTAACCTTAAAAAAACTGAGACCAAGAGATCCGCAGACATTAGATGTTATTTTGACAACCGTGTTGGCATTTTCCAGTGCAGAAAACAAGGTCGTTTAACTTGGCAATTTATTACACATGGTCAATCCTCCAGTGACAGTTCTAGTAATCTTTATTCCATCAGACAGTTTATCACCCGTTCCACTCAATATGTAGTATATGTCCTACGTTGCAATTTACTCTGTGGGGTATACTATACACACTCTACGCACAAGAGTGGGGGAACACCATAGGCTGATAAAAGAGGGAAAAGATAAACACAGTATTCCCTGCCATTTCGCCGCACACCATGGTAAAAATTATAAAGAGCTGTCTGCATTACTGATTGAGCATATAGCCAAGGGATCTTTCATGGATTATCCTCCTGGGCTGCATGATAAACTTGACATTCACACTGTCATGTGATTTACACATTCTTTGATTAACACTCCATCCCCCTTCCTTCTTTTTGTGCTGGTCCACATTTTCTATTGTAAATTTTCTTCCCGTTTATTTGTTATACAGGATTTAACTGTTTGTATTGTTTTTATAGCTAGTGCTTTTTGTTTTTGTTCATTATGTCTATGCTGTTTATCAGTATATTAATCATGATGATATTTGACACACATAGCCATATCTGCAAATGATTTATATGATCAGTGTCTTAAAAAAGTATACATACCCCTTTAAATTTTCCACATTTTGTAATGTTACAACCAAAAACGTAAAAGTATTTTCTTTTCATACATCAGGGAACACAGAGCCATAGTAGTTACTATGTAGTTATAGGCCACATTCAGGTGATGGACACATGTACTAAGACAAAAAGTGCACTCCCTATATAACTCCTCCCACTACTGGGAGTACCTCAGTTTTTTTGCCAGTGTCTAAGGTGTTGGTCACGAGTAAAGATGTGTTGTGCTGAACTCCACTGGAGCAATCCTTGCTGGGGCTAGCCATGGTGACTGGATCCATTCAAAGTGTATTTTTTTGGCCAGATTGAATGGTACCCAGGCCTCGTATCTGAAGAAACAAGGTTTTGCCTGTGAATGCTTCTCTTTTTAGAGAGCTGGACCCTGGAATCCAGTACTTTGTGGTAGTATGTCAGGGCAGCACAGTGGTGTAGTGGTTAGCACTCTCACCTAGCAGTAAAAAGGGTCACTGGTTCAAATCCCAATCATGACACTACCTCCCTGGAGTTTGCATGTTCTCCCTGTGCCTGCGTGGGTTTCCTCACACAATCCAAAGATATGCAGGTTGGTTAATTGGCTTCTGTCCAAAAATTGGCCCTAGTATATGAATGGGGACCTTGGATTGTGGGCTCCTTGAGGGTAAGTACCTACATGGGTGTGCAATGTACAGGGATAGGGACAATTGTAGACACTCACTCAGGTTGAACTGGATGGACTGGTGTCTTTATTCAACCTAACTAACTATGAAACTGTTGCAGTTCCAGGATTGTGGGTTTCCTCGAGGATCCCCTGCTCCTGAAGGTTTAACAGAACCATGAAGGGCGAAGATTGGGTCCGTTGGTTTATCACAGAAAACCCTGTAGCGGGAAAGGTTTTCTAATGCCGCGTACACACGATCAAACAATCTGGTGGAAAAGTCCGGCGGACTCAAGTCCCCCCTGTGTGTAGCCTCCGACTGACTTTTTTTACCCAAAAGTACGGCGGACTTAGAAAGTAGTTTTGCACTCCAATCTTTCCATCGGACTTGCATTTTGGTGGACAATCCGAACGTTGGTATGCCACTCCGCCGTCCTTTTGAAATGAACGGACTTTTCCCACCCGGAGAAAAGTCCGCTCATTTTGAGCGCATCTCCAGGTAGCCGGGGCCAGCGAAGGAGGCGTTGCTGGCCCCGTCACCTGGTATGGACTTAAAGGGGAACCCCAACGCCGAAAAGGTCCACATCAGACCCTTGTCCGAGCATGCTACTCGGCCGGCCAGGAAAGGGGGGGACGAGCGAGCCCGTACCAGGCCGCGTGCCCTCAACATGGGGGGGTGCCTTGGGGAAGGGGGGTATGGCGGATAGTCCAGCGGACTTAGTAAGCCGTATTAGTCCACTGAAAAAGTGCCATGTGTTTCGCAAGTAGCTCGTTCGGAAAGTCCGGCGGACAGTCCGGTGGGAAGTCCGCCAGACTAAGTCCGCCGGATAGTCCGCTACGTGTGTACGCGGCATAAGAAATCTTTTAGAATTTTCTTATGAATGTCTCCTTTAAACATAATAATGTTGTCATGCCTATGTGGACCACAGGGGGTTGTATTGAGCACTCACCACCTTATGCTGGAAACAGCGCTGTGTCAGGAGCGGAAATACTTTCCTTCTCCTCCTCCTACAGCCGAGCAGCAGATCCTCCGGTAAGCTTTAGGGGGGGGGGGGTTTGTCTCCCCGCCTATCGCCCCCGCCTATACTGGTATTCTCACCCCTCGTGGGGTAAATGCGCTTGGATTTGTTTAAAAAAAAAGAGCGCGATCAGCGGCCACTCAGCAGCTTATAAGCCCCCCCGCCATGCTCTCTCTGTAGGTCTGAGAAGACCAGTAGTCCACCGCTCGCGTGGGAAAACCCTTTGTTAAAATAGGGGGTGGAGCCGTAGGCAACGTAGGAGTGGGGCTTAGCAGCATCTGCTTTCTCCGACACCAGGTGCGCGAGGAGGCAAGTTAAAAAGCACACTGTGTGCTACTGCAGGCTGTGGAGGGATACAAGCACAAAAGAGGTGGCATTATCAGGTTTGGTGACACAGGCATTTCCTTTGACACGTTGTTACTGCTGCATCAGGCTGGGCGTTAATAGCAGCAATTTTTCTGGACTATAGCCCTAGCAGTGTATGCATTCCTTCTGGTAGTGCCTCTGCTTTGTGCAATAGGCTATGAGCTGAAAGGGTACAAGGAACACCTCAAAGGGTTCTAGAGGATCGATTGTTTTATGACAACCGAAATCCATGTCCAAGAAAATGTCATCCTCCTTTGAGAGTAATGCAGCCGGTCAGAGTGAGCCGTCAGAGGGGACTGGTGTTGCAGCAGCTCTGGACACTTCAGCCCCTATATTTATTACTCAGGAGGTTTTTTGTTCTACCATTTTAAGTTTGGAACAGAAGATTGATGGTATGTTCCCTTCCCATAGTGGGTCCAAGTGTAGCAGATCCCCATCCATTGCTCAGAACCCTCATACTGAGGAGCAAGGGGCAGGGGATCATGAAGTTCTCTTAAAAGAATCAGGAAGACGCTGATGTATATATGGAATATGGAGGAAGCAGTCTCACAAGAAAGACTGTTGGTACACTCCCTTACTAAGTTGGTTCGCTCAACTTTTTTTACTGCCTGTAGCGCAGTCTATTGATGAGCCCACCTCTGGTTTGGGATCACTAAAGCCCCCAATCTGTGGATGCCTTTCCTATCCATTCATGGATAAAAAAGCTGATGTATTCTGAATGGGAACACCCAGATAAACATTTTTTTCCTCCAAAAAAGTTTTCTTTACTTTATCCTATGGAGGGGGAATTCTATAAGAAATGGGGGATTCCAGCAATTGATGCTGCAATATCCTCGGTAAATAAAAACCTCACTTGTCTTGTAGACAATGCAGAAATGTTGAAGGATCCAACAGATAAAACACTGGAATTTCTTTTTTAAGAACAACATTGCTCTTACAAGTTCAGTGGCGGAGCCGGCTCTTGCGGCAATTGGAATATCTGAGTCCATAAAGTTTGTGGAGATACTCAAGATTAATCCTGATCAGCAGACCCAGCAATGGGCTGGCATATCAGAAGCACTATGTTTTACGGTGGATGCTATGGCAGATGCTATGAAAGATTCTATTATTCAAGCCTCACAGCTTACGGTTTTCACTGATATATGCCTTTCCTCCATTTCTGCTGCTTCTCCGTCTTCTTTGCAGGATCAAGCAGGAAGGGAAAGAGGTAATTCTGGTGGCCCCAGCGTGGCCCAGAAGATCTTGGTTTGCCGAGATCATAAAGATGGCAGTAGGGGACCCTTGGACCCTGCCGTTGTGGCCAGACCTTCTAGCATAAGGTCCGGTATTGCACCCTACCTTACAAATGCTAAATTGAATGGTTTGGCTATTGAAACCCACATTCTAAAGGACCATGGGTTATCTCCTTCAGTAGTGTCTACTTTGGTTAATGCTAGGAAACTGGCCTCCAGAGTCATATGCTATAGAGTCTGGAAGGTAGGTATATATCTCCTGGTGTGGATCCAGGGGTTGGAACCCCAGAAAGTATGTCATGTGTAGGATCCTTTGAATTCCAGCAGGTGGGATTTGAAATTAAGCTAGCCTTGAGTACTATCAAGGGCCAGGTCTCGGCCTTATCAGTATTCTTGCTTCTCACTCTCTGGTTTGTAGCTTTATTCAGGAGGTAACGCGGATTAATCCAACTGTCAGGGCACCCCTGAATCCTTAGGATTTGAATTTAGTCTTATCAGCTTTACAGAAACAGCCTTTTGACGAGAAAGATAATCTTTTTGGTTGCCATATCCTCTGCCAGAAGGGTATCGGAACTGGCGGCTCTGTCTTGTAAAGAGCCATATTTGATCATTTATGTAGTGCCCACCCCATTTAGGTGGGTGCTTAGTGTGTTCCTGTGGTTAGTGATAGGTAAATTTAGCCAGGGCCTTGCACTTTTTCTAGGCCTGGTTGTTTATTTGGGAGATGGGAGTGTTAGAATAGAGGGGGTGTGGCCAACTACACTCTGGCTCAAGGAAGTCCCCTCATCCCTCTAGTGGAAATGTTCTGGAAGGGAGGCAGGATTTGGGACCTGAGTGGCAGGCAGCTTATGTGGAGAGCTCTGGACCAATCATTAAATTGTATTGGCAGGGGCGCGGACTGGCATATAAGCTTGGAGAACCCAAGATGTAGAGAGTGCAGCAGAAGCGGGCTTGAAGGCCTGGGGGTTCAGAGACCCCAGCGCTGGATAGCCTGAGCAGACGTCGCTATGTAGACGAGAGGAGAAACCGGGTATCCCAGCCGGGAATGCGCCAGACCAAGGAAGTAGGAGTAAAGCGGACAGAGCAAACTGGGAAACATGGGAAACATGGACTGTCGATTAGGAGTGAGCAAAGTGGTGCAACCCAGTAGTGCTTATCCATAAACTTGCTGTGTCCAAGGACCTAGTGAGAGACACTTTCCAGAACTGATAAGGGCTGATTGCAAGAATCAAGGAATTAGGAGGTGAAAGCCTGGGACTTTGGAATCTGCACCCACGGTATTATTCAGAGTGATGCTGGTCAGTTCACGAAAGGCGAATACGCAGGATCAGAGCCAGGAACCAAAATCTATTGAGGTATCTCATATCTTCTATCTACTTGTTCCAATAACACAAGTTCAAGAATAAAGCTTTACAGAATATAAAGACTATCTGGTGTTTGTGAAACTTTGCACGGGAAGGAAGAACGGGGGGCTATTAACATAAAGGTAATGAACAACTTTGCAGCTCCCAATATAGCACTACATTCATAAGGCTAAGGTATTGTGGCCTCATCCTGAATTCCTACCAAAGGTAGTGACAGGTTCTCATTTAAACCAGGATATTGCTCTGCCTTCCTTTTTCCCAGAACCTCGATCTAGGGAAGAGAAGTCACTACATTCCCTTGATGTAGTGAGAGTGGTCAAGGTCTATTTAAAAGAGACCACTCAGATTCGCAAAACAGATGTTTTGTTTGTATTGCCAGAAGGTCCTAAAAGGGGATAGGCAGAATCAAAATCTACTATTTCCAAAATGGATTTGTCAAGTGGTTGTTAAAGCTTATGGTCTAAAGAAGACAATTCCTCCTTTTCATATTAAAGCGTACTCCACCAGGGCTGTTAGTTATGAGGATATTGCCTTTGGGTGCAGTTTACAGCAGGATGCAGCATGAGTCCTTTAGTCTCTTAATGACCCACTTTTTTGTTGTGTCTCCCTCCCTTCAGTTGCTGTGTCTCCCTCCCTTCAGTTGCCATTGCTATGGGACATCCCACATAGTAACTGCTATGGCTCTGTGTCCCCTGATGTATGAAAAGAAAGCAGGATTTTTAAAATCAGCTTACCTGGAAAATCCTTTTCTTTGAAGTACATCAGGGGACACAGAGGTCCCTCCCTTCTTTGGTATACACATGTATAACTTGGTTACAAAACTGAGGTACTCCCAGTAGTGAGCATGCCAGTGTCCATCACCTGAAGGTAGCCTAGGACCACATATTAACTACTATGGCTCTGTGTCCCCTGATGTACTTCAAAGAAAAGGATTTTACAGGTAAACTGCTTTTAAAAATCTGGTTTTATTGGGATTTTATGTGATAGACCAACACAAAGTGGCACATAATTGTGAAGTGGAAGGAAAATGCTAAATGGTTTTCAAAATTTTCTATAAACAAATATCTGAAAAGTGTGACATACATTTGTATTCAGCACCCTTTACAATGATACCACTAACTAAAATTTAGTGGAACCAATTACCTTCAAAATTCACCTATGTAGTAAATAGAATCCACCTGTGTGTAATTTAATCTCAGTATAAATACAGCTGTTCTGTGAAGCCCTCAGATAAAGTTGTGAAGTTTAAAGCAGGGTTATGTTATAGAAAAAAATATCTCAAGCTTTATACAGCTCACGGAGCACTGTTCAATCCATCATCCGAAAATAGAAAGAGTATGGCACAACTGCAAACCTACCAAGACAAGGCCGTCCACCTAAACTAATAGGCTGGGCAAGGAGAAGCAGCCAAGAGGCCCATGGTAACCCTGGAGGAGCTGCAGAGATCCACAGCTCCGTTGGGAAAATGTGTCCATAGGACCTACAGTATCTCACAAAAGTGAGTACACCCCTCACATTTTTGTAAATATTTTATTATATCTTTTCATGTAATCACACTGAAGAAATTACACTTTACTACAAGTGGTGAGTGTACAGCTTGTATAACAGTGTAAATTTGCTGTCCTCTCAAAATAACTCAACACACAGCCATTATTGTCTAAACCACTGACAACAAAATTGGACACAATTAGCTATTTTCCCTCCCCGGTGTCATGTTACCTGTTAGTGTTACAAGGTCATAGGTGTGAATGGGGAGCAGGTGTGTTGAATTTGGTGTTATCGCTCTCACTCTCTCATACTGGTCACTGGAAGCTCAACATGGCCCCTCATGGCAAAGAACTCTCTGACGATCTGAAAAAAAAAAGAATTGTTGCTCTACATAAAATGGCCTAGGCTATTAGAAGATTGCCAAGACCCTGAAACGTAGCTGAAGCACGGTGGCCAAGACCATACATCGGTTTAACAGGACAGGTTCCACTCAGAACAGGCCTCGCCATGGTCGACCAAAGAAGTTCACATGCTCAGCAGAAATTCCGTAACATTTTCTTAAAAAAAGCAATATACAAAATGTAACAAATACACATCACCCCCTTCTCTGTCACACTTTAAAACTTGATACAATTATTTAGTACATAGTCAAATGCCTGGGTAAAGTTTTGGTGTGTTCTGAATGCCGCCAAGCTCCACTTGCTAATTCATGAGAGTATCAAGGGTTGGCTGGGCTTCCAGATGTTTGTGGCTGCATAGTAGGCCTAGATGTATCATCCCAGGTAAACCAATTGGAAGTAGGGCCTTGCCCGACTAAAGAATCTTGAACGAGTACTGAGCTGCTCACATGCCTGCCAAGTTGATCCATTCTCTATCCTTTAGGTGGCTGTTAAATTGCACAGGATTAAAGAGACTCAAGTAAACTTTGTTGGCTTTCTTATCTTCACACACTGACCCCATATGAGTGTAGTTGTCAGCGTTTCTTTTTTGATATAACAATAAGGTTTTGCTTTGACCTGGTACCTCTCCACTCTAAGTTGCAGGCTTAAGGTTTTTTTTTTCCCTTTTTGGTGGCTTCAAACTCATCAGTGTGGCTTGTAGATCACAACTGCTAGTCCTGCAACTGGCTGAGCAGCAAAGTGAAGCCGCTTTAGGGGTCCAATCACATGGAGAGGGGGAGCAAGGAGTGAGGTAAGTATTTCTACTTATTCCTTTCCCACTTAGCCAAATGAACATTTAACCCATGCAGTGTGGGGGGTCTCCTTGTATGAGTACATTTAAGCCAAAGTAACATAAACCCAGGACCCAGGATTTTTTTGATGTTTTTACTTCAGCTCTACAGGCTGAACAGTCCTCAGGTTATAAGTTTCCCACCCCCTTTCTTTAGTATGTCATTATATATCTGCATAAGGAGCAGAGACCATTACTGGACAGAACAGTTCGACTTCTCCCAGTTCTGTTCCGTGTTCTGCCTTCTCATGTGTACACAGTTTTATGTAAAACCTGTAACAGAGTAGGAGAAGAGGAGGATTTGTTGAGGATAGAATTGCCCTATTAAATGTGATATTCTTGGCAACAAATTAAAAAGCAATTGTTCCTAAAGAGAATATTCTGTAAGGAAATTATTGAATCACTTTCTTAGATGGCAGAACCCGTTCATCACCTCCAACTAATGATAAATAACAGACCAGGCAAGTTGGCCAAAGAGACAAGCAAAGGTTTTATGCCCAAAAAAACCTTTTCCTCTTTCCTCTAACAATTTTTTTTCATTTTTTGTAAATATGCATGTGTCGTGCAATGTACCCTCCCATTGTGTAAATTGCTCCAGGGACGATGTAATGGCTATGTGCATGCACAGGAGTTACATCAACTGTTGTCCAGTGGCTGAAGAGAACAATTGGGAACCTGAAAGAAGCAGCAGAGGAGATGGACAATGACTGACAGCTAGATCAGATGGTACTGGAGAAGGGTGAACTTGTAACTTACATGCGCCTTAATGTGTATTTGTGCTGCGCATACTTGCACAGTAAGCTGAATTACAGTGGAATGTGGTTGCCTTTCTCATGTATACAGGTTAAAATGCTTGCTTGTTCTAGAAGGTTTTTTTTTTAGATGATCCTTACCTTATGCCATGGTCCTGCAGGCTCCCAGTTCCTGTATTGATCACTTGTTCCTTGAATCTACTGCTCTTCTCCGGTCATGTCATCGCCCTCACATCGTTGTCACTATGTAGTATGTGGGACCAGCAACTAATGCTGTCCCTACATTGTTTGTGATGACTTTGAGGGCCCACTTATATTCTGGGGCAGAAGTGAACAAAACTGGTGCCTTGGAGGCACTCTGCACATGCTCAGTTCAGTGTGTATTGCTAGAAAGTATTTTTCTCTTTTTCTTGGGAGGGTGCATATGATCGGCACAGGGCCAATCAGCACTGTCCAGACAGAAAGTCAGGGGTCATGCAGCCTCATAGGACAGTCAGAGAATGAAAACTCTTCCTACAAGCTTTAACCTGTGCTCAGCGGGACACTGAAAGAAGTCACAAGACTGCTATATACTGCTGATGAGAAAACATATTTAGCAGTTTATATTTTCTAATATAATTGCATTTCAATGTTCTGTTTACTGTGAGGAACCAGATATAGTAAATGCAGGGTCCTGGGTTTAGTAACACTAAAGATATTCTCAGATATTTGTGTAATCACATGAGGACCTTACATTACCTGCAGCTTATGGAGTGATTTATTAATGTAATGCAAAGAGCAATGGGGCTGTGAAAAGTGCAGTAACCTAAAGAATACTAATCAGATGTCAATTTACTAAAGTGGGATAAGTGGATGATTTCTAGTTGTTGCCTATTAGTTATTTGGCTTTGTGCAATGGTAAAAAATTCTAAAAGAACACGTGCACAGATTTTGAACCTTAAACTATTTGCATATCATTAACCAGCAGTAAAAGCATTTTAATTGCAGTGAATTTTTCTATAGTTTGAATCACTCAACTCTTTTTTTATAAAACTGTTTCCCAAATTAGATTTTTGAAAGAACAAAAACTGACCTCTGTGTATAATTGCAGTGCTATTTCTTGCTTGTTACACCAGCACATAAACCATGGGTGCATGTTGCTGATTAGACTACGATTTCCAGTGAGCATTTTGTCAGGCTGGGTTCAAACATGCTGCGGCCGCGTTTCACAGCATGGGATTCGATGCATCCCTGTTCACTGATTTAGGTGAGAATCAGGTCAGAAATTTGGCCTGAATTTGCACCTGAATCAAAAAAGCAAAGACACATAGGACTCTTTCCAAATGGGAACTGTGGCCGCCTCGGAGGTGTGTGAACTGGCTCCATCGCGAGCCAGGCACACTCTCCTGTCATGCGAATTGTACGCGGGTAAACCCACATCCAGTTCACATAAGTGTGAACCCAGCCACAAGGTGCAAGATATAAATGTGCAAGCATCCTTCTGTTCCTCCTCTCACAGTCTGTACAGCAGAGAATGAGCCAATACTGAAATGGATGCGGCAGGGTTGACTGAGAAGAAGACTATGCCTAGAAATGTTGGGAGTTGCAAATGGGGGGGGGGTTATGCCTGTGAACGCATTGGCACATAAAAGTGTTGTTTACTTCAGGAATGAGCCTCCCCGGGTAACATCCATGCTCCTCTTGACTGGATGGTGTCATTAGGGGAACGAATACATCTATTTAAGGGAAATGGAAGGACAAGGTAGGAAATACTTTGGGAGAATAAAAATCTGACCTTTAGATACACTTTAAGGCCAAACGTATTTATTCTCAAAGATTACAAGACTCCATAGTTGAGATTCAGTCAGTTTCTAACAACTTATGCTGCGTACACACGATCGGACTATCCGGCGGACAACCGGCCGGACTTTGCAGTGGAGGTCCGCCGGACTTTCTCCGAACGAGTGGACCTGCCCACACACGACCGGAGTTTTCCAGCGGACAGTCCGCCGGACTATGGTGGACTGCTGGACTTTGGAAATGAACGGACTTGCCCACACACGGAGTAAAGTCCATTCATTTTGAACGTGGCTCCAGATAGACGGGACTAGCGCAGGAAGTGAATTTCGCTACCTCCATCAGCAAGATTGACACCTCACTAGCCCCGTCACCTGGTATGGATTTAAAGGGGAACCCCTATGCCAAAAAACAGCCTGGGGTCCCCCTGCGGCCCACCCACCCCAAAGCACCTTGTACCCTTGTTGATGAGGACAAGTGCCTCTTCCTGACAACCCTGGCCATTGGTTGTTGGGGTCTATGGGCGGGGAGTTTATCAGAATCCAGGAGCCCCCAAATTCCGGCCCCCTACCCTATGTGAATGAGTATGGGGTACATTGTACCCCTACCCATTCACCTGGGGAAAAAAAGTGTACAGAAAAAAACCACAACACAGTTTTTTAAAATACTTTATTAGACAGCTCTGGTGGTCTTCTCTTCTTCCGTCTTCGGGGGTCTTCTCGCCGGACTCCTCCGCTATCTTCTGCTCTTTTGCTAGCTGTTTTACTAGCGGAGGAGCCTGGCTTTCTCCTTTGTCGATGCTGCCATCCGAGGGTCTTTTTCCGACTTTGGGGGTCTTGTCCTGCTCGTCGGGGGTCTTGTCCCGCTTTTCAGTTCTTCTTGCCGGGCCTCCGCTTTCTTCTTCCAGCTCTTTTACTAGCGTTGGCCCAGTCTTCTGTCGCCACAGCCTTCTGCTTCTTCTTCTTCTTCTTCTTCTTCTTCTTCTTCTTCTTCTTCCTCTTCTTCTTCTTCTTCTTCTTTCATCCGATGTTGACACAACGATCTCTCCGGCCGTAATGCTGGGGACGCATTGTGCGGCTTATATAAGGACAAGGGGCGGAGTCACCGGGTGATGTCACATGGTGACCCTTCCTCTTATGAAGTCACAGTCCCAGCATCCTCCGGTTATTTTTTATAAAACGTTGTCCTCTTCTGTGTTGTAAAAAATGAGTAATACAGTTAATCATGCATAAAATATTTCTGCTGACAAGGAAATGCTGTTGTATAGGAACATTTTTGCAGCAAAAGATACAGATCTTTCGTTTTAGGTGCAGTACTCTCAGTACCTTTATTCTGCTTTTTGTCCGTAAACGCAAAAGATCCTAAATGTGAGTATCACTCAGTACAATGTTAAGGCCCACTTGGCTGCAGTGTGCCTGGATGCCTCACCGGTCCATTCTTGGTGCACCAAAATTCAGTAAGAGATGCATTGTGGCTAGAAGCACATGCGTGCAAGGGGCCTAAGATGTAAAGCCAAAATTTAGGCACAAAGCTCTGTTAGGAACTCTTGGTTTCAATCAACTTTCTATTGTGGAAATTTTGAGGTACCAAAATGCTGATTTCTGATGTTGGCTAACAATAGGGTGAATGTAAAATATAAATTTGATTTCAGATTTGATACACAATGGTCTACAACACAGTGATATACTGTAAGTTCACAGGTAATGGAATTGCTTACACAAAATAGAATATTTATCTCCACTCTTTTTATTTGAGCATAAACAGAGTTGATAAAGTCTTTAAGGATACTTTTTTGATTGTATTATATTTTTGACCACCATTAGTGCAATATATTCAGTGATGTATTTTTCAGTTCTGGGAAGCTCAGATAGATAATAAAGGAAAGGGATGGTTGGCACTCCACCCATTACTAAGGACCAATGTCCAAAATGCGTAGGCTATTTTACAGGATTGTTCATGTCCTTTCAATAAAGGAATACTATTTTTTGGATGTCATCCTGAGTGTCGACTATTCCTTTCCTTATTCTGGTATTGGAGATGTCGGCAGCCTTGAGGTCTGAGCTATGGGCGGAGAGGTTACGTGAAACAGTTTTTTCTAGATATCAATAACCACACTATTTCCAACACTTTTGTCATGACAAGTGACTGAAAGTACATTGTCAGAATAGAAAAAAAGTTTATACTGATAGTGATCAAATACACTATATTTTCAAAAGTATTGTGACGCTTGCCTTTACATGGGTCACCTTCATCCGCAGGGTTTAATATTGAGTTTACCCACCCTTTGCAGCTATAACAGCTTCAGCGCTTCTGGGAAGGCTGTCAACATTCCCATAGACACACTCCTAAACCTTGTGGACAGACTTCTCAGAAGAGTTGAAGCTATTTTAGCTGCAAAGGGTGGGCCAACTTAATATTGAACCCTATGGACTAAGACTGGGATGCCGCTAAAGTTTGTGTGTGTGTGTGTAAAGGCAGGCATCCCAATACTTTTGATAATATAGTGTATATTTGTTTGTATGATAGTCTATTAGGGTAATATGGTACAAGGCATTCTTTAAAGACAGGAAATTTGCATTATGCATGTTTGTCTTTAAAAGCTATGAAAACATCAATACGACTTTTACTATTTCAACCTTCCACAATACCAGTCAGTCATGCATTAGTTTCAATCTCGCTATTACCTTTGTTTTTCTTAAATGAAATCTCCACTTCAGTTTAAAAAAAAAAAACTGTTTAATTCTGTTAAATTAACTTTTACATTTCAGTGTAAGAGTTTCCTAAACTGCCAAATCTCACTTCCATAGAACAATACCGACAGATTATTTGGAAGGATTCTGTACACAGTTGACTATGTTCACATAAATTCTCATCCAGTGCCCATGTAGTTTTGTTTTCCATCCAGCTGTTGCTGCCAGAGTCCCAGTGGGAAACCTGCCATGGAAAAGTGAATGGATAAGCATAGCCCAAACAATGGATACCATCTTCAGGTCAGTGCAGCACTTTGCTTCACCCAGAAAACATGGTTCGGATTTGCATATCCTTTCAGGCCACAGGGCTGGAGGAGTGCTTGGCAGGCACCGTAATCTTCTGTCAAACGCTATCTCTTATACCCCATACACAGATCGGATTATGTTGTCGGAAAATCCAATCGTGTGTGGGCTCTACCGGACTTTTTTTGTTGTAATTTCTGACCAAAAAAGTTTGAGAGCTAGATCTAAACAAGAAAATCTGATCTGACTTTTTGGATCGTATGTAGAGAATTCCGACGCACAAAGTGGCACGCATGCTCAGAAAAAAAGACGAAAGCTATTTGGCTACTGGCCTCTACGTAGTCCCATCATACGTTTTGTACGTCACCTCTTTCCGAACGATCGGATTTTCCGACAACTTTGTGCGACCGTGTGTATGCAAGACAAGTTTCGCCCAAAATCCATTGGAAAAAATCAGACGGATTTTGTGGTCGGAATGTCCGACCGTGTGTATGGGGCATAAAAATTCACGCAAACCTAAATTAAGTTAGAAAATCTGAAAATTTATTCAGATATTACGGTCATTTTCTTTTCCCAACAAGCTCCATTTTGGCATGCACATGAGTAGACTCTGCCCTCCTTGATCCCCAGCTGTAGGAGTTGGAGCTGTCAGAAAAATCAGAAAACCAAATTAAGTTACGGACTGCAATTTTCCATTCCTGACCAATGCCATGTCCACATGCAAATGGAAAAAGAGAAGAGCAGAGTATGCCCACTTGTAAGCTAACATGTAGCTGTTAGGACATTTCTTGTTTGTGTGGTTGTTTTTTTGTCCCCAAATAGAGCTAAAAGTAAAAATTCCAGCACCCCTAGGGTTTGCTGTAATAAACCTTTTGTCTTTAGTGACAATTTGTCTAGACATCTACAAGTGAGCTGGGGATGTAGAACTTCCCTATTACAACACTAGGATTCATCAGATGATTATGGCAGACAGACCCTCCCACTTACAGTGAGTTTAAGAAAATTATAGGCGGAGCCTATGTTTTTTAGATAAATAATTGGGTTGGAGAGATTTTTCTTCTTAATAATAATAATAATAATAATAATAATATTAATAATGGATTTTTACATTAATCCTTCAAGGCTGCAGATGTTGGCTAGCTCTGTCGAAATCAGTAAAATCTGTATCCACACACAGGTTTATGCTAGGAGTAATAGCTTTATCATGTAGCTGGTTCTGTGCATTGTATGAAAAACTAGGCTGTAAAGATAGTTATGAGATCCATCCATTTTCTTTGGGCACAGCCACACAGTTTTTTGCCAAGAGATCTTGGAGGAAATTGTAATTGTTCTTTTTTTAAGTGACAATCTCAAACCTTGGTTAAATATTCATATTCTGTAATGTCCTATTGTCTGAATAAAAAGTTTATGCCCCTAAAATGTTATGTTCATCTTTTAGGAAAGTTCAGAGAAGAAATAATATACTGTAAGTTGTAAAATCACTGTGGGCAATAATGAGTACTCATGAGAGTTGGAAACCTTGACTCCCTCCAGGGAAAGCCTTCACAGCCAGCTCTGTACCCATTCAATTTCTGAGGCATTATCCTTAAAGATTGATGTTATCATTTATTTTATTACCCATTAAAGGTATCACAGGCATAAAACTGTATTTTTTTCATTAAATTACAACAATGGCAACATTCAGCCAAGTGCAAAAACAACCATATTGGTTTCAATACATCTTCAAGTGAAAAGACATATACAACAACTGCCCATTCTGGCATCTTTGTGTGTAAGTTCAAACTCCTTTTTCAAATGATTCTGTTTGTGAGCAGCATTTTGTTGAATGCTCTGCTTTTGGTCTGTGACCAACAACTTATCTCAAAGAGTATTTAGTTAACATTTAAGATAGCAGAGAAATAACACATCAGGATAAGAATTCTCTTGTCCAAAACAATGATATCAAATAACATTTGAAAATGTAAACAGCTAAAATAACTGACATTTACATGTGTAAAATAAAGCCTTTACCCTTGTGTTAAAGCTTTGTGAATTGAATCCTTAGAATATTCCTTAAAGAGGTACTTTTTTTTTTTTTTTTAAATACTGTAGTTGCTGACATTTAAAAAAAAATCAGGTACTTATCAGTGCCTTGTGTCCAGTGATGTCTTCCCACAGTCAGTCCTTACTGCTGTGGGTCCCCACACTGCTATCTTGGATCTTCCTAAGGAACCACAGCCAGCACCCCACTGCACATGCGCAAGCTCATGCAACACTTTATGAATGGGAAAAATAAGGGGGAGGCCGATTTAGGCCCCCCTTTCCTTATGGATTGCGGCATCGGCATTTAGGCAACATTTAAAGGGGTTTTTAATGTATTTTAAAGCTGATTGGCTAAGTAGGGTCAGGTGATCTAAAGGGTTATAGAAGGTTATTAGATTGGTTGGAGATTGGTCAGTTAGGGTCAGGTTTCATAAAAGATTCTGGAAGGTGAAAAGTTCAGTTAGGGATTGGTCTGTTAGGGTCAAGTGTTTAGAGGGTTCTAGAAGGTTAAGAGTTCAGACAGGGATTGACTAGTAAAGGTCAGGTGACATTTTAGAATATTCTAGGAGCTGTTCTGTAACCTGCCCCCTGCCTCATCCCAGGACATTTGACTTAGAGCAGGAGGTGTTGGGACACAGATTGTACAGTGAGGACAGACCTAAGTCTTCTAGAAGATGGTAAGATGAAGAGCTGTAGTCAGTGGCATAGCTCCCAACAAGAGGGTACAGGAGGCCCTCTCGTGTGTGTCCCCATCATGTCAGCAGGGAGTCTGTGCCCAGCAGGAGCTGCCTATGCCAGCCTGCTTTTTTCCTTCCCTATTCCGACCAACTCCAGTATCACAGATCATATTCCTATTCCAGTGTACAATAAAAAAAATGATTGGTGCAAAATGTAAGTACCTTTGTCCAAGCCTGGAGTTCTCAGAAATATTCAACTGTTAAGAATTTCAAGTCCATTTAATATACATGGAAAGTCCATAAGAATGCTTGCTATAGTGGCAGCTCAGGGTAGAAGCAAGAAGCAGCTCTGAGAGACAACTGGGAAGAGAACACAAGAGCCTACTAAGTGTAACAGTTAGTGTATTTTAATAGAGGTAAAAGATGTATTACTCACATGAGTGTTAAAATCAAAGAGCACATAGCACTGCAGATAGTGGTCCTCAACATCATTGTCCCAGGGGTTCTTCAGGCCTGAAGGAGTGCATGTTTCGCAGACACGTTGCCTACGTCTATACATCACATCCAGGAAGTTACATCATGATTACCTTCCTGTGTGCATTCCACGGACCCAAAAAGCACTGAAACCCACCGGCTATACTGATTGTGGGAACCCAGCAACCCACCCCAGTTGGGCACCCCTGAGACAGTGATGTTGCGGACCACTATCTGCAGTGCTATGTGCTCTTGACTTCAACACTCTTGTGAGTAATACTCATTTTATCTCTATTAAAATACCCTAAAAGCTACACTTAGTAGGCACTTGTGTTCTCTTCCCACTATTTCAGTGTAGTCTGATAATGAAATATCGTTAGGAGCATGAGACATGCAGCTATTTTCTCTCTTTCTACAGACAGAAAGAGCAGCTGTAGAGTAAGAGAGAAGACCAGTGTGTCTAATTCTCTGAACGTGTATAGGGAGATGCCCTCCCTTGACATGGGACACCATGCCTACTTCCATCACTTGTCATTCTGCAGTTTTGGTGGCCCTATAGCTTCTCAACTGTCCCAGTGCCTGGCAAACAGAATTACAGTTCCTTGATTGTGTGCTGTAAAGAAGGCATAGTGCTGGCAATAAGAGCTTCAGCATTCCCAGATGAGGGCCCTGTGTAGGGGATCCGGGAAGAAGGCCTGCAGTGAACCTTACAGAGTTAGGGTTGTCGGTGACCAATCATGCTCTCTGGGCTGAGTGCAGGGGACAGGTAGAGGGAGCTTTCCTTGTAGGGTTTGCTAGCCAGCAGCAAAGCACAGCATTCCACTGAGCAGCTGGAATACAGCAGAATAATTATATCTGGACACTAAACTGTAATTTGTGAATGCACAGATCTTTATAATTATGTATAATTCTTTTTCACTGTAATGTTCAGTGCTAGCATTGATATACTGATTGGTCACTGGTTCTGAGTATTCAGTACGATTACTTGTACAGTAGTTTTATCACAGCACATCTCCATAAAAAGTGGGTTATTAGCTAGTCTTTTATTGTGACACTAGAATCTTCACAAAAAAGCATATTTATGATCTAGTGTCTGCTAAGCTGCGTGTGTTCATTCTACACACCAAACTGCACAGATATATTTCCAGATATAAAATGTAAGGGAAGCAATATACGGAGATTTGTGTAAACAGTTCCATGGACTTTTAAAACAAAAGAAAAGAAACCGTGTTAAAACAGAAATTATGAAAAAACCCTAATAGTGAATCAGGAAACCTCCCGTGGAACATATACACAGTAAATCACATAAACAAAACAACAGGATTTTTTCTATTCAATGAATGTTCTAGGACATGTCTAGGACAACAAGTCTATGGAACTAAACAAAACAGGTTGCGCTAATAAGTATAAATCAACAAAATATAAGAATTAATATTTGCATGTGTAATGCATCAATAAACAGTCCATAAATGTTGTGAGAGTGAATACTGAAGTTATCTTCACCAACCACCACCAAAGTGTTAACAATCAGTGCCTCCACCAATAGCTGTAGGGCCGGCTTACCTTCAGGAAGCAAACACTCTGCATGTGTCTTATACCACCATACACTACTGTACACACTATCACAGATCATCTGGAGCCGGTGTAAAGGCCTTGGCTGGGCTATAGCCACAAGAGTTATTGATCCCTTGTAATGAGTCGGTAAACAGGCCCTACAGTTATTGGTGGAGGCACTGATTGTTAACACTTCAGTGGTGGTTGATGATGATAATTTCAGGATTCACTCTCACAACATTTATGGACTGTTTATTGATGCATTACACATGCGAATATTAATTCATATATTTTGTTGATTTATACTTATTAGCGCAACCTGTTTTGTTTAGTTCCATAGACTTGTTGTCCTAGACATGACCTAGAACATTCATATAATAGAAAAAATTCTAAAGTATGGCCTGTCTTTCTATTTATTTATGTATTTTTTTTATTATTGGTCGCATGCATATTTTAAGGCCAGTGTTCTATTACTACACTAGTGTCAGGTCTGCCAGGAGACTCTAACCGTCCCTCCGGTTTCCTGGCCGGTAGCCTTCTTATCTCAGTAGGTGAAAGGATGGTTGAGATCCTGCAGCCAGAAATATGGCACCACAATAGGAAGTACAAACAGGCTATATCAGGGAACACCAAACAAGCAACTCACTGTTAGTAGAGAGTGCAGTCAGCAAACCAGGGCAGCAGTCCACGGGGGTATACCAGGAAGATGAGGCGGGAACAGGCAGAGTCAGCATCCACGATCAGCATTAATCCAAAAGAGTAGTCCAAGTGGCAAGTTTGGGAACAGGCAGAGTCTGCAACAACGATCAGCAAAATCCAAAGGAGTAGTGCAATAAGCGTAGTTGGGAACAAGCAGAAGTCAGCAACCAGAAATACAATATGTTTAACACCAGAAACCAGGAAATGGGACCTATACTAGGGCGAAGACAGGAAGGGGAAGTGATGATTTATAAGGTCACTAGATCATGTGACTGCCTACAGCTGATCACTGGGTGGAGCCAGCATCCAAACTCAAGAAGCCGAAAACAAGGATTCTACCCAAATGGAAGTTCCCCAGTGGCTCAGGCAATAGGGAACTGTCCAAGGAACACTTGGTCACAGTATTGAATCTTGGACACAGTGTGACAGTATCCTCCACACAGAGATACCCCCCAACCTATTTGGGTTTGGATGGGTGCCTATCATGGAAAGACTTGACGAGCCGTGGGGCATCACAAGCAGGCACCCAAGTCCTTTCTGCAATGGAGTAGCCCTTCCAGTCCACTGGATACTGCAATTGTATACCCCTACACCTGGAATTCAGAATCTTACTAACTTCGTATCATGATGGTCATCCACCAAGACCAGGGAAGGACGTCTACAGGATAGAGCCAAGCTGGGGGCAGAAGGTAATGCGGGCATAGGGATTAAGTGTGTGAACTTAAAAAATCGGTCGACTACAACTCAAATGACAGTATTCCCACTGGAGGTGAGTAAGCCCACAAAAAAATTAATTTTATTATGAGTCCAGGGAGCACGAGGAACAGGTAACAGTTGTAGTAGACCTTGTGGAACAGATGGATGCATTTTGATGGCCGCACAAACTAAACAAGCTCTAACAAAGGCTATAACATCCCTCTTTAGAGTAGGCCACCAAACCAAGAATTTTAAGCAAAGGAAGGTTTAATTGATACCAGGGTGTCCAGATACCTTCTGCCCTTAGGCCCATTGCAAAACTTCTTTCCGTAGTTCTAGAGGAACAAACAAGGTATTGGGCAGAACCAAGCCATTAGAAGGTGCCCAAGATTGTGCAGCCAACAAGCTCCTTTGTAGAGTTGTATCCAGTTGAGCAATAATTCGTTAAGGAGCAACCATATTGTCCAGAGGTACTTGCGGATTCTCACAAGTGAATTGCCAAGACAAGGCATCAGCCTTGGTGTTCTTGGTGCCTGGAATGTATGTTACTACAAAGTTGAACGGGGAGAAAAAAATGGCCAGCACCTGGAATTCAGTCTTTGAGCTTTCTCCAAGTAGGTCAGATTCTTATGGTAAATTTCTTGGAGAAGAAGATGACCGGATGAAGTTTGTTGGAAGTAGGTTCTTGTTGAGATAATACTGCTTCGGCACCTACTTCGGAGGCATTAACCTCCAAGAAAAATTGAGCAGATGGCTGAGGCTGGCGGAGTACAGGAGCAGAGCAGAAGGCAGACTTTAAATGATTGAATGCCTCCAGAGCTTCCAGAGGCCACAGAGAGCAGTTGGTCTCTTTGTTAGTGAGAGCAATAATGAGAGCCAGAATCTTGGAAAAATTCTTGATAAACTTCCGATAATAATTACAGAACCCAATGAAACACTGAAGTGGTAGGTCTGGGCCATAGTAAGATGGCATCGAGCTTCTTGGAACCCATCTGGAATCCTTCGGACTAAATTATATAACTGAGGAAGGGTATTTCTGGTAGTTCAAAGGAGCACTTGGAAAGTTTTGCGTATAACTTGCGATCCCTTAAACAGTGGAGAACAGTGTGTACATAGCAACAATGTTGCTGTATATCCTTAGAGTGAATGAGTATATCGTCCAAGTATACGACAACAAAAGTGTGTGTAAATCTTCAATATTGTGTTTATTATGGACTTTCACTAATAAGAATATTTTGCACACTGTATGCTATGTAAAGTTTTAGCTCAAGCACTTTTTGCCTTGATATGGTATATATTTTTTTATATGAATTTTGTAAAAGCACTTTATCTATACAGTAATTTGCACGCTATTTATAACTAATTGTTTAGTGCAACACTTTTTTGTATGTATTTATTTTTGCATAATATGGGACGGTGAACAGTGTCAGCGGCTTTATCTATGTATGCATGTGTATATGTACATCTTTTATTGATAAACTGGTGGAATCCAAGGAATAGCTCATAAGACCCTAATTTTATAATTTTCCCTGTAACTTATGCTGGCCTTACACTATACGAAAAATCGGCCAAACTCATTTTCGAAAAACAAATATTCGGCCGTGAGAGCAAACTATAGTGCCACCATGTATTGACTGATAAATCGTTCAGGGGACATAAATTAACCAGTTTTTGGTTCATTTTTCTACATATACCTAGTGCAAACAGTTTGGATGGAAAACACATTAACCTTTCAATTTATCATTCGTTCGGCAGAAAATTTCCAAAAATTAACAAACTGTCCAATTGATGAATTTTCAGCCAATTTTTTGTTTAGTGTATGGCCAGCATTAAGCTTCTGTTGCACAGCCGGACCTGGTAAAGGACTCCAGGATGTTACGGTATGTATATTGCATCATATATGTCATTTTTATTTTCCCAATAGTTACATTTTCAAATAAACATATAAAACAAATTTATAAAATCAATGTTCTGTTCCAATTTACCTAAAACTGCTACTTGGAGAAAACAGCAGTTCAATACTTTTTTTTAAACATAGACATTTTACTGTAACAGCAGTAGTAGAGTATTGTAGATACTTAGTTGTCATTTATTGCAGAAAGTTTGAAGTTTAGGTGATACCCTTCATTGGCTTAAGGTATTAGGTGAGACAGTTATTAAGGTATTGGTAAAAAGGTAACCCAATTCACATTTGCCACCCAATCAGAATTGTTTTAAGTGAAGTCACTGTTGTTTTAACAGTGTATCAGAATGTCATAGTTTACATTAGCATTACCTAAATAGAAAAAGATTACCGTATGTACAGTGGATATAAAATGTCTACTCACACCTATTGAAATGTCAGGTTTCTGTGATCTAAAAAAAATGAGACAAAGATAAATGATTTCAGAACTTTTTCCACCTTTAACGTGACCTATAAACTGTACAACCCAATTGAAAAACAAACTGAAATATTTTAGGGGAGACGTAAAACTAAAAAAAAATAAAAATAATGTGGTTGCATAAATGTTCAATAACTTCCCACAGCCCCTTATAACTGGGGATGTAGCTGTGTTCAGAATTAAGCAATTACATTCAAACTCATGTTAAATAGGTGTCAGTACCCACCTGTCATTATTTAAAGAGCTTCTGATTAACCCCAAATAGAGTTCAGTTGTTCTAGTAGGTCTTTCCTGACATTTGTTTTGTCTCATTCTACAGCAAAAGCCATGGTCCACAGAGAGCTTCCAAAGCATCAAGGGGATCTCATTGTTAAAAGGTATCAGTCAGGAGAAGGGTACAAAAGAATTTCCAAGGCATTAAATATATTAAATATACCATGGAAGAACTACTAGATTACAAATCCTGAAACAACACTGGACGAGGGATATACCTGAGCTTTCAGAGGATAACTGGGAGGAACTCCTGGATACGCACTGCTATCTCCGCCAGAGATAGAATGATACAGATACGTATTTTTCACAGGATATACTACACTCCTCTGCGTCTTTTTCGTATGCGGAAAATACCTACCCCAGTGTGTCATAAGTGTGGTAGAGGGGAAGGAAACTTGCTACATATGCTATGGGACTGTGAGAAGATAAGACCATTCTGGTCTCAGGTGACCCACTTTGTTGCGGTCACTTTTGACCTGCCCAATATATGTAGTCCTAAATGGTGTCTCCTCTCGGTATTTGAGGAAGTAGAACTTAGTAGTTACCGCAAACAGTTTTTGCGCTTTCTGCTATATTATGCTAGGAAGACTGTACTCTTACAATGGACACAAACCGCAATGATCTCCTTAAACAGATGGAAAGCCTTGATTAATCAAGACATACTGATATACAAAATAACCTATGAGGCAAGGGGAAGGGCAGGAAAGTTTCTTAAAATATGGGGAGATTGGGTGGAAAAGGTAGAAACGTGTGGAACTGCTGAATTGTGAACCTAACATTATATGAGAGTAATACCATGAGGCTCTCTTGTGCCTAGGGGAATGGGTTTGCGCTTAGAACTTCTTCCCACCTGACTATCCTAAATATGCGTGCTACAGTTTGTATGTTTGTTTATTGTTGTTTGGGATTGGGGGGGGGGGAAGTACACACTTACTGAATAAATGAAGTACAGGGAAACTAAAAATGTAAGAATTGATACCCTGCATGATGTCCTGTTTGTATTATACCCTGATGTAAAATGTCTGTTATAACATACCTGTCTGTACCAATTACTAATAATAAAAAAAGAAGTTTAAAAAAAAATATATATATACCATGGAACACAGTAAAGACAGTTGTCATCAAGCGGAGAAAATATGGCACAACAGTGACATTACCAAGAACTGGATGTCCCTCCAAAATTGATGAAAAGACGAGAAGAAAACTGGTCAGGGAGACTGCCAAGAGGCCTACAGTAACATTAAAGGAGCTGCAGGAATATCTGGTAGATACTAGCTGTGTGGTACATGTGACAACAATCTCCCGTATTCTTCATATGTCTGGGCTATGGGGTAGAGTGGCAAGACGTAAGCCTTTTCTTACCAAGAAAAACATCCAAGCCCAGCTTAATTTTTCAAAAACACACCTGAAGTCTCCCAAAAGCATGTGGGAAAATGTGTTGTGGTCTGATGAAACTGAGGTTGAACTTTTCGGCCATAATTCCAAAAGTTATGTTTGGTGCAAAAACAACACTGCACATCACCAAAAGAACACCACACCCACCGTGAAGCATGGTGGTGGCAGCATTATGCTTTGTGGCTATTTTTCTTCAGTTGGAACAGGGGCCTTAGTCAAGGTAGAGAGAATTATGAACAGTTCCAAAGACCAGTCAATATTGGCACAAAACCTTAAGGCTTCTGCTAGCAACCTGAACATGAAGCAGAACTTCATCTTTTAGCATGACAATGACCTAAAGGATACATCCAAATCAACAAGGGAATTGCTTCACCAGAAGAAGATTAACGTTTTGGGATTGCCCAGCCAAAACCCAAACCTGAAACCAATAAAAAATCTGTGGGGTGAAGAGGGCTGTGCATAGGAGATGCCCTCGCACTCTGACAGATTTGGAGTGTTTTTGCAAAGAAGAGTGGGCAAACATTGCCAAGTCAAGATATGCCATGCTGATAGACTCAGACTCATACCCAAAAAGCCTGAGTGCTGTAATAAAATCAAAAGGTCCTTCAACAAATTATTAGTTTAAGGGTGTGCACACCTATGCAACTATATTATTTAAATATTTTTACTTCCCTCCACCTAAAAGATTTCAGTTTGTTTTTCAATTGAATTGTACAGTTTATATGTCACATATAAAGGTGGAAAAAGTTCTGAAATTATTTATCGTTGTCTCAATTTTTTACATCACAGAAATCTAACATTTTAACAGAGGTGTGTACACTTTTTATATCCACTGTAATTTCTATATATACAGTGCCTTGCAAAAGTATTCACCCCCCTGACATTTTTTGGACCTGGAAGTAACATGGGTTGTTTTTATTATTGTAAAGCAAACAACAAATAGGACAAAATAACAGAAAAAGTCAATGTGCATTATTATTCACGCCCCCCCCCTAAAATCAATACTTTGTAGAGCCACCTTTTGTGGCTGTCACAGCTCCAAATCACTTTGGATAAGTCTATGAGCTTGCCACATCTTACCACTGAGATTTTTGCTCATTCCTCCTTGCAAACATGCTGCAGCTTCTTCAAGTTGGATGGTTTGCACTTGTGAACTGCAATCTTTAAGTCTGACCACAGATTTTCTATTGGATTGAGGTCTGGACTTCTAGGCTATTCCAACATATTTACAACAACACGTTTCACCTTAAACCACTCAAGTGTTGCTTTAGCAGTGTGTTTGGGGTCATTGTCCTGCTGGAAGGTGAACCTCCATCCTAGCCTCAAATCACACACAGAGTGGTACAGATTTTGCTCAAGAATATCCCTGTATTTAGTATCATTCATCTTTCCCTCAACTATGACCAGTTTCCCAGTCCCAACTGCTGAAAAACATCCCCACAGCTTGATGCTGCCACCACTATGTTTCACTATGGGGATGGTGTTCTTTGTGTGATCTGATGTGTTGGGTTTGCGCCAGACATAGCGTTTTATTTGATGGACAAAAGTAAAATTTTTGTCTCATTAGACCAGAACACCTTCCTCCATACATTTTGGGAGTCTCCCACATGCCTTTTTCGCAAACTCAGAACGTGCCATTTTGTTTTTTGCTGAAAGTAATGGCTTTCTTCTGGCCACTCTGCCATAAAGCCCAACTCTATGGAGTGTATTGTCGTCCTATGAACAGATACTCCAGTCTCTCTAGTGGAACTCTGCAGCTCCTCCAGCATTAACCTTAGGTCTCAGTGCTGCCTCTCTGATTAATACCCTCCTTGCCCGATCCGTGAGTTTTGGTGTGCGGCCATCTCTTGGTTGTGCCATGCTCTTTCCATTTGGTTATGATAGATTTGATGGTGCTCCTAGGGATCATCAAAGATTTGGATATTTTTTTATAACCTAACCCTGACTTGTACTTCTCAACAACATTCTCAACAACATTGTCCCTTACTTGTTTGGAGAGTTCCTTTGTCTTTATGGCAGTGTTTGCTTAGTGGTGCCTCTTGCTTAGGTGTTGCAGCCTTTGTGCATATGTAATGACAGATCACGTGACACTTAGATACACTGCAGACGGGTGGACATCATTTCACTGATTATGTGACTTCTGAAGGTAATTGGTTGCACCAGAGCTTTTTATGGGCTTCATAATAAAGGGGGTGAATACATATTGTGAGGGGTTAGCTCGGCAGCGGGTGTGTGTGACCCCCTGGATGGGTTCACAACACAAAGTCAGGCACAGCAGACAGCGGTGTAGGTTCAAAAAACAAAAGATCCGGTTTATTTATGCTCCATGCAGTGATACATATAACAGCCAAACAAAATAAAACAAGAAAATAAATCCTGGTCAGCTTGACCTCTAACTACACACATAGACTCCCTGTCTAACAACTGGGTACAGCCTTGTGCTGTACCAGTCCCTGCCGTTGTTGTAAAGGTTTTGCCACACAGGCGTTAACTCACCGCACAGTACAGGTGACACACTCCCCAGTCTATACAACACAAAACTGGTTCCAGGATGGAGCATCTCCCTATGCATGCTGGGGTTTTTTGTAGAGGCCTTAATGAGCCCACTTACTACAGCTGGGCTCATTAACTCTTCCCCTCTAATTGTAAAAGTCTGCATAAAGCCTGAATCTAGGACACACATATTTCCCATCCTGAATACAACCAGGTGATTTTACCTGCGTGCTGCCACATACCCCCCCCCCCCCCCCTTGTTTCAACCTTGGGGTTGTAACACAAGCAGCCAGACACACATGTATCCGAGACAAAGCATCCACATTCCCCATTTTAACACCAGGGCGATGCTTAACTGTAAAGTTAAATTCCTGTAGGGCTAGGAACCACCTATTTACTCTTCTATTGGTCTCCTTGTTCTGAGCCATCCACTTTAAAGGAGCGTGATCAGTCACCAGGTCAAAGTGCCTACCTAGCAGATAGTACCGAAGGGAATCTAGAGCCCACTTCACTGCTAAACATTCCTTCTCAATCGTGGAGTAATTTACCTCATGGGACTTCAACTTCCTGCTGAGGTAAATGACTGGGTGCTCTTCCCCGTTCCAGACCTGGGATAACACTGCTCCTAACCCAACGTCTGATGCATCAGTTTGTACCACGAAGTCCTTAGAGAAGTCTGGTGAGTACAACACTGGCTGGCTACATAAGGCTGTTTTTAAGGACTGAAATGCTTCCTCAGCCTCTGGGGACCATTTAACCATAACCGACTCTTTCCCTTTTGTCAGGTTGGTGAGGGGCACAGCCTGAGAAGCAAAATGGGGAATGAATCGTCGATAATAGCCAGCGATTCCCAGAAAGGCTCGTACCTGTTTCTTGCTGTTGGGACGTGGCCAACTCTGTATGGCCTCGACTTTATTGACTTGGGGTTTTATCACCCCCCTCCCAATAGTGTACCCAAGATATTTGGCCTCCTCCTGTCCAATGGTACACTTCTTTGGATTGGCCGTAAACCCAGCTTCCCGGATAGAGTCTAGGACTGCTTGTACTTTTGGCAAATGTGAGACCCAGTCTGTGCTATGGATAATCACATCATCCAGGTAAGCTGCAGCATATTTATGATGGGGCCTCAGAATCTTATCCATTTTCCGCTGGAATGTTGCCGGTGCATTCTGTAACACAAACGGCATTCTCTTATATTGGAATGCCCCATCTGGGGTTACAAACACAGTTTTCTCCTTGGCCGACTCGGCCAGGGGAATTTGCCAATACCCTTTGGTGAGATCAAGAGTTGTCATATATCGGGCTGTTCCCAGCCGGTCAATCAACTCATCTATACGTGGCATGGGGTAGGTGTCAAATTTTGTAACTTTATTTAATTGTCTAAAATCGTTACAAAACCGCCAGCTCCCATCAGGTTTGGGCACTAGTACGATAGGACTGGACCAGTCACTCTGGGACTCCTCTATCACACCCAATTCCAGCATCCTTTGAACCTCCCCACGTATTGCCTCCCGTCGGGCCTCTGGTATTCTATAAGGTTTTAGTTTTACCCTTTCTCCTGGCGGGGTGATAATGTCATGCTCTACGCCAGATGTTTGTCCCGGAAGCTCAGAGAAAATCTCTTTGTTACGAAGTACAAACTCTTTTTTTTTTTTTTTTTTAGTAAAAATAAAATAATGATGTTTATTAAAAATAGTCATGTTACATTCAGTAAGTAAATAATCACTTAGCAACCGCAGACACAGAACAGCACACAGGCTCACCACATCACCTCCGGTCCAGCTGTGCCCCACGCGTTACGTCACGTGACCTGCATAGAGCATTGCCGGACCGGAAGTGATGCAGGAAACCCATGCACCACCCTGCACCTGCAGCCACCAAGTGGCTACACACCCACCGAGCGCAAGATTACCATTTTTAAATTTAAATTTTTTATTGAAGTATAGCAAATAATACATGAACTTAACTCCCTCGCAGGGGATTACAATGACGGTGTTGCAAGACAGGATTGAAAGCTCGGAGAGCAAAAAGACAAACCTAAGACAAACACTGAGAGACCTAAGGAGGAGATATGGACCCCTCCCAATAAGGAGGGGGTTCCCCGCCCGACATCAACAGTAGCATCCGAATATTAAATTTCGGAGTTCTAAGAAAACATCAGTACGTGAGAAAATAGAAAAAAACAGAAAGAAACCTCCAGTCAGCATAAAGAAGTACAAACTCTTTAACCTCCTGTTGTTGGGGTTTCGATAAGGTGTCTGCTATTCCAACCTCAGGAACTAAGCAATCAGGCTGTACTTGTGACAAAGTCTCTGCGACTAGGGATTCCCTATCCCTCCAGGCTTTCAGCAGATTGACGTGATAGATCTGCTCCGGCTTTCGCCTTCCTGGCTGTCTAACCCTGTAGTTCACCTCACTCATTTTTTCAATTACTTCATATGGACCTTGCCATTTGGCCAGAAATTTGCTTTCAACCGTAGGGACTAGCACCAAGACCCTATCCCCCGGGGAAAAAGTACGGGTCTTGGCCCCACGGTTGTACACTCTCTGCTGTGCTAACTGCGCTTGGGTTAAATGTTCCTTTACAATTGGCATTACCTGTGCAATTCTATCTTGCATCAGGGCGACATGCTCAATCACACTCCTGTGAGGAGAACTCTCATTTTCCCAAGTTTCCTTGGCGATATCCAGCAGCCCTCTTGGGTGTCTCCCATAGAGCAACTCGAAGGGTGAGAAACCCGTAGAGGATTGGGGTACCTCCCTAATGGCAAACATCAGATAGGGTATTAGACAATCCCAATTCTTTCCATCTCTATCCACCACCTTCTTTAACATTTGTTTTAGGGTTTTGTTGAATCTTTCAACCAACCCATCTGTTTGGGGGTGATACACAGATGTACGCAATTGCTTCACTTTGTACAACTTGCATAATTCTTTCATAACCCGGGACATAAAGGGTGTACCTTGGTCCGTAAGCAGTTCCTTACAAATACCCACGCGGCTAAAAACAAGAGATAGCTCTTTGGCTATGGTTTTGGCCGAGGTATTTCGGAGAGGAATTGCTTCCGGATAACGGGTGGCATAGTCCAAAATAACCAAAATGTACTGATGCCCCCTAGCAGACTTCATTATCGGACCTACCAAATCCATTGCGATCCTCTCAAAGGGGACCTCAATGATAGGAAGAGGTACCAGTGGGTTACGGAAATGTGGCATAGGTGCCGACTTCTGACACACAGGGCAGGAGGAACAATACTTTTCTATTTCCTTCATGACCCCAGGCCAATAGAATCTCTGCAGTACCCTCTCTCTGGTTTTCTCTGTCCCCAGATGACCTCCCAGAATGTGTCCATGAGCCAATTCTAACACCAACTTCCTGTAAGGTTTGGGCACTACAAGTTGCTCAATGGTTTCTTCTGCCCTTTGAGCCACTCGATATAGCAGGTCCCTTTCCATAGTGAAGTAAGGATAAGGGCAAGTCTTATCTGGGTTCACAAACTTGCCATCTATTTTCACCACATTTTCCCGTGCCTTTATTAGGGTGGGGTCTTTTAACTGTTCTGTGGCAAAAGTTTCCCTGTGAACCTCAAGATCCGAAAACTCCACAGACGGCATGTTTTCATCTGAGGATGTTGGCTGCTCCCCAGTTTCTCGAGTTTCCCCCGCCAATACCGACAAGGGAAATTCAGGAGAGTCCTCACCACTCCCAGAGGAATTCTGATCATCTTCCTGGTTTATAGGGGCACCAGTGGGGGGCTCAGGACAATCCCAGAGTTCCCAGAATTTTGGAAAATCCCTTCCCACAATAGCATCATGTGGTAATTGAGACACTAACCCCACCTGATGAGAGAGGTTACCTTTGGGGGTCTCAAAAAACACTGAAGTTACAGGATACTCTCGGGTGTCCCCATGCACACAAATAACAGCCACCCTGTTCTTCCCAGAGACCTCTGTAGTAACTAATTCAGCTTTTATCAATGTTACCAGGCTACCTGAATCTAGCAACACATCAACATGTCTACCATTAATACACATTTTACATAAATGTTTCTCAGGTCCCCGAATGGCAGTGCATGCAACTGTCGCAAACAGCGACTGACGTCTCTCCCTTATAAAGTCACATTGCATAGGCTCATCCACAACTGGGCAATTGGCTGCAATATGTCCCTCTTGCTGGCAGCGGTAGCAAATAATCTTTTTCGCTGCCTCTTGCAGCATGGGCTTCCTGGGCTGCTCCCGCCAGACCTTAGGTAGAACTCCCACCCTCTCACTCTCTCCACCCTCACCCCTTGGAGTCATCTTACCCGCCACTGGGGATGATCTGGTCTTAGGGGGGAAAGTCCGTGAGTCCCTGGAAGAGGTGGTCAGGTTCTCTGTAGCCAAGTACCTCTCAACCAGATCCACAAGTTTATCTGCATTTTCTGGGTCTCCATGGCTTACCCATTTTTGGATGGCAGTAGGAAGAGCTCTCAGGAAACGATCCATAACCACACGTTCCACAATGTTTGGTGCAGTCAAAGTCTCTGGCTGCAGCCACTTCCTGCTCAGGTGAATGAGATCATACATTTGAGACCTGGGAGGTTTTCCAACCTGAAAAGTCCAGTTATGCACACGCTGAGCCCGGACGGCCAGGGTGACACCCAGCCGTGCCAATATTTCTGCTTTTAGCACCACATAGTCTTTTGCTTGGTCAGGCTCTAGGTCATAATAAGCTTTCTGCGATTCCCCAGTTAACAGAGGGGCCACCAGTCCAGCCCATTGCTCCTTAGGCCACTTTTCCCTTTCAGCAGTCCTTTCAAATGTGGTCAAAAACACCTCCGGATCATCCTCTCCAGTCATTTTTGTCAGTAAACGGCTCACACCAAAGGATGCGGTATTATTGTAACCACTTGCTTCATTGGTCTGCGGACGTTGCTGTATTAATGTCTCTATTTTCTGTTGAAAATTCTGCTCTTGCTTCTGCAACAGGTCTATGAAGCAGGCTTCAGATCGCTGCTGGGCTTGTTGCTGAGCTTCCAAACTCTGCTGGTGAGCCTTCTGCTGATTTTCCAAACTCTGCTGCAAAGTTGCATTTATCTGCTGCTGGGCTGCAAGGCTCTGTTGTTGAGCTGCAAGGCTCTTTTGTAAAGCTGCATTTGTTTGCTGCTGATTTGCATTTGCTTGTTGCTGGTTTGCATTTGCTAGAGCCAGCTGTCTCAGTATCTCCTCCATGCTGGCCTTCAAAAAAAAAAAAAAGTGCCAAAATTCTCCACCAACTGTGAGGGGTTAGCTCGGCAGCGGGTGTGTGTGACCCCCTGGATGGGTTCACAACACAAAGTCAGGCACAGCAGACAGCGGTGTAGGTTCAAAAAACAAAAGATACGGTTTATTTATGCTCCATGCAGTGATACATATAACAGCCAAACAAAATAAAACAAGAAAATAAATCCTGGTCAGCTTGACCTCTAACTACACACATAGACTCCCTGTCTAACAACTGGGTACAGCCTTGTGCTGTACCAGTCCCTGCCTTTGTTGTAAAGGTTTTGCCACACAGGCGTTAACTCACCGCACAGTACAGGTGACACACTCCCCAGTCTATACAACACAAAACTGGTTCCAGGATGGAGCATCTCCCTTTGCATGCTGGGGTTTTTTGTAGAGGCCTTAATGAGCCCACTTACTACAGCTGGGCTCATTAACTCTTCCCCTCTAATTGTAAAAGTCTGCATAAAGCCTGAATCTAGGACACACATATTTCCCATCCTGAATACAACCAGGTGATTTTACCTGCGTGCTGCCACAATATGTAGATGGCAATCATCAGTTTTTTATTTCTGAAAAAAATTTTTATGTATATATTTTTCTAATTTTACTTCACCAACTTAGACTATTGTGTTTTGATCCATCACATATAATTCAGATTAAAAAAAACATTCAACTAAAGACTGTAATGTAACAAAATAGGTAAAAAGCCAAGGGGGTGATGAATACTTTTGCAAGGCACTGTATATATACTCTGTATATCAATCAGCACAGAAAGTAAATACACCTAATATGCCATCTGTTTACCTATGTGCTAGTTCTAAAGTAGAATTATGGACAAAAATTACACATATGATGTGGTCTGTAAATAGCATTAACACATACTTTTTTTTCTGGGCCCCCATCCCCATTTCCCATCAATAACATAATTTTGATGCTGCCAGTGGATCCATTATTTTTAAACCCCCTTTAACAGACCAAGGTGTCCAATTATAGGATAGGGATTTAATCTAATTTATTTAACATATTTTTTTCCAATACAAAAAAAAAATTTTGCTGTAAGGGCTCATTCACAGGGAGCACTTTTCTGTGAGCCCTGTGCAGGTCTGTCTTTACCCAGCAGCAGGATGCACATGTGTTGCGTTGTGTTACTATGGCTCTTTTGGTGTTTTTATAGCATAGATATGTGAATTGTTACATTATAGACCATATATTGTTTAGAAGCTAAGATCCCCCTATCGATATGCTACTAAACCTGTTAGACTGATTTGTGAAGCTCAGGGCAAGAAGTGATGCTACAGAAAATGATGCTACATGTAGTAGGGGGAGGAAAAGGACTTGAACAAGCCATGTGGGGAAAAACAAAGGAACAGTTGTTTGCAGTTGTTTTTGGAGAAGCAAGAAACAGTCTGGAATATTCTGAACCCTGGAAGATTACTCCATCATTAAGAAAGACTGAAAATAGGAACTTTACCTGGGATGACACTAAATCTACAACCCAATTAGACTCCTTCACACCAATAGTATGCAGAAATTCTGCCTCATTAGACTGGGCTTTTTTTTCCATGGATACGCATATCTGTGTATCTGTCTTTGTGCTGGGAGTGCACTACCAACACAAAGCCTGGGGTCTCAGCGGGAGCCCCAGGTCCTATACTAATGATCAGTCCCCGGATGTCAGTTATGGGTCACCTGATCGCTGTGATAGCCTCTGATTGGCTATTACAGTGATCAGTCACTATGAAGCTGGCCCCTATGTTTCTCTCTGTGAATGGAGGGGAGAGATACACTGTATCTCTCTCTCTCTTCTTGCAGAGAAAAAAAAAACTGTGTGTAAAAAATAATAATAAATAAAATAAATAGAAAATAGCTAGAACAAGGTTTGATCTAAGTCAGTACCAGGGTTAGTGTTTGGGTCAAATAAGGCTAAGGGTCAAAGGTCATGGCGGAGTTAATTTACTAAAACTGGTACATTCAGAATCTGGTGCAGCTGTGAATGGTACCCAATCAGCTTCTAACTTCAGCTTGTTCAATTAGACTTTGGCAACACAACCTGTAAACTTACTGGTTTCTATGCAGATATGCACTGGGTTTTGCACTCTACAGCTTAAGTGAACCCCAGTGTTGTCTAGGTATCTAGGTAGGATAAAAAAAGTAAAATGTGCACTATTGATTTTGGGCTGTACTATGAGTACATACAATACCTAACATACACATATGTGGTATGGCTGTGATTGTCCAGAGCAGGAAAATGTATTTTGGGTTCTTTGGTGGTAGGTTATAGCAGTAACAACAAATATACAGCTATAAATAAAAAAAAATCAGAAGATATCCTTTACTATTTACCACCAAATGAAAAGCCAATTTGTCCTGAAAAAAAAATAAGGTATAATCATCCTGGATGCACAAAGTAGATGTGATGATATGTACAGTTTTACTAACATATGTCAACAGTGTGCTTAGGCATTAACATTTGTTAAGTTAAGGGGTTAAGTTTTTTTTTATATCTCCCTCTTGCATACATTATCCATGCTAATTTGCTGGGAAAGATAGATAGATAAGATAGATAGATAATATTAATACACTACAGAGGTTTCTTTGCTTCCTTGGGTTTCCTAAAAAGAACCTTAAAGGAATCAAAGCAAAACATGCATGCATTCCTATGCTAGCGTACCGTTTATTCCTATTGGGACATGCGGCTGCATGGAAATAGCCACTGTGTCCTAATATGGCATGCAGGTGAGTGCAAGTACAAGTCCAGAATGCACCCTGTATGCAAGAGGAGACCCTCACCTGCACTCACCCACATGTCATGGAGAGTCAGTGGCTGTTCTTCCCCCTGCTGGAAAATCATGGACCTGCACAGGGACTACTAGCCCCCAATGTGTAGAGCCATAAGTATTTTAAAAAGTGTTCCACAGGAAGTGGAAAATATGATTTTCCCTTATGCCGCGTACACACGACCGGACTTTCCGGGAGACTAGGTCCGACGGAATCAGTCCGCCGGACATTCCATTCATGTGTGGGCTAATTCGATAATTTTTCATAAAAAAATCTGACGGACCTAGAAATAGAACATGTTTCAAATCTGTCCAACAGACTTAATTCCTATCGAGAAAATCATTTGTCTGTATGCTGGTCCGACGGACCAAATACGACGGAAGGGAAGCTATTGGCTACTGGCTATTGAACTTCATTTTTTAGTCCCGTCTTATGTCATCACGTTCAAAACGAACAGACTTTCGAACGGAGTTAGTCCATTCATGTGTGTCCAAGTCTGTTTGTCTGGAAGTCCATCGGAACTCTGCCAAAAGTCTGTCGGGAAGACCGTTGGACCTTTTCTGCCGGAAAGTCCAGTCGTGTGGACGCGGCATTAGTTGCACTTCAAATTGCAGTGAGCCTGAATGCAGGTTTGCAATATCAGGGAAACGGCAAAGCAGTGTGTGCATGTCTATTACAATACCACAAATTCATTCTTATACACAGCAGTCAATCCTCCTTACTTGTGCTATTATTATAATGTGGCAAAGCACATTGTGCTTCTTCTGATGATGATGATGAACCAACTTGCTTTTATCCTGATGGGTAGAGGTAAAAAGGAGAATGAAATCCAGCTACAAATGTTTAAAAATATATATACTGGACATCTTTCATTTTTACAATTTTACTGTGGAAGTCGGTTGACATAATACTTTAATGCAATGGACATTTTCTACAAATCTAAGGAAATCATAATCCTGTGTAATCTTTCTTAAAACAGGTTTATATAAAAAATGGTCTTTCTGCTTTAGACAACATAGCAATTAATTATTCAGCAATAAACTGTAATTTTTAACCCAGGGCAAATAATTTATGTAAAGTCATCTACAGTTATTGACTGAGAACATAGTCATATACAGTATAGTGAAACAATATAGTAAACTATATTGTATTCTGTATCTGGCTAATACCTGTAATGATAGCATTCAGTGTACAAATCCCAGCAAACATGACAGTTGTTGTGGTTACAATTAACACAACACATAGGTACCATCAGCCTAACGTATGTAGGTTTTTGTTTATATTTTAATTTAGAATTATTGTAAGGACTGTAAAATATATATATATATATATATATATATATATATATATATATATATATCTCTGTGCAGAAAAGTGCATGCACACTATAGAGACTTATACACTTACATAGTTCATAGAATCCCCCAAAGCCACAGTTCACAAAGTGCGAGAAGTGCTTCAGAAACCACAGTCTTTATAAGAAGATCTTTCAGTGAATCCACACAACGCCAAGAAGGCAGAAGAAACCTTGTGCTCTGTGTGACCCCTTTTGGCTGTGCACTTACCCCTTCAAGGGTTAATATCAGGCGCTTCAAAAATCACCCAGTGTATCAATCAGAAGGATGCCACCAAATAGGAGCGGATATATGCTTGTCAGAATATTCCTCAGCTGAAGGTTCACTCTCACTGGGATCTCATTAAAATTCAAATGGTCATGCGAAAAAACACAAATACAAAAGTATCCTTAGTGTAACCCATTTAATTGTTAAATTGCACTCAACACACAATAAAATCTGCTTACAATCGGCTAAGTCTCACCGCTACCTCGCTGAAGATTGTTAACAAGCAGTGGGCGTGACTATGCTGCTGTCTTGTGTCTACGCGCGACCATCGGTTATCCCGGGACTGGCCGCCACTGCTAGTTAACGATCTTCAGCGAGGTAGCGGTGAGACTTAGCCGATTGTTATCTGGACACATACGAATTGTGTTTTATGCAAGAACTAATGGTTTACATTGTGAGCAGGTTTTATTGTGTGTTGAGTGCGATTTAACAATTAAACGGTTGAGTTTGTATTTCTACATATATTTAAGTATTTGATATATGATTTATAACAGCTGCTTTTTTAGGGATATTTGTTTGTTACATTGATGCACTAGGATCAGTGATATAATTTTATTGTACTACTGATATTTTTATCACACACACAAACATATATATATATATATATATATATATATATATATATATAGTATTTCACAAAAGTAAGTACACCATGTACAAAAAATATTTTATTATATCTATTCATGTGACAACACTGAAGAAATCATACTTTGCTACAATGTAAAATAGTGAGTAGGGATGGGCCGAACACCCCCTGGTTCGGTTCACACCAGAACATGCCTAACAGGCAAAGAATTCGTCAGAACACACAAACACCGTTAAAGTCCATGGGACACAAACATAAACAATAAACAAAAAAAGAGCAACAATTTTTAAAAAAACGCAATATTTTTTACTTTTTGCTATAATAAATATCCCCCAAAATATATTAAAAAAACTATTTTTTTCCTCAGTTCAGGCTGATATGTATTCTAAATATTTTTGGTAAAAAAAATAGCAATAAGCGTATATTGATTGGTTTGCAAAAAATTCATAGTGTCTCCAAAATAGGGGATAGTTTTATGGCATTTTTATTATTATTTTTTTTTATTAATAATGGTGGCGATCTGCAATTTTTATCATGACTGCAACATTATGGCGGACACATTGTCATTTATACTGTAATCAGTGCTATAAAATGCACTTATTACTATGTAAATGATACTGGGAGGGAAGGGGTTAACCACTAGGGGCGATGAAGGGGTTAAGTGTGTCCTAGGGAGTGATTCTAACTGTGGGGGGTGACCTTAAAGGTTAAGTAACCTTAATGGTTAAGTTCACTTTTTTTTTCTAAATGCCATTTTACCTATGTACCAATATACCATTAATATACCTCTGTTGCAGAAAAGAAAAAGCTTTTCCTGTCTTTTAGGATAGGCATCAACTCAGTCTCCAGTCTCCCTATAGAAATTACCTGCCCTAAAATTTGGGATTTATGACAGAAAAACTGTTAGAAGGAAGAAGTTCACCAGCTGACCTCATTAACACACACCATGCACCTGCCCTCCCCCTCCTGGAGATTTCCCCCTCCCACCTCCATAGTTACATGCATTTCCAATGCAGACATTCAGTGTTCTCTAAACACAGCCATCGATAGTTTTGTACTTTACCTTCATCTTGCCTAGATTGTTCATTTGGCAGAGTGTGCAGATGCTGAGCGATCACACACACTATGCAATCTGATTGTACAATTTACTATATGAGGACCTACCTGAAAAACCTATTCAATATGTATCAAATCAGACAGGCCTTTGTACTACATAGCTGATGGTTGATCTAAATTAGATTGTAAAATCATATTGTAATATATATGGTCAACTTAATCGAAGAAGTAGGAAAAGGGGTTGAAATAAAACTAAGCATGTAGTAATGAGGGAAATGTGGTCCAGAGTAGTAATACCCTTGCCTATCCTGTGATGCATAAGCCAGTGCATAATAGGATATGATCTACAGGAAGTGATAAAAGCAGAAAGCATTTTTTTTTATTTAAAATAATTGAGCTGAAAATTCAAAGCTGCCATGGACAAGGTAAGTGAGAGATAAGCACAGTGAGATGGTTTCGGTTTGGGCATAAAAAACAGAAAATGCATCTATTTATTATGAAAAGTTAAATTCTGCCTGAAAAGGCGAATAGAGCCTTTAAAGCAGAACTGTCAGCAGCACTTACCTCTCCTCCAGAGATGCAAAACCTGCAAGCTCCCATGTCACTGATGACCTTTGCTTTGCCTTTTGAGTTCCATGTTTCTGTCTATTATGATTGACTGGTCCAGGCTGTGAAAAACTTTTTTTAACTCATTTATTTTTTATATGTAAATGTGACAGACAGAATTGAGCCTTGAGTAGTCGTTTCTTTCCAGAATACAAACAAAAGGGAGTAAAACTAGCATGCAACCATCATGTTCCATTGAGCTCAGTACATGTAAGCTTATAATCAGTTTACTATAGATTTTTGCATTTTTCTCATATATATATATTTTTATATATATATATATATATATATATTTTTTTTTAGTGCTGCCCTACTGAATAAGCCTGAAAATGTAAAGCAGTAATTTGCTCATTGGAATCAGGAAGCAACCTAGTGTCATAGTTCTCACCTTGCTTGTGCTTTAAATAGAGGGAGCATATATTTAACATATTCACATTTAGTAACAGCAGCACTATCTCATATCTTACCACGCAATATGTTTGTAGACGTCTAAAGACATGCAAGTGTTTCTCAATATCTAATGAAATTTAAATATATCTTTTAATTCTAAGACCATTTTTGAGAATATTCATATCTATTGACTAGATACATGTCTTTTATTGTGAGTTGTATTGGGTGCTGTATTCCTTGCAGCAAATTCAGAAATGATTTAAGTGCACTTTCCTCTTGTATGGATTTAATTTAATAGTTAACATTAATGAAAACCTTTTTCTAATTGTGTTCTTTTTAGTCTAATGAGAAAATAATGTATCTTACCCCTGCATAGATTTCCAAGCACATATTTCCTTCCATTTCTCTTTCCTTGCGCTTCCTTTTTGAATTACCATAATGAAAGTCATTATTGCCGTCTGCAAATTAGCGATGTTAACTTGAGATGTACTCTGTTATACCAGATCCCACATGTAATAACTGTATAAGTTGTGCCAATCAAAAATGCATCCTACTCTAATTAAACAAAAATTTAGCATGTTAACCGTATTTACTTCCATATTTTTCAGCATCTTGCTTTATTTAAAGAACTTCTTCACCACCCCCAGAGATAATGCTGCAAAAGTCTGGTAATGCTGTAGCTCTAAAATGGCATCCAAGTAGTTGGAGGATTTGCAGGCTAGTTAGTCTCTATTTTGTAAAATAAGAGATGTACAGTACTTCCAGTGCAAATTTGTTGCTGATTTAGAGCTCATGCACACAGGACACTTTGCAAACTCTGCTAGAAGACTTTCCTCCTGAGAGAGCAGCGTTTTAGCAGAAAAAATGCCTGACGCTTGTAAATCTATGTAATGCATTTAGGCAGCTTTACAGGCACTTGGGCGTTAATTCATTCCATTGGCCAGAAAAATATTTTTTATGGCTATTGAAAAGAATTAAAGTTGATGTAAACCCATTTTTTTTAAAGAGACAGAGAAAGAGACTGAGGACACAGATTCCCCAGTCTCTTTCTCTGCATTGAAGATGAGTGGAAAGGAGACAAAGGCTCCTCTCTATTCATAAACTGAAGCAGAGCAACACACAGTTTACTCTGCTCAGTTAACACAGGACATAGAGAGTGATAGGTAGCGAATGCTCTCTATGTTCCTTTCACCTTCCTCCATTGTCCATCCTGACAGATCCCTCCCGTGGGAGAGGAGAGGAGGGAAGCCAGTTGCGAGGGACGAGGGGGGGCGGAGGAGGAAGACACAGAGACACAGTGGGTAGATGAGGAGGACACATAGTGGGGCCAGAGATGAAAGGGGGTGTGGAGGAGAATACGGGTGCTGGAGGATGAGGAAGACACAAGAGACAGTCGGGGATGATTGGTTCAGCAGGGGGACAACTGTGAGCACCGGTCCCCCTGCATGGCTTTTCATCAGCAGCTTCTCCTTCTCTCCCTCCCGTAGCTTTCAGCTGAAAAGCCATGCAGGGGAATCTTTGCTCACAGATGTCCCTCTGCCGCACTGATCATCCCCAACTGTCACTGGACATGTATGCAGGAGTTACAGGGGGCCATGATCACGCTCTGATTTTACCCAGAATGCGCTCTGCCTCTCCTGTGCACGCTCTGGCCAAGGGGAGTGTAGAGGTGGGCAGGGAGTCTGCTGACAAATAGAGAAAGGGGAGATATTTGAAAGGTAAGGATACATGCAGTAGGCATGTATATCCTTATAGTTCAGCACTATGGCAGTACTTTATAATTGATGAGAGTGGGTTTACATCCACTTTAAGGCTCAGGCGGTATTCTGCTGTAAACATTTTTACCTGCCAAAAATCTGCTGCTCCTGGACACGCTGGCAGTGTTTTTTTTTCCTGCCACTAAACACCTCTGTCTCCAAACTCCTCTAAAATGTTTGCGTGGACACCTAGGCAAACATGCAGAGGTGTTTAGAGTCAGGAAAAAAATGCCAAATGCCCCTAGGAACAGCTGAAAAAATGTCCAGTGTGCATGAGGCTCTAAAGCAAACCTATCATAAAAGAAAAATCTCAAACCCCACCCTGTGCTATGATGTATAAACTCTCTGGAGCCTATTTTCATTCTAGCTTTGCTCTCTTGTTGTTCTATTCCCTGCTGCCCCTCCCAATGTCACCAACAATTACAGCACTGTTTACTGGCAGTAACTGCACACTCTATGACCTAATGTACATGGATTTCTATTGGCTGCAAAGTCATCTAGCATAAAATCCCTGATGCTTTTCTGTGCTCTGCCCATAAAAAAAATGCATGGCTGTATTTGAATCAACAATGATGGCGTCTGTCTCAGCATTTATGCAAGTATGCTCATACAGTATATTTCCCCAAATCCACCACTTTTGTGTTTGGGGAAATACACTGTGCACATATGCATGGGTAAATGCTGATGCAGAAGCCATTGACGTTTACATAAGTGTGGCCATGTACAGCTGTTCACTTGTTTGGGCGTCTGTAAGCAGCACATACAGCCCCAGATGCAGGAAAGCACCAGGGCTTTTACGCTAATAGACTTTGCAGCCTCCCCATGTAAGAGGCCCTACTGGGCCGCCCAATTTTAGAAGCTTCACAAAGCATGCAGAAATTGATCTCTTTTGCATTTTGGTGGCCCTCATTGCAATAGAAAAGTAATGGAGATTCCCCGTGATACTGTTTGACCTGATTAAGGCCAAGTTATCCTGGATAATGATAAACGATAAACTCTCAGCTATCCTCAATGATAAAATTGCACAGTTCGAAAAGATTTTGGAACATTGGATTAAGCGCCTGATAGGGCACTTGTAGAGTCTGAAGGCGCTTCTGGAGTCCAAGCTTGGAGTATCATTATCACACCAAACACCTAACTTACCCTTTACTTTACCACTTTTCCTTTCTATTTCTTCTTCCTCGACTGCACCCCCAGACTGGTTATCTGGAGCCCGGGATTCTTCTATTTAAAGGGGCGGGGGGGGGGGGTAGGTGCAAAGCCTTTTCGCAGGCCACTTTTAGTTTTTAATGTTATCACTGGTTGATCTTGACTGATATTCATTCTCTCTATTACACATTTGTCTTTGTTTGATATGCTTTACCTGAAATTTACAAATACAAATTATTGGAAACAAAAAGACCAGTTTAGCAATAATATATTTGAATGCATGTTATTGTTTAATATGTAAGTATTTGCATATTCTGTTTCAGCAAACTTTTATGTAGGGGAGAGACAGCATAAAAAAAGACCAAGTGGTCCGTCAAGTCTGCCCTATTTTTCTGTTTTTTAATTTAAATATAATTTTTTTTTAATAAGGTTAACAAATTTATGGCTACAATTTTATTAAAGGCTTTTCTCTTACGTTCACTGACTGACACAGCTCCTTTCTTAGACCATCGGGTTGTTACTCCACCTTCAGGAGAGGACTAGGCAGAACATGTTAACATGTACAACAAAACCAGAACTTTCTAGTTCCGCCCAAGGGGTGGTCCCTTAGGTAACAACCCCCCAGCCTGCCTCCTGCAGCCTCAATTTTTTTCTGACTAGTAAAGGAGAAGGACCTAGGAACCCTGCGGGCCCATCAGTCCGTGGATTTTTTCTGCAGAAGTTTGCCTTTTTGCGCAAGATTAAGATCCTGTGATCTCTAAATTAACTGGGGATGACTTGTGTCTGGTATAACCGATGGTATCCCACCTGTGATGATGTGTACTTCACAGATCTTTCTCTGTGAATGCAATTCTGGTTTGACAAGGACATTGCCCGAATGTATGCTGTAATATGATATGTTTATATGCTGCTTAGCCCAGATTGGACTTTTCTATCTGAATACTTTCCATGATTTACCACTGTAAACTGCCATGATGATCACTGCTGAGATTGTACCACTGTTCTGACATGTACTGTACAAATTTAATAAAATCTTATGTTAAAAAAAAAAGATCCTGTGATCTGCTATCAACAACCGGCTGGGTGACAGGCTGAATACCCTTATCCTTGTAGTCTCCCCAGCCTGGCCAGCGAGCGTGTGCAGACCAGAGCTCCACGCTGGGTTGGCCACGACAGACCCCTCAGCTCCAGGGGTGGCTGGATGAGCGTAATGCTCCGGGGCACACATGTGATCGGGCTACTGATGCTGCATCACAGTGTGCCGGGCAAGCAGCCACGCTGTATTGATCGGAGAGTGGGTCTGTGATGGAATGTTCCCCAGCTCGTCAGGACTGGTAAGTACAGCTCTCCAGTGCATCGGTGGTTCTGAGCAGCTGGGCATTCCCTGGGAGGTCAATTTGGAGGTCCCTCACCTCCCTCTTTTCTGTCCCTGTCCCTATCTTCCCTCCCTCCGTGGGGGATGCTGCATGGGCTGCTGAGTGGTGTGTGTGCCATAGACAGGGGCTCCCTGGGGGGCTCTCACCTGGGGTGGGGGCTGTGCTGGGTAGCTGTGTCCCGGATGTCTGTAGGTCTCTCCCTTGGGTGTCTGGAGGCTGTATCTGCTGATCGCTGTAGCGTTGTTTGCCGCCATTTCCTCTGCCTGTTTTCACTGGCCCTCACTGCATACAGTGCTCAGCTGTGATTTTTGGTGTGACCAGGGAGAAGCATGGTCTGACTCCATGTTACTGTAGTCCGGCGGCCATTTTCCCTGTGATTATGTCCTTTATATTGGACGCTCTGCGGCCATTTTGTTGAAGCCTGAACAAGTTTTTCATGCACAGCGCTGTACTCTGGTCCTCAGCACAGTGCGTTTTTCTCTCACAGGCATCTGGGAGCTGACACAGGCACACCTAGCTGGATAGCACAGAACTCGGTCAGGGTGGTGAGTCCTGTGGTGGGGGCCCCTTAGCCTAAGGCAGTTAGGAGGGTGGGACCATCACTGTACTAAGTCCCCAACAGGTGGCAGACAGGGTAGGGTTAGCATGGCCCAGAAACCAGTGTTTCTTCCTCCGAAATCCAGGCAATTGCAACCGGTTCACCTGCAGACAGTGCATTGCATCTGGCGCTTTGTCGGCGGTCCTTAACACGTTAGTTGTCAAAATGGAGGTGGTGCGTGGGCACAAAAGTGGTAAAAAGCGGCCCGCCCCCCGCCCTCCGGGAGAGCTCTGACGCAGACTCGGGCCCCGCTGAGGCTGGTGACCCCTGCTCTGTCATTTCAGATGACACTGACCAAGACCGATCGGACAGTGAGGATGAGTGGCTCATTCCTTGTTTATGGTTGTGGGGTCAGCAATGCGACCCGTACTGGCATCCACACTTGTGTCACAGACACTTATTGAGTGGGCAAAACTTTTACACCATGAATTGGGAGAACAGGCTTCCCCTGTCTATGTGGAACTAGCAGACCATTTAGTGCAAGGCCTTAAGTATCTTTGTGACGTGGCCCTGGATACCCTCCCCCTGTTATCCAGGGTTTCAGTGTCAGCAGTGGTGCTGAGGCGCCTGATTTGGCTAAAATGCTGGTCGGCTGACAAGGCATCTAAAAAAGCCCTGACGGATTTACCCTTCCTTGGTGAGCGGCTCTTTGGAGCCTCATTGGATGACATTATTAAAAATGCCACAGGTGGTAAGAGTACTCTACTCCCACATGCCAGGATGGCTAAGGAGCCACACCGTAGGCAAGGACCCTCATTTTCCGCTCACAAATGGCTTTTTTGTCCACTCAGGGCTTCGGCTAAACGTCCCCAGCTCGACAGTATGACCTGTGAAGGACAAAAGCGTCCCTGGAACTGCAAGCCTAACAAGCCTGTGAGCAAAAGTGCTACCGCATAAAGGTTTGCCCCCTCCCGCAACACGGGTGGAGGGTCGCCTTTGGGAGTTTGCAGCCCGGTGGGCTTCTCGGCTGTCCGACCAATGGGTCTGTGATCTGATTTCCTCTGGCTACAAGATAGATTTCTCTCTTGGCCACCAAACAGATTCTTCCCCTCCAGCATACCCGTACTCCCGGCTCGCCGGGAGGCCCTTGGGGGGGCGGTAAAGGACCTTCTGAGACGCGGGTGATAGTACCAGTTCCAGAGGTGGAAAGGTTCCAGGGGTTCTACATCAATCTGTGTGTAGTCCCCAAAAAGGAAGGGGTACGTCCAATCTTGAACCTAAGAGCCTTCAATTACTTTGTAAAAGTACAGAGGTTCAGAATGGAATCAGTTCACTCAGTAGTCGCTGCACTCCATCAAGGGGACTCCCTGGCATCTTTGGACATCCAGGATGCGTACCTGCACATACCCATATGCCTTCGGCATCAGAATTTTCTGCGATTTGCAGTTGGGGAAGCCCACTACCAGTTTGTGGCTCTCCCTTTTGGCTTGGTATCAAGCCCCCAAGTCTTTACCAAGGTAGTTGCTCCTGTATTGGCGTTGCTGCAACAGCGCGGGATCAAGATCGTAGGTTACCTAGACGATCTCCTCCGAGAACATCTTCCATCTCAGAGTTAGAGGAGGATGTGGCGATCACGATGCAAACTCTGCAGGAATTTGGGTGGCTGTTTAACCTAAAGAAGTTGGTGATTGTACCAACTCAGCGCTTGGAGTACCTAGGCTTACTGCTGGACTCCATGGAAGCGAGAGTGTTTCTCCCTTCAGACAAGCTGCAGACTCTCAGAGCCGCGATAAAACTGCTGATGAACCACAGGTGGTCGTTGCTCCGCTTCTGCATGCAAGTCCTGAGACTCATGGTGGCATCTTTCGAGGCAGTACCGTATGCCCAGTTTCACATCAGGGTGTTGCAGAAGGAGATCTTGACAAAATGGGACAAATCTCCATTATCTCTGGATCGGCAGATTCAGGTAAGCCAGTCAGTCAGGGACTCCCTGCTCTGGTGGCTGAGATCCCCGACACTTTGGGCCGGGAAGTCGTTCCTACCTCTGAATTGGACAGTGTTCACAACGGACACCAGCCTAACTGGCTGAAGTGGAGTAATGGGAGTTCAGTTGACCCAGGGCCTCCGGTTGGAGGAGGAATCCAAGCTGCCGATCAATGTGCTTGAGCTGCAAGCGATCAGGCAATGCCTCTCCACATGGTTGATAAGACTTGAGAGTGTCCGATCAGGATCCAGTCAGACAACGCCACGGCAGTGGCATATGTCAATCATCAAGGAAGAACAAGAAGCTTGGCCACCACATGGGAGGTTGCTCACATCCTTCAGTGGGCAGAGCAACAGGTACCGTCCCTTTCAGCCATTTACATCCCAGGAGTGGAGAGCTTCAGTTGCCAGATGCTGGACCCAGGAGAATGGGCATTGCATCCGGAGGTGTTAAGGCTACTGTGCCTGCAATGGGGCACTCCAGATGTGGATCTTCTGGCCTCCTGTCTCAATCAGAAGGTGCCGAGATTCGTGTCCAGGACAAGAGATCCTTGGACAGACGCGTCAGACGGTGGCTCGGTGGGGTCAGTACCAGCTGATCTATGCCTTTCCTCCGCTAAAGCTACTACCACGTCTGCTCCGCAGAGTGGAGTCTGAGGGGATTCCAGTAATACTGATTGCCCCAGATTGGCCCCAGCATCCCTGGTATGCAGACCTAGTGCGCCTGGTGTCGGATGCCCCCTGGCAACTGCCGTTACGAGAGGACCTTCTGTCTCAAGGTTCGATTCTCCATCCTGCCAGGTGTTGAGGAATCGGGTCCTTTCGGACTTGGTGATTCCAACTATGTTGAGAGCATGGAAATCTTCTTCTCGGAAGATATATCATCGTACCTAGAAGGCCTACATGTCCATGTGTGAGGAGAAAGGATGCGTCCGCCCTCCTTTTCAATATCCAGGATCCTGCTGTTTTTTAAAGTGAGGAGTAGACCAGAAATTGGCCGTAAGCATCATTAAAGGACAAATTTCAGCCTTGGCTTTTTTCAGCGACCCCAGGTGTCTCACTCACTAGTGAGCACTTTTGTTCAAGGGGTCCGACATGTAGTTCTTCCGGTGCTTCCACCGTTACCCCCCCCCCCCCCCGGGATCTGAACTGGAACTGGCAGCCTTGTCTTGCAAGTCGCCCTATCTGGTTATCCACAATGATAATGATAAAAATGATAAATGATAAAAACGCCTATAATCCGCCCTGAGCTGTAGAAAAAGTCACATGATCTCAAAAAAAGTAAACATGCAAGTAGAAAGAGAGCATCTACAACAACAGTGCAAATGGAAAAAATTATTCCGCGCTAGGAAAGAAACATGAAAGCAAATAAACTAAATGTGAAACAGGCAGCAGCAATAGATGTGATATAACACCAAACAAATATGCAAAAATAAAAAACTGCGCCAACCCTATAGTAAAAAATGTCAAAAAGTAATATCAAAATGAATAGACATTGACCTTAAATAATTATCACAATGAAAAAACACCTTAAGTGCATAAAAAACAAAACAATGTGTAAAGTGAAAAAAATATAAATCAAAGTCCATTCAAGGAAAGTTCCTGTGTGGATCCAAATAAGAGTTGGTGTCACCACGGTGATTTAAACACGATCCAAAAACTCATAAAAGTGCCCGTCACCGTACAATGAATGTGCTTACCAGAAAAATAAGCAATTTGGGCGTTTGTAAATAATCGATGGGTCCCGTCAAAAGATATCCTCCTTTTAAATGGGTCAAATCTCCATCTCCCAATAATGCCCTCCAGATATTAATGTGCCTCGTGGAGCTCAGTGATTCCCGAAAAAGAAAGGGGCTTACTGTCCTCCATCCATTATTTCAAACGTATCTATTACTTCTGTTTTACGTCCTTACAGACTGTAGGCCATGGCACACAGTCTGTAAGGACGTAAAACAGAAGTAATAGATACGTTTGAAATAATGGATGGAGGACAGTAAGCCCCTTTCTTTTTCGGGAATCACTGAGCTCCACGAGGCACATTAATATCTGGAGGGCATTATTGGGAGATGGAGATTTGACCCATTTAAAAGGAGGATATCTTTTGACGGGACCCATCGATTATTTACAAACGCCCAAATTGCTTATTTTTCTGGTAAGCACATTCATTGTACGGTGACGGGCACTTTTATGAGTTTTTGGATCGTGTTTAAATCACCGTGGTGACACCAACTCTTATTTGGATCCACACAGGAACTTTCCTTGAATGGACTTTGATTTATATTTTTTTCACTTTACACATTGTTTTGTTTTTTATGCACTTAAGGTGTTTTTTCATTGTGATAATTATTTAAGGTCAATGTCTATTCATTTTGATATTACTTTTTGACATTTTTTACTATAGGGTTGGCGCAGTTTTTTATTTTTGCATCTACAACAACAGGACTGAAATTGTGGAAAGGTCACAATGATTTCCAAGCCATCAAAGTGCCAAAGAAATCGTAGAAAAATGTAGATTTGAAGTAAAACAAGACACTGCATTTACTTTATATAAACTGCTTGTTTTTACATGATCTCACAAACAAAAGATAAACATGCAAACAAAAAGATAGCATCCACAGCAACAGGACTAGCTGTGGGGAGGTAACATGATCTCACTGAAGCGTAGGATGCTGGTAAATCAGGAAATCCTGTTTGTAGAGGTGGATAGGAGCTAAGAGAAGATGGAGGTTGAAAGAGACCAGGGATTTGGGACCAGTGGGAGTGGGATTAGGGTTGGAGATTAGGGTTCTGGGACCAGTGGGAGTGGGATTATGGTTCTAGATTTGGGTTTTGGGACCAGTGGGAGTGGGATTATGGTTCTAGATTTGGGTTTTGGGACCAGTGGGAGCGGGATTATGGTTCTAGATTTGGGATTTGGGACCAGTGGGAGTGGGATTATGGTTGGAGATTTGGGAGCAGTGGGAGCGGGATTAGGATATAGATACTTACGTTCCAATGCTCATTCGAGTATCGTTTCGGAATTTGTCTGGGTGCACTCTTAGGTGCTCATATAGCAACACAAATTGCCCGATAGAGCTGTGTGTTTGTAGGATGGGATGAACCCAATACCGACGTTGCTGCCTCTGTTGGTGGATATTTTCCCAATACAGTAGCACAAACATCAAGAACAGCTCCATGAACTCCATCTTCTTTCTGTATCCTCTGTCACCTCACAAGATCCCAGGAAGTAAACAGGAAGTGATGTAGGGAGGTGAGGTGGCTCTTTGACGCCCAACGCTTGTAAAACGCTGTAAAAACGCCCACAGCGTTGCAGTAATTTTAACGCTAGCGCCCCAAAAACGCTGTAAAAACGCTGTAAAAACGCTCTAATAACGCTGTAAAAATAGCAGCGTTTTACCGCTGACGCTATGGGCGGTGTGGTGTGAAAGTGCTCTAAATGTTTCTAGGTGGAAAAAAAAGGAAACCAAAGAAAGAAAAAGAAAGAAGGTACAGTAAAAGAAAAGAGAGAACTCTAAATGGGTAAAGAGGGTAGCAACAGAGTGGTGGGGTCAGAGAGGAAGAACCCAGGTCAAGGCAACCCTCTCTTATCATTGATAGCAGCCAAACACCTGGGTGAAAATGTTGAGGCTTACGCATATATTTGCAAATGTGTGTCAACAAAAACCTCTGTTTTTAATGTAAATTGTTAGACAGGATGAATTTGGTTGTTTTGCATGCTGTCTGGTAAGTGTGCTGGGAAATTTTTTGTTTGTTTGTGTTGTCCGTTGGCCTTCCATATGCACCTTACTGCAAGGGCTAGGTTGGGGTAGTTGCCACTTTTTTGTACAAAAAAAAAAAACATAGAGAGAATGTACAGTAACAGTGAAGAGGGAAAGATCTGAATAGGTAAAGAGGGTAGTGAAGGGATGGTGGGGTCAGAGAAGAAGAACTTGGGTCAGCCCCCTTTTATCACAGATAGCAGGGAAACACATGTATGAAAAACATATTATATATTTAACAATACATGTTTGAAATTGTTCAGATAATAGTGAGGTATCCAAAAAGTCCAGACGTTTTAAATTACTCATTGATTTACATGACATAGCAGCCATCTTCTTGTTTATTAAATATCAGGCCATTGTATTTTTAACAAACAGCCCTAACATGCTAAATTGAAAGTACGTTGATGGTACCAATAAGATAAAAAAAGTATTAAACGATTTACTTATACAAATTTAAATTATTAAGATATACACATGTACCACAAACATGAAAAACAACAAGCAATGTAATGCTCAGCTTAGTGTTGATTCTTGTTGACCCCACTGCAGTAGGGGATAAGAGATTTGCTGTAGTTTCGACGCAGTTGCGTTTCACAGGGCATAGCCCGCTTCTTCAGGAAAATTGCAGTGGAACACTAAAAAAAGAAATATTGTAAATAACACTGTCAATCTTTATTAATCAATAAATGTAATGGCTCAATTTTTGTAGCCAAATAACTCAGAGTTCCTACAAAAACATATAAATGGAGTCATAATTCATGGTCCTCCTACAGCCAGCCACTGTCAATCCTCAATTAACATTGGAAAGTCCTCACATAATTCTTTAGGGATACCAAGCACCCATTCACAATTGCAAGTGAATGTCTGAAAGAATATCATATAGAGATCCTCATACTATGTGTAGCTGATAAGATGCAGCAAAATATACAGTATAAATGTGTTGTCCCCTCAAAATAACTCAACGCACAGCCATTAATGTCTAAACTGCTGGCAACAAAAGCGAGTCAGTAACTAAGCAAATGTTGAAGACAGACACAGATGAAATACACATAAAGGTATATTTTTCTAATTGCCAAAGGTTTTCTATTTATGTGCATCCAGTCCAGAGATGTATTCAGCCCAGCTCTAACTAGCAGGGTAGAAGACCTTTTTTCCCTTCTAAAACTAAGTAATCTGAACAGACCTGGTTTGTTCCCTACATATGATTGGACAATAAATGAGAAGCGGCAGTCTGATTAACTCATCTTTCTGTCACTCTGATATCTACTTCTTTTAGGATTTCCATTGATAGCATACGTAGGTTTGGCTTGCTTTCTTACTCCTATTGCTGGTACAAGTCATATGCAGCTACTTACATTTCTTGCATTTAAAAACATACATTTGCATCTATTGATAAATGTGTCTTTTATATCTGCCCGGAGTTTGGATTTAATGTAGCTTTTCCTTGAGTTTTTTTCTAAAGAGCACATACTTCTTTTCACACTCTAGCAGCATGACAGTCTGCTCATACAAATCTTATACAGAAGGATAGCAGAATGATGAAATAAATATATAGGGTAGCAATTTTCTTTTCAAAATATAGCCATCTTAGGTCTTCCTGAAAGAAATGGTTGAGTAAAAAAAAGAATGCGTTTGGTTAACTTTATTATTTTTTATGATGAGGTCCATTAGAGTTAAGATCTCACTTTAACTTCCTTGTCAGCCCATAAAGTGCAACAGTGACAAACCTGAAATGGAAACTACGGCGTGACATTTCATGTAACTGAAATCAATGGAATAATGCTACTATGTGACAATGAACTCTTCATTGCTAAGAAAAAAGATCTCAAGCAGTAGAGACAAAATCATACGCTTCACATTTAACTTAATTAAATTAAAGGGCAACAGACATTCTTGACCCTTGAGACTGTGGACTTCCTAAAGTTTTTTTTATTCTTGGATGGGCTAGCATGCTTGCAGTGTTTTTCCATGCAGCTAATGATCATTTTTGCTAGCACATACAGAAACATCCATATGCTACTGACAGAGGCCCCTATTTCTGTATGGTATTTCAGTTGGCTGTCTTAGTTATCCCAGATTCGCCTTCTCTCTTACCCTTACTTTTAGGACAGAAAGCAAAGGGAAACCCAACATTTTACAGTTGTCATTGAAAACTGTGGTGAGGGGAGGTGAATGGAGGTGTTTCAACTGGGCACATAATTGATTGCATTTCAAGAAATATCTAGTATAAACTTATAATGAATCATTAATGCTCTAAATGGGACATAACTCCACCCTAAATATTTTACTTTTTTTTAAAGAGAAAACAAATGCAGATTTATTGGCTTTCTTTAGTAAATCAATCACAGTTCTATTCTAGTTGCATTTTTCTTATGAAGCCCCGATGTAAGTAGAATGTCATCCCTTATGCTGAATTCTTCCTTTTTTTCTTATGTACATAGAAGCATAGCAATCGGCAATCCAGCTGTGAGAGACAAAACATATTGTTGCCAGTGGAATGGACCAAATTGTTTTCAAGGGAAAACATACATTGTACTGTCGCATAATATTTATTCATTTCTCAAAGCTAAGAAGAACCCATTGGATCAAAAAATGTCAGTTTTTGCATTTTAGAAAGTAGTATTATTACAATGTTTACATAATAGTAATTTCTGACTTTCACACTTTTACATTATTGTTTTCCCATATTTTTGTTATTACATTTAATATAGCTATTTGTAGATAAGGTTTCATAATGAGAAAAAACACAGTTTGCTATCACTGTGCTTTTCCTATTATTGTGTACAGTATGTAGGTCCAAAATCTGCTTTTGAATATATTTGCTATCCTGCATCACCATGTAAAGTTTTCTGAAAATCCAACTGAACCCTTGTTATTTATTATGGTACAGCAACAAGAGTGCATATGCAATCATAATTATGGGTCTTTTTCACCTAATATAAATAGCTAAGCCCCATAGCAAGGGTTTAAATACCCAGGGCAGATGCTAGACTATTCTTTGTCCTAGGCAAGAGCAGCTACTTGAACCATCCTCCCACCCCAAAAAAAAGGACACTTAATTTTTTTTTTTAAAACAATAGAAAATTATCTAGTATATAGACAGGCCTGTGGCTGTCCCCATGTACTGTATTAACTATAAACAGTAACGGGTAATATAAAATTATATTGGTCTAAAGCCAAACATAGATGGAACGAAATTCAACCAATTCAGCAGGGGCTAGACAAATTTATGGGCAGGTTGATTGTGCAGAAGTTGATCTCTTGTGCAACCAGCCTGTCGGGTTTTTTCACCCGATCAGTCCCGCCAGCTTTAGTGGGCAAGACTGATCATTGTAGCACTGTGGGAGTAGAATGTGTGGCTGGGGAAATCGGCTCATTTATTTATTTTTGTTTAATGCGATGCTTGAATGAAAAAAAAAAATATATGGCCTGCCTAAATTTTCTACTGAGCCAAGAACATATGCAATACATCAGGCAATATGATAGTACTGGTATGGCAATATTATATGGTATCACTATATATACTGACAAGTTTTCTTGTACAATTGCTTGGTTTCAATGGTAAGGGTCTTGGGTCAATTATATTTTAGTTTTATGTTTAAGTTTTTTTTTAAACTATCTAAAATCTTTGTTTAACAAATAAACATAAAAACATTCTAAAGCACTAACTGAGTACTATGGATTGATTAAAGAGACAGCAGAGCAGGTCTGGCTTTTTTGACGGATGACCAGTCTTTAGCAAACTGTTGAACTTCAGGCAGGCATCCATTGCGCTCCTGAATCCAACAATCGTGTGACCATGTGTTTCTGTGGGCACTTTGGCCCATAGGTCTGTGGAAACGCCAGGTACAACTGAACCTCGCACATGCCATATTGCCTTGTGGGTGTTACAGTGTAGTGTGCAACTTCCTAATACCTAGAAAGTGTCACCGTTCTTGGAAGGAACTCACTTTCAAAACAGGGTCCCTGATCTGAATGCGTCGTCTGCAGATGTCCATAAGAAAGACAGAAGTATTTCCACATCATCTGGGCAGTGGCTTTGGCCATCTGGCTGCAGGGGGTTACGGCCTCCTTAAACTTAAAAGTAGTCCACTGTAACTAGAGCCTTATGGTATCTATCATCTGATATGTTCAGTGTAAGAAAATCAGTTGTTGTCAGTACTTCCAGTGGGGCCAACGTTGCAAAGTCAGAAATGGGATCCAGGACTGAAAAATCGTTAAACTTCTTATATTAATTGGAACAGAGAAGACACATGACCTGCCAGGTCAATGATGAATCATGGGAAAACATTAGTCTTTGGTACAGTATACCATCCCTCAGAATGAGATGGAACCATTCACATAGTTTCTTGGCTTCTAGAAATAGCTTTGATTTTCTCTGGGAAATGGGCCACCTCAGTAACCTTACAAAATAGATTACAGCACACACATACAAAAATGACATTTAAATCCTGCAAGGCTATTTAAAAACACCTGAACATATTAAAAAAATATGGGGATTTGGTCACACTATATGGTCATATAGTGTTAAGCCCACTTACTGCGTCAAAGTACCCCATTATCAGTGGGTCCTACACTACTAATAGAATGAAAGATCCTGCATCTCAACCATGGGAGACAAACTCCTCTTTATGGGATAACTGAAAGGATTGCTCCTATGAACTGGTGGCCACTGATAAGAGGTAATGAGGTGGGCGTGGGGTGCTCCGACCCAAAGAACCTGGTCAGAGTCCATACAATATACATACAAAATCATACTTAGGGGGCACACCCTATAAATGATTTTACATGAAAGATGTTGCTGCTATAAGACCAACAAACAGTACAAAATAGATTAAAGCCACACATACAAAAATTACATTTAAATCCTACAAGGCTATTTAACCAGTTCCATACCGGGTCATAGGAATATGATGCCGGCAGGAACCTTCTCTCCCTCTAGGTGGGTGTCATATGCGGCGATTGGGGACAGGGCTTGACCCTTGGACAAAGCCCAGCCCCGATTAAGATACAGAGCCATTCTTTACCACGTGACCGGCTGTGTCCAATCACAGCCGGTCACAAGTGTAAACAAAACAGACTGTAATGACTGTTGCTTGATTCTCCTCCTCATATGCCATTCCAGTATGAGAAGGAGAAATCGGAACAGTGAGTTACAGTGTTACCTAAGATCACCTAATAAAACTTCTAGAAAAAAATGAACCATTCAAAAAACTCATTATGCCTCATAGATTATATGTTGGGGTGTTAGCTTTCCAAAATGGAGTCATTTTGTGGGCGTTTCCATTGTCCTGGTGCTCTAGGGTCTTCAAAATTGTAATAGGTGGTTGCGAAATGGGATGTGTAATTTATGCTTGTAGAACACCTGAAGGTGCTACTTCAATGTTGGGCCTCTGTATGTGGCCAGGCTATGTAAAAGTCTCACACATGTGGTATTGTCATACTCAGCAGGAGTAGCAGTATGTATTTTGGGGTGTCATTTTTGCTATGCACATGCTATGTGTTAGAAATATCTTATAAATGGGCAACTTTGTTTTAAAAAAAAAATTCGTTTTAATTTTTTTTCCACATTTTCCAAAAACTTCTGGAAAAAATGAACCATTCAAAAGACTCATTATGCCTCATAGATTATACGTTGGGGTGTTAGCTTTCCAAAATGGGGTCATTTTGTGGGCGTTTCCATTGTCCTGGTGCTCCAGGGTCTTCAAAAGTGTAATAGGTGGTTGAGAAATGAGATGTGTAATTTCTGTTGCTAGAATGCCCGGAGGTGCTACTTACATGTTGGGCCTCTGTATGTAGCCAGGTTGTGCAAAAGTATCACACATGTGGTATTGTCATACTCAGGAGGAGCAGAAAAATGTATTTTGGGGTGTCATTGTAAGTATGCATGTGCTGTGTGAGAGAACTAATTTGTTATTATGACAATTTTGTGTATAAAAAGAATTCTTAATTTTCCCAAGAATTGTGGGGAAAAAATGGTCATTTGGGGGGTATTTGTACTTTCCTGGCTTGTTAGGGTCTCAAGAAATTAGATCAGTCAGTACATCAGGTGTGATCAGATGTGATCAATTTTCAATGATTTGCACCATAGCTTTTAGACTCTATAATGTTCACAGAGACCAAATAATATACACTAATTTGGGTTATTTTTACTAAAGATATCTAACAGTATACATTTTGGACCAAATTTATGAGGAAAATGATTTATTTGCAACATTTTAAGATAGAAACTAAAAAAAGTGTTTTTTTTTCAAAATGTTCTCTCTTTTTTTGCTTATATTGCAAAAAAAAAAAAACAGTAGTGATTAAATACCACCAAAAGAAAAACTATGTTTGTGAGAACAAATTGATAAACATTTTGTTTGGATACAATGTAGCATGCCTGAGTAATTGTCATTCAAAGTGTGAGAGCGCTGAAAGCTGAAAATTGATCTGGGCAGGAAGGGTGTATAAATGCCCTGTATTGAAGTGGTTAAAAACACCCAAACATATTAAAAAAAATATGGGGATTTGGTCACACTATATGGTCATATCATGCTAAGCCCACTTACTGAGTCAAAGTACCCCATTATCAGTACCTCAGTAACCTTATCGCCTCTATTAGGGAGACAACCACTGCATCCTGTCTGTGTCTTTCTGCAGCTATACTCTTCCAGTAAATGCATGAGGTTCATTCCAGGCCTACTCATAGGCCTTCTAGTTAGGGACTTCTATCTCTTCAGCTTTTTCATCCACATCTCCCATTTTTTGATGGGAAGTCATTCTATTTTGCTGTCCCACTACTTGACAGCACCAGCCCAGGGATGGTGACCTTGTCTCCCTCTGATGTATTTTTTACATTTTCTATGAAGGGGCATTCCCTCCATGCCCCATGACGACTTTATCCTGCCTGCACTTGAGGTGAACCATCCCTTCTGTCAGTTTTCAGGTGGCTGCCTCCCATCCTAGATAGCAAGAAATCATGCTGCAAGTTTGAAAATGACTTGCTAAGCTATTGCTAGACTTGCCAGTTGGTGCACAATTGCAGCAAGTCCACTTTGCATGACTCCAGACCAACTTTTTTTGCAAACATGCTGTAAGTTCTAGTTTAGATATGTTGTGCAATAGTCATCCCACCACAGGGGTAACTGTGCCTGAATTTTCACGCTGTAGACTTGCAGAGCTCTTGCTTTAGACTGGCCATGCAAATTTGCTATGAATTGGAAATGTGTCAACTAGAACGTATGCTTTACGTGCTCTGCAAGTGTACAATTTGCCTATGAAAATGTGCAGCTAATAGACTTACAATTCAACACTGCCACAAATTTGTGGCAAGTTATCCTTGCTTTCCAGGATGGAGCCATCTGTTGCCCACTTACAATGCCTTGAAAAAGTATTCATACCCCTTGCAATTTTCCACATTTTGCCATGTTATAATAAAAAATGTAATGTAAATGCATTCTATTGGGATTTTATGTGACAGACTAGCGGCACATAATTGTGAAGTGGAAGGAAAATGATAAATGGTTTTTAAAATTCCTTACAAATAAATATCTTAAAAGTGCGGCGTGCATTTGTATTCAGCCCCTGAGTCAGTACTTTGTAGAACCACTTTTCCCTGCAATTACAGCTGCAAGTCTTTTTGGGTATGTCTCTGCCAGCTTTGCACATCTAGAGAGAGACATTTTTGCCCATTCTTCTTTGTAAAATAGCTCATGTTCTGTCAGATTGGATGGAGAGTGTCTGTGAATAGTACTTTTCAAGTCTTGCCATAGATTCTGAATTGGATTTAGCTCTGGACATTGACTGGGCCATTCTAACACATGGATATGCTTTGATCTAAACCATTCCATTGTAGCTCTGGCTGTGCGTTTAGGGTCGTTGTCCTGTTGGGTGGTCTGGGTTTGCAAATAGGACTTGTTACTATTCTTACCTTGGGTTTATTATCATCATCCAAAAATGGAAAGCGTATGGCACAACTGCAAACCTAACAAAGACATGGCTATCCACCTAAAAGGCCTGGCAAGGAGAGCATTAATCAAAGAAGCAGGACAATTTCTTGGGTCAGTTGTTAAATGCACCAACTAGAAACAAAGCATTACAAGACTTTCTGATTACCAACAATTCAGACGTGATCACGGATGTGGAAATATGGGGCAATTTAGATCATAGGTCAATTTGTTTAAGTATAAATCACACAAATAGGAAACATAAGGGGAATACAATGACACTGAATTTCAAAAGAGCCAACTTCTCTAAATGATGATCTTTGCTAAGGGATAATAATTGGGATAAAATCTTAGGAACAAAGAACACGGGGGGAAAAATGGGTATGCTTTAAGAGCATATTAAATAAGGGCATTAGCCAGTGCATCCCAATGGGAAACAAATTTAAAATAGCTAATAAAAGTCATGGGTGGCTTAACTCCAACATAAAAATGCATATAAAAGCAAATGAGAAGGCCTTCAAAAAATGCAAGGCTGAGGGATCATCATCAGCATTCCAACTTTACAAAGAATGCAACAAGAAATATAAGGGTGCAATCAGGGCAGCTAAGATAGAACACGAAAGGCACATAGTGGAGGAAAGTAAAAAAATCCCAAGAAATTCTTTAAGTACATAAATAGTAAAAAAGAGAGGTCAGATCATATTGGTCCCATAAAGAATGATGAAGGGTATCTGGTTACTAAAGATGGGGAGATGGCAAAGGTATTGAATTTACTCTTCTACTCAGTCTTCGCAAGGAAAATGGGGGGCTTCGATAACCAAAACTGCAATGTTTATCCTCATGACACGTCTCAGGAAGCACCCTAATGGCTAACAGGGGACAGAATTAGAAATAGACTTGAAAAACCTAACATTAATAAGTCACAGGGACCAGATGGCTTGCACTCGAGGGTAATTGCATGACCATTGTTCCTAATTTTTACAAACATTCTACTGACTGGAATGGTACCAGCTGATTGGAGAAAAGCCAATGTAGCACCAATATTTAAAAAACGGGCACGATACATCCCTGGAAATTACAGACCAGTTAACCTAACGTCAATTGTATGCAAGCTCTTGGAGGGGATGCTAAGGGACTATAAACAAGATTTTAGTAATGAAAATGGTATCATTAGCAGTAATCAGCATGGATTCATGAAGAATTGTTCTTGCCAAACCAATCTATTAACTTTCTATAAGGAGGTGAGCTGGCATCTAGATAAAGGAAGGCCCATAGACTTGGTGTATCTGGATTTTGAAAAAGCATTTGATACACTTGCCCATAAATGTTTTCTGTACAGAGTAAGGTCTGTTGGCATGGACCATAGGATGAGTACATGGATTGAAAAGTGGCTATAGAGGCGAGTTACTCACAATGGTCTGGGGTGGAAAGTGGGGTCCCCCGGGGTTCTGTCCTGGGACCAATCCTATTTCATTTATTCATAAACGACCTGGAGGATGGGATAAACAGCTCAATATTTGTGTTTGCAGACAATACTAAGCTAAGCAGGACAATAACTTCTCCGTAGGATGTGGAAATCTTGCAAGAAGATTTAAAAAAAAAAAATAGTGTGGTGGGCAACTACATGGCAAATGAGGTTTAATGTAGAATAATTTTAAATAATGCATTTGGGTGGCAAGAATATGAATGCAATCATCTGGTGAGGGGGAGAACCTCTGGGGGAATCTAGGATGGAAAAGGACCTGGGGTCCTAGAAGATGGTAGGCTCAGCAATGCCAAGCTGCTGAAAGCAAAGAAAATGGAATATTGGCATGCATTAAAAAGAGTATTAACCCCAGAGATAAAACAATAATTCTCCCACTCTACAAGACTTTGGTCCGGCAGCACCTGGAGTATGCTGTCCAGTTCTGGGTACCAGTCCTCAGGAAAGATGTGCTGGAACTGGAGAGAATCCAGAGAAGGGCAACAAAACTATTAAAGGGACAGGAGGACCTTAATTATGAGGAAAGGTTATGAGCAACAAACTTGTTCTCTCTGTAGAGGAAATTCTTGAGAGGGGATATGATTTCAGTTTACAAATACCATACTGGTGGCCCCACAATAGGGATAAAACTTTTTGCATAAGGGAGTTTAACCACTTAAGGACCAGGTCTCTTTTTCAGACTTGGTGTTTACATGTTTAAAACAGTATTTTTTGCTAGAAAATTACTTAGAACCCCCAAACATTTTATATTATTTTTTTCTAACACCCTAGAGAATAAAATGGCGGTCATTGAAATACTTTTTTTCACACCGTATTTGCGCAGCGGTCTTACAAGCGCACTTTTTTTGGAAAAAATGCACTTTTTTGAATAAAAAAATAAGACAACAGTAAAATTAGCCCAATTTATATTGTGAAAGATAATGGTACACCGAGTAAATTGATACTCAACATGTCACGCTTCAAAATTGCGCCCGCTCGTGGAATTGCGTCAAACTTTTAGCCTCAAAAATCTCCATAAGCGACATTTAAAAAATTCTACAGGTTGCATTTTTTGCGTTACAGAGGAGGTCTAGGGCTAGAATTATTGCTCTCGCTCTACCGATCGCGGAAATACCTCACATGTGTGGTTTGACCACCGTTTTCATATGCGGGCGCTACTCACATATGCGCTCGCTTCTGTGCGCAAGCTCGTCGTGACGGGGTGTTTTTAAAATAAAAATAAAAATAAAAAAATGGATCACTTTTATTCCTATTACAAGGAATGTAAACATCCCTTGTAATAGAAAAAAGCATGACAGGTCCTCTTAAATATGAGATCTGGGGTCAAAAAGTCCTCAGATCTCATATTTGGGCTAAAATGCAAAAAAAAAAATAAATAAATAAAATCTGACATTTAAAAAAAATATACCTTTAAGAGGTATGGGCGGAAGTGATGTTTTGATGTCGCTTCCGCCCTCCTATGGTATAGAGACGAGTGGGGGCCATCTTAGCCTCACTTGTCTCTATGCCCAGCTAACGAAAGGACCCGATCGCCTCCGCCGCTACCGACGGCTCCGGTAAGCGGCGGAAGGTGCGGGAGGGCGGCGGGAGGGGAGGTGGCACCTCTCCCGCCGCCGATAGTGGTGATCTCGCGGCGAATCCGCCGCGGAGACCACCGTTATCGTACAGCCGACCGCCTCCTGAAGAGATGGATATCTCGGTTGTGGCAGCAGCTGCTGCCGTTACCGAGATATCCCTCTTCAAAAATAGGACGTACATCGTCGTGCGGCGATCGGCAAGTGGTTAATAAGACACGTTGCCACTCACTAAAATTAGAAGAAAAGCCTAAACTGCGTAGAGGGTTCTTTACTGTAAGAGCGGTTAGGATGTGGAATTCTTTTTCCACAGACAATGGTTTCAGTGGGGAGCTTTGATAATTTAAAAAAACTATTACATAAACACCTGAATGACCACAACATACAGGGATATACAATGTGATACTGACAAAAAAATCACACACATAGGTTGAACTTGATGGTCTTTTTTCAACCTCGCCTTCTATTGTCAGGATATTTCTATATGAAATTACAAAAGCAATGAACTATGATTTTGCAATAATTGAATTCTTCTCATCCTGGGACCACTTAAAACAAGGATAGAAAGAAAAGCCCAGAAAATTATTTTTTTTCAGACAATCAAGTTGACCAATGCAAAGATAATGCTAAATTAAGCAACTACTCAACCCCTATGAACAATGGTGAAACTGGTGTTTTGAGCTCCAGATATCAAGGTCTTTGATCAAGGAAAAGCCATGATGATAAGTAGCCCCATTGTTTCAAAGGGTGAGACAACTCTTCAGTAAGAACCTAGTGTCGATGAGACAACTCTTCAGTAAGAACCTACTGTCGATGAGACAACTCTTCAGTAAGAACCTAGTGTCGATGAGACAACTCTTCAGTAAGAACCTAGTGTCGACTCTGCTTTTGCCCAGAACAGTGATGCAGACACACAGTAAATCATTCACCATATGTAGCCCAGTTTTAGCACAAACAGAAACTACAATATGTATAACTGGAGTCATCCACATATTGGACAAGGACTTTACACCAGTCTGTTATGGTTAAAAGGTTGTGTTGTTTGATTGTATAAATCTTTGTCAATCCCAATATATTTGGTTAGGTTTAAATTTCTTATAGCCAGCAAAATAAAGGAGATGGGGACAGCGTATCACAGGACATGAAGGCAAGCAATCACCATATTATCTTAACATGAAACATATTAAAATACATTTCATAATAATACTAGACACGTATTCTGATTACACCTTTACCATCATCACAGATGGGCAGGTGAGAATTAAGGCAGTTACCTCCCATATTTGGAACAAAACAATCACGAGATGGTAAACATGAGGAGAGGTAGGTAACAACACAACAATGGCATTGCACCCTACAAAAGCAGAAACACACATGATTCATGGGACCGAGGACCGCACATCCACATGTTGACATAAACTCTCTGGACAAACACAAGCTTGGTGATAAGTGACCACTCCCCATCTCGTTGGACGTTGCTGTTAGGACAAATCGAATATACCTCTTTGCTTTTTAAACAGTGGTGAGATACTGACCATATAAATATTAATCAACTTTTTCTTCCCAAAATTATAGGAATCATATCTTACTGTTTATATTTTAATCTTATAAAGTACTGTGTGAAGGATAGTTTAGTATTTAATAATTGTCCCACATTATTTGTCTTGCTGTGTGCTGAAGCCATGTCTGGGTGAAATTAAGATCAACCTGTATTAAAACTAATTTCGCTATTGTGGTCCCAGGGAAATTATTTATTGCCCAATCCAATCTGGTAGCCCTATTAAATTAAGACTTCTTTCAAATAGATAATATCTATCTGTGGCACCTCAAGACATATTTTTGACATATCTTTCTTCTGGCCGGGGAGAGTCAGAAAATTGTCTTCTGAGCGGCAAGAGATATTGTGTTTTTTTTTTTCATTTAAGGCGCAGTGAACCATATCCTTTTAAAACAGTCGGTTGGGGCTACCCTAGGGTTATTTTTAATATATTAACCACTTGCCGACCGCCGCACGACGATGTACGTCGACAGAATGGCACGGGCAGGCATAAGGGCTTACATGTACGTCCTTGCCTGCCCGCGGGTCGGGGGCCCGATCGGGCCCCCACCCGGTGCCTGCGGCGGTCGGTATTCGTTTGGGAGCGATCCCGGACGAGGGGACGGCCATTCATTCATGGCCACCCCCTCGCGATCGCTCCCGACGAATGAAAATGTCCCGTAACATCACTTCCTCTCCTGTAATGTAAACACCGGAGAGGAAGTGATGTATTCTCTCCTCCGTGTCGGTATTTTTCGTTCCGGCACCGAGGAGAGAGCATCGGTGAGTTGCACAAGCACTACACTACACAGTAGAACATGCCAGGCACACTCACACCCCCCCTTTACCCCCCGATCACCCCCCAATTATCCCTGCCCCCCCCAGTCACAGTGACACCAATTGCATTTTTTTTTGCATTGGTGTCATTTGTGACTGTAATAACTGTTAGGGCAGTTAGGGTTAGCCCCCTTTAGTTCTAATGTGCCCCCCTAACCCCCCCAATAAAGGTTTAACCCCGTGATCACCCCCCCTCGCCAGTGTCACTAAGGCTGGGTTCACATTGCAGCGGTTTATGAGAACGAATGTGATTCGCACCGCACTGCAGTGCAAATCACATCCGATCTCTGTGCGATTCGAGTTCAGCCATACAGATAGTATGGCTGAATTCGTGTCGCACCCGCCGCAAATTCGCACGGGACCCTTTTTTTGGCCCGCAGCAGAATCGGATCGCATGGGTGTTCACACCATGCGATCCGAGTTTGCAGATCGCACTGCGATATGCGAACTGATCTGGGGGTATCATTAACATTTCACTGACACTCCCAGCAGTTCGCATAGGGCAGTGTGAACTGCCGCCAGGAGGCATGCGATGCGGGAACCCGCCGCGGATTCACGGCGTTCCCGCATCGCTCCAGTGTGAACCCAGCCTAATAAGCGATCATTTTTCTGATCGCTGTATTAGTGTCACAGGTGACGCTAGTTAGGCAGGTAGGTATTTAGGTTCGCCGCAGCTTTTTATAGCGCCAGGGACCCCCATATACTACCGCATAAAGCCCCCTGATTTCCCCCTAGTTAACCCTTTCACCAGTGATCACCATATAACTGTTACAGGTGACGCTGGTTGGTTAGTTATTTTTTTATAGTTTCAGGGCACCCGCCATTTATTACCTAATAAAGGTTTAACCCCCTGATCACCCGGCGGGTGTCATTTGTGACTGTAATAACTGTTAGGGCAGTTAGGGTTAGCCCCCTTTAGTTCTAAGGTACCCCCCTAACCCCCCCAATAAAGGTTTAACCCCGTGATCACCCCCCGTCGCCAGTGTCACTAAGGCTGGGTTCACATTGCAGCTGTTTATGAGAACGGATGTGATTCGCACCGCACTGCAGTGCAAATCACATCCGATCTCTGTGCGATTCGAGTTCAGCCATACAGATAGTATGGCTGAATTCGTGTCGCACCCGCCGCACCCGCCGCAAATTCGCACGGGACCCTTTTTTTGGTCCGCAGCAGAATCGGATCGCATGGGTGTTCACACCATGCGATCCGAGTTTGCAGATCGCACTGCGATATGCGAACTGATCTGGGGGTGTCATTAACATTTCACTGACACTCCCAGCAGTTCGCATAGGGCAGTGTGAACTGCCGCCGGGAGGCATGTGATGCGGGAACCCGCCGCGCATTCGTGGCGTTCCCACATCGCTCCAGTGTGAACCCAGCCTAATAAGCGATCGTTTTTCTGATCACTGTATTAGTGTCACAGGTGACGCTAGTTAGGCAGGTAGGTATTTAGGTTCGCCGCAGCTTTTTATAGCGCCAGGGACCCCCATATACTACCGCATAAAGCCCCCTGATTGCCCCCTAGTTAACCCTTTCACCAGTGATCACCATATAACTGTTACAGGTGACGCTGGTTGGTTAGTTATTTTTTTTATAGTTTCAGGGCACCCGCCATTTATTACCTATTTATCTCACTAGTGTACCCCTAAATTTAGGGGTGTCTACTTTCCAAAATGGGGTCATTTGGGGGGGGGGGGGTTGTGCCATCTTGGCATTTTATGGCCTTCAAAACTGTAACGCCCTTAGAAAGCCTGAAGGCGGTGCTTGGTTTTCGGGGCCCCGTACGCGGCTAGGCTCCCAAAAAGTCCCACATATGTGGTATCCCCGTACTCAGGAGAAGCAGCAGAATTTATTTTGGGGTGTCATTTCACATATGCCCATGGCATGCCTGAGCAATATATCATTTAGTGACAACTTTGTGAAAAAAAAAAAAGTTTGTAATTTTCCCGCAACTTGTGGCAAAATATAAAATATTCCATGGACTCAACATGCCTCTCAGCAAATAGCTTGGGGTGTCTACTTTCTAAAATGGGGTCATTTGTGGGGGTTTTGTGCCATCTTGGCATTTTATGCCCTTCAAAACTGTAATAGGTAGTGAGGAGTGAAGTCAAATATTTACGCCCTTAGAAAACCTGAAGGCGGTTCTTGGTTTTCGGGGCCTCGTACGTGGCTAGGCTCCCAAAAAGTCCCACATATGTGGTATCCCCGTACTCAGGAGAAGCAGCAGAATTTATTTTGGGGTGTCATTTCACATATGCCCATAGCATGTGTGAGCAATATATCATTTAGTGACAACTTTGTGAAAAAAAAATAAAAAAAAATTAAAGTTTGTAATTTTCCCGCAACTTGTGGCAAAATATAAAATATTCCATGGACTCAAAATGCCTCTCAGCAAATAGCTTGGGGTGTCTACTTTCTAAAATGGGGTCATTTGTGGGGGTTTTGTGCCATCTTGGCATTTTATGGCCTTCAAAACTGTAATAGGTAGTGAGAAGTGAAATCAAAAATTTACGCCCTTAGAAAGCCTGAAGGCGGTGCTTGGTTTTCGGGGGCCCCGTACGCGGCTAGGCTCCCAAAAAGTCCCACATATGTGGTATCCCCGTACTCAGGAGAAGCAGCAGAATTTATTTTGGGGTGTAATTTCACATATGCCCATAGCATGTGTGAGCAATATATCATTTAGTGACAACTTTGTGTAAAAAAAAAAAAAAAAATTATTTTTTGTCATTATTCAATCGCTTGAGGCAAAAAAATAAAATATTCAATGGGCTCAACATGCCACTTATCAATTTCCTTAGGGTGTCTACTTTCCAAAATGGGGTCATTTGGGGGGGTTTTGTACTGCCCTGCCATTTTAGCACCTCAAGAAATGAGATAGGCAGTCGTAAACTAAAAGCTGCGTAAATTCCAGAAAACGTACCTTAGTTTGTAGATGTGACAACTTTTGCGCAAACCAATAAATATACAATTATTGACTTTTTTTTTACCAAAGACATGTGGCTGAATACATTTTGGCCTAAATGTATGACTAAAATTGAGTTTATTGGATTTTTCTAATAACAAAAAGTAGAAAATATCATTTTTTTTCAAAATTTGTGGTCTTTTTTACGTTTATATCGCAAAAAATAAAAATCGCAGAGGCAATCAAATACCATCAAAAGAAAGCTCTATTTGTGGGAAGAAAAGGACGCAAATTTTGTTTGGGTACAACATTGCATGACCGCGCAATTACCAGTTAAAGCAGCGCAGTGCCAAATTGTAAAAAGACCTCTGGTCATTTACCAGCAAAATGGTCCGGTCTGAAGGTGGTTAAGGAAAATTTATTTATTGTTGTGTTGATGTCTTTGGTAATGTGTATGAAATATTAATCACCAGAAATTCCAGTTTTGTATAAAGTTGTATAATTATATATTATATTAATAAAAGGTATTTACTTATTAATTTAATTGGGAGATATTTATACATTGGTAAGAATTCCCCATAGATTAACGAACTCAGGAAATTATTGTGGTATGTTACAAATTGTCTGAACAAGTTCACTTTTTTTATTAACTGTGATAAGTGGCTGGAAGCACTTTAATTCATTGTACATATATTCAGACTTTACTCTTTTATTCGTCATGTACCGTTTGTCAAAACACTTTTTTTTTTTTTTTAATTCCCCATACTTATTATCATTAAAATTACATACCACACTCACAACACTATGTAACTATGTAACTCACTGAACAGTGCTATGTGAGATGTTCAAAGCTTGGGATATTTTTTATAACCTAACTCTGCTGTAAACTTCTCCACAACTTTATCCCTGGCCTGTCTGGTGTGTTTCTTGGCCTTCATGATGCTGTTTGTTCACTAAGGTTCTCTAAAAAACCTCTGAGGGCTTCACATAACAGCTGTATTTATATTGAGATTAAGTTATACACATGTGGACTCTATTTACTGATTAGGTGACTTCTGAAGACAATTGGTTCCACTAGATTTCAGTTAGGGATATCAGAGTAAAGGGGGCTGTATACAAATGCATGCCACGCTTTTCATATATTTATTTGTAAAAAAAAATTGAAAACCATTTATCATTTTCCTTTCACTTCACAATTATGTGCCACTTTGTGTTGGTCTATCACATACAATCCCAATAAAACACATTTATGTTTTTGGTTGTAACATGACAAAATGTGGCAAATGTCAAGGGGTATGAATACTTTTTCAAGTCACTGTACCTATAGGTGTGTCTGGGTCTGTTGTGCCTCTTCTGCCGCACTATGGCACTATGGCAGTTTCTAACAGGTCAATGACATTTTAATTAGGGTTGCTTCTATTTGTATCTTTTTCTTTCTTTGGAACAGCAGTCCATTGTACAAATTGTTCTTTCAACCATCTTTTCACCTTACCCCAGCCAGGCCATCCTATTCAGCTAATTTCCTTACAGAAAACCTCTGCTGCTATGTTTTTACACTTCCACTGCATATTGTAGAATGGATTCTACTGCTGTCTGCCTTTTGTACCTAAGGGTCTTAAGGCCCCCTATTGTGAACTCCTTGTCTATACATTGTTGTGGTTAACTATCTTGTTAAGCGAAACCTTTAATCTTGCTTCCTTCTCTAGGAATTAGATCCCATCTGATCCCATCAGACCTGTGATCTCTTGACCCAATCATCCAAGTCTTGACCTGGCCCTGTGTACTTGGGTAATTGTTGCAGCAGGAATCCAAACAGGAATGAGGGGATCACTATTGCTGGAGTGGTAGGATACCAGCTTCCTTCTGGAATAGTAATGCTGGACACTGCTATTGCGTCATGCCATCACCATTGTTTGACTTAACCAGTCCTGTCGTAGATGCCAAGTTAAACAGAATGGGTAATTGGCCGAAATATCAGAAGAAGAGTAACTGTAGGTGAGAATAGAATCAGTAATACAAGACAGGGTCAGAATGGTAAAGAGCTATACACTACTGTAAACTGTAAAACAGATTAAGAAAGCTACACAAATATGAATGGTTCATAGGTAAATATCTCTGTGGTGCAATCAGTTAACATTTGACTGCAGAGTTGCTATAGAGTTGCTATAGGTCTCTATGGCAACAGACAATTTAACTGAGAATCACAATTGGGAAAGGTCTTCCCATAGTAACCTCCAGAGAAGCTGCATGCTATTAGGCTCTAGCTCAGCTGCTCACACAGTCTGACAGCGAAGGACCAATTGCCCAACTGCAAATAACTTGCCCAGCTACTTATTATTATTATTATTATTATTATACAGGATTTATATAGCACCAACAGTTTACACAGTGCTTTACAATATAAAAGGGATACAATGCAGTTATAATACAATAAAATACAAGAGGATTAACAGGGCCCTGCTCAGAAGAGCTTACAATCTAATAGGGTGGGGCAGGTGGTACAAAAGGTTGTAACTGTGGGGAATGAGCTGATGGAAGTGGTAAAAGATTTGTTGGAGACATGATAGGCTTTCCTGAAGAGATGAATTTTCAGGGATCGCCTGAAGGTAGCAAGAGTAGGGGATAGCTGTACAGGTTGAGGTAGTGAGTTCCAGAGGATGGGAGAGGCTCTGGAGAAATCCTGGAGAGGAGCATGAGAGGAGGAGACGAGAGCGCTTGAGAGTAGGAGGTCTTGAGTAGCGCGGAGGGGACGATTTGGGTGATATTTGGAGACAGGATTGGTGATGTAGCTCAGGGCAGAGTAGTGAATGGCTTTGTATGTTGTGGTTAGTATTTTGAATTTAATTCGCTGGGTGATTGGGAGCCAGTGTAGGCATTGGAGGAGAGGGTTGGCAGACACTGAGTGGTTGGTAAGGTGGATAAGTCTGGCAGCAGCATTCATGATAGACAAAGAGGGGATAGCCTATGGAGAGGTAGGCCAATGAGAAGGGAGTTGCAGTGGTCAAGGCGAGAGATAACAAGGGAGTGAATGAGGAGCTTGGTGGTTTCATTTGTTAAAAAAGGGCAAATTTTAGAGATGTTACAGAGGTGAATTCTATAAACTTTTGACAATGATTGGACTTGACAAAAATGACAAGTCAGAGTCTAGGATTACACCTATTACCCTGGCGTGAAAGGAGGGACTGATGGTTGCATTGTTGATTTTGATGGAAAAGTCATGGAGGGGGGCATGGGCAAATATTAATAGCTCAGTTTTAGACAGATTTAGTTTAAGGAAGTGGTGATGATATGTCAGTTAGTAAGCTGGTAATGCGAGAGAAGACTGAAGGGGTGAGGTGAGGAGTAGACAGATAGATTTGGGTGTCATTGGCGTATAAGTGTTATTGGAAGCTGTGGGTGAAGTGACCAAGGGAGAAGGTGTAGATAAAAAAGATAAGGGGACTGAAAAAACATGGAAGAAGCAGGGAGGGTCTAGCTAGGACGGATCTAATTAGAAATAAACAGGAGGGGAGAACAGAGAGAGATACCAAATACAGAAAATGAACACATTGTAGTGGCACTAATCCACTACAAGATGTTAGCATACATCAGAACATCAATAACATAATGCAGTTCAATGAAACAACAAAAAAGTCATCATAAGTTTTAAAGCGGAGGTCCACCCTAAAGTGGACCTTCCGCTCATCGGAACCCTCCCCCCCTCCGGTGCCACAATCGGCACCTTTCAGGGGGGAGGGGGGTGCAGTTACCTGGATAATCCAGGTAACTGCACCCACTTCCGGGACAGCTCTCCCGCAAGTGCCCCGCTGCCTGCTGGGAAACACACAGCTCCCAGAGGCAGCGGGAAGCGTCCTTATTGTGCAGCGCAATTCGCGCATGCGCAGTAGGGAACCGGGAAATGAAGGCTCCATTTCCTGATTACCATACCCAAGATGGCGGCGGCAGGACCCGACAGATGACCTAGCGATCGGCTTCGGGTGCCGACATCGCGGGCGCGCTGGACAGGTAAGTGTCACTATTTTAAAAGTCAGCAGCTGCAGTATTTGTAGCTGCTGGCTTTAAAAAAAAAAAAAAAAAACGCGGAGTCCCGGTGGACTCCCGCTTTAAGTGCAGATGTGTACTTTATATTTATTACATTTTGTAGAGAAGCAAGACTTACTTTTTCCACAAAAGTTTGATAAAAACGTGCACTTGTACCATGAAACATGTACGTTTTTTCAGGTTATATAAAGTATGAAATAGGAATCATAAAAACAAAAAAAAATTAAATTACGTTTTCTAGGCAAATAGCCATGCACATTGTAAAAATTAGTCATTAGCATGCAGAAGACCGGGCCAGTTCTACATACCATACAGCACGACTGTGAAAGACAGAAGGGCAAAATCATTGTTATTAAAATTAAGTGATTTATTATAATGCTGAGACGTTTCATGTACAAATACAAAACTTTAAAATGGAAGACTTTAAATCAAATCACTGTGCAATGATCTCACTGCAAAAAATCGGCAAAACCCTATGCCAATTAACCTTTTCTCTGCTGGGCCCAGCTTCCTTTTTTTTATCTTTTCACTCCCATTTTTCAATTCAAATTATATTATCAATAACAATAGCACACAAGGAGACAAGGTCTGCTTGTCAACTGTAAACCTAAAAATGCCATGCCCATCAAATAAACTAGGGTCTTAACATATTGGTCCCTTTTCAGTCAGGAGAAGGATCAATCCAGCAGCAAATGAACTTTTTTTTACCAGATTCTTACAAGATTCACCCTATGTTCCATTGCTAAAACCTACTGTACTGACTGTTTCCCAGATCAGGATCCAGGACCTCCAGCACCAATTGTAATCAATGGGTCTGAGGAATATGAAGCAGAAACTATCTTGGACTGTAGAAAGAGACAAGGGACTGTACGGTATTTAATTAAATGGAAAGGTTTTGGCCCAGAAGAAAGTACCTGGGAGCCAGAGTCCAATGTGCACACTCCCGAACGTTGTTGGCTTTTTTCACTGCTCATCCAGAAAAGAAGCTTCAAGTTGGCTTCCGGAGACTGCCTGTAAGGAGGGGGCACTGTCAGGGAAATCATACATAATCGTACACAAAGATGCGCAAGAAGGTGTGTACTTGCTAATAAGAATTCTCTAGTGACAGCTAGGGGTCCTGTAACTCAGACACATGCGCATCTGTATCCAATTCTGTACCTCTGCTGCTTGGCTGTTACTGACTTTAGCTTGCCTGACCACCCAAGACCTTGCATCCGCCTGCTCTCCAGCTGGACTGCTGTCTGCTGTCCTGCACCTGCCGCTGTGTACCTGCATCTGCCAGTCCACCAGTCTGCCTGCTGTTGTGCACCTGTTGGCATATATCTACATCAGCCATTCCACCAACTTGCCTGCTGTTTGGCACCTGATGAAAGTATCTTCTCTCCAGGATCTCCTACCAGGCACCCGTGCCACATTATGTCCTGTTATATCCTGTCACCACCTTCAGGAGAAACAGGAAAGGAGGTGTAAGGGAAAGCCCTCCCATCTGCTCGGCCTTAACCAGGTACGTGACAGCACCCATGAACTGGAAGGGACAGGTTAAGGGGATCCAGTTTTGACCCCAAAATTGTAAAGAAAACTCTAGTTAAAACTAAGCAGGTTTTTAAAGAGAGAGCAATAGACTCCAAGGGAGTCATAGTTCAGCCAATAGCTACTTGTGTATCATGACTCAAAGCCAGGGAGCTCCAAAAGGCCAGTACCATAGTTCATGATCTAATAAAAGAATGCACTTATGCATGAACTGGTGTACTGGAAAGAAAGGTGGTAGAAACCAAACTGGAATTCCAGGAACAAAGTCACTCAGATGATGAACAAGCTAGATAGTAGGTATTGCCAGGTATCGACTAGCAGGCATCCAGCCAGGTCACTTCAGCATCCGGCGTATGTCAGAAATGGACTGTTGTACCATCCACTACTTTCAACTTGCTGGGAAATAAAAGGCAGTATTTGATTCCCTTTTCATTGAGCCTTTTATGAACTTCAGTAAAGGTGCATCTTCTCTGTTGCACCTCAGGGAAATAATTCGGGAAAATCAAGATTTTGGAATTTTCATGGCGGAGATCCAGTGTATTTCTAGCAACCACTACGATCATATCTCCGTCCCTATAGTTAAAGAGGAAGTAAAGTCTTCCTCTTTAATTGTACCTACAGGTAAGCCTATAATAAGGCTTACCAGTAGGTACTGTAAATATCTCCTAAACTTGCACCGGAGGAGGAATTTACTATATACGCTGCCGCCGACATCCTCGGCGCATGCACACTGTCCTTACGCCCTGCTTGTGCCATTTCTTCAGGGCCCATGCTGTGACCGGCGACTCCCGCGTGCATGCACGGGAGTGATGTAATCACAGCGCCGGAGCCCGTGAACACAGAAGTAACTCTGGGAAACACATCGGCCATGTATGCGGTGTGCCGGCGCCGATCCAGAGCATCGCTCTAACTTAAGTATTTCATAATGAGCTAGTATGCGATGCATATTAGCTCATAATGCCTTTGTTTTGCAGGTTTTTTTTTAGAGGGGGATTTTTTTGTCAGCGGCAGAATGGCTCCCCTGCGTGGATCGCCATAGCTGTATTTTTAAGGGGTATAAGGGCGCAAATGCGCCCCCGCCACGGTACTAAGGAGCTGATGCATGTTAGTTTTTTTTTTTTTTATTTGGGGATATTTATTATAGCAAAAAGTAAAAAATATTGTGTTTTTTTCAAAATTGTCGCTTTTTTTGTTTATAGCACAAAGAAGAAAAGAAGAAGAAAAAGAAGACCTGAAGAAGAAATGGAGGAGAGGGTGCTGCAGGTATTGGTGGAGTAGGTGGGACACAACATCTGTTGAATACATTGACACAATATCACTAAAGAAGATATAAATGTTTAAAACTCCAGGCAAACAGCTAAATGTAATGTACTGTAGAGTTGTGAGTCCGGGCATAGAAGATAAGCCCTAAAATTTTTTACCATAATTCTATTCCTAGGCCATATCTCATACTCTTTGCTACTTATTCCCTGCTGTGGCTCCCTGGTTGCTATTACTGGCAAATTCCAACTGTTCAACAGTCAAGACTTGCTCTGTGTGTCTACAGTGGCTGTAGCTGCTCCTGTGTAAAATTACATTTGCAGATAGTGTCTGCAAGTGTCATTGATTATGGACTAAAATTTAAATACTTTTTAACTAAACGTTAAAAGCCTAAGCTGCAGCAACCTTACAAGCAACAAAAAAAGTTGTTTTAAATAAATGTGTTCCTATTTAATCCCTTTTTAAACCTTAGTTAACTCTAATGAGCGCTAATTAACTCCCTCATCTTCTTCCCTCAGCTATTATTGTCTGCCGTTTTGTTTTTATTCTTTTTTCCATTTATTATTTTATCTTTTTGTTAGTATTTAATTTTTCTTTGCATTATTGTTCATTTTGTTTGTTAAATCTCACAGTGTCACTTTAAGAGAATGTGCAAAATGAAATAACTTATTCATGCCTTTGTAAATAACTTATTCCTGTCTTGTATCAGAAATTTAATTTTAGTATCATTTTAAACAGGACAAATTAAAGAATTAAATGTATACTAACTGACTTTAAAACTAGCACTTGTTAAAGTAGGAAAAAAATAAAAATGTTCATATCTTTTTCTTTATAGGTTGCATAGAAAATAAAACAATGTTTGAAACATACGGTAATATTGCCAAAAAACTAGTTTGCCCCTCTCCCTCAACAAAAAAACCCAGCATGTATTACTTTGTTATCTTATACTATGACAATGTTATCGATTAATAAACAGACATCAGTATAAAAATGAACAAAGGAGTTTAATATATATTTATTGATTTACCTTATTCATTATTCTAATTCTTTTTATCAAACCTTGTGATTTACTCTCCTCTGATATACTGAATAGCTAGGAATAGGGATGAGCTTCATGTTCGAAGTCGAATGTAATTTCGACTTGAACTGCTGTTTGATCATTCATCGATTTACGAACATTATGGACCATTCGCGCCAAATTTGAGCGACACGCCACGGCCCATAATGCACTGCGCACTGTGCATTACTGGCTGATGATTGGCCAAGCATGCACTATGACCCACATGCTTTGGTCAATCACAGCGCCGTAAGGAAACAGAGCCATAATTGGCCAAAGGCAGGGGACCTGTGGGCAATTATGGCTCAGGGGGTTAAGTACACTCCCCACATTATATAAGGCTGCCTGCATGTCGGCCGTGTGTAGTGTGTTGGTGGTGTTTGTGAAAGAGAGAGACAGAGAGACTTTCATTTAGTTTCAGCAAGCAGGCAATTCCTTCTTGGTGTTCTGTTGCTAATATACTTCAGGCAGGCAAGACCGTTAGATAGCTGCAGTGTATTGTGTATATATATATATATATACACTGTATACAGTTTAAATCCATTTCACTGCAGACCATTCCTGGTGTATTGTTTCTAATACACTTCAGCCAGGCAGGTGACTCACTGAGCTCAGTGAATTTAAAATATATATAGTCTAGCCAAGCCTATGCCTGACTAGGCCATTGCCTGAGTGCGTGTTCAAAGACCCTTTCAGCCAGGCAGGTGACTCACTGAGCTGCCAAGACTATACCTTACTGTAAGCCTATCCTGGTGTACTGTTTTTAGTAAACTTCAGGCAGTTTTGCTAATCTAATTGTACAGTATGTCTGTAAGGCCAAGGAGAGGCAGACGTTGACAGGCCACCAAAAGAAGGCCAGCAGGCTCTGTGTCTACAGCAAACGGTGCTGGTCATGGACATGGTGCATCCTCAGCACGTGGCTGTGGGGCACGCTTGGCCTTTTTTTCGGGAGCTGGCCGTGTTGAGCCACAACATGCAGAAGAGTTAGTAGAGTGGATGACCAAGCTGTCCTCATCCTCCTCATCCTCTCTCACCCAGGCTCAGGCTACTTTGTCTGCCAAAGCAGCTGCCAAAGCGGCCTCTCCCCTCGGCTCAATGGCATCAGTCACTCCTTCCCTAGCCCCACCATGTCCTGAACTGTTGTCCGAACCATGTCTGAACTGTTTGACCACAGTGTTGGGTACATGCTGCAGGAGGATGCACAGCATTTTGAGGGCTCCTATGATGGTACCCAGCTTGAAGAAGGCAGTTACGTGAGCCCAGAGAGGCCCAAGAAGGATAGCAAACTGGCAGTCATGTTTCCCCAGCTGAAGCATACTGCCAGGTTTGCTCCAGTGACGAAAAGGGAGGGGATGATGAGGTCACTGACTCTACATGTACATGGGTGCCTGATAGGAGAGAGGAGGAGGAGGCACATCTCCAATGAGGCAGGATGCCCTTCAAGGGCCAGCTTAAGGGCAGCCAACCAATTACATCACACCGCAGAGCTCCGTGTGTGCAGGGCACTGCTGTTTCTGCGTTATTCCAAAAGTTCTTTGGTGTGGGCCTTTTTTGAGATGTGTGCAGCAAATTTCACCATTGCTATTTGCAACATATGTCGGAAGCGTATCTCCCATGGCCAAAACAGCACCACATGCTTGAACAGACATATGTCGACCTGCAATGCAGTCCATTGGCAAGCATACATAAAAGACTCACACCAAAGAACAAAGCGGACCTCTCCTTGCTCCTCATCAGCTGGGATCTCCAACCCCACTATACTCCACTATACCTTCAGTGCTCTCAGAAACCTATGCTGAGAGAAATGAAGGTGTAGAATTAGGTGTGTCACTGCCAAGTACTTGCGGACAATATGCTATTGGTACACCAATGTCCGATTGTACCAGGCAAATTTCCCTGCCCCAGCTGCTGCACCGCTGAAGAAGTTCACTCCCAGCCATCCACATGCCCAGTGGTCGAATGCTAGCTTGGCTAAATTGCTAGCACTTAAACTGCTGCCTTTTCAGTTGGTAGACTCTGCTCCCTTCCATAAGTTTGTGGAATGTGCAGTTCCTCAGTGGCAGGTTCCCAAATGCCACTTTTTTTCACAGAAGGGGATTCCTGCTCTCTACCAGCATGTGGAAGGCAATGTCTTGACCTCGCTGGACAGGGCTGTCAGCGGTACGGTGCATATTACTGCTGACTCATGGTCCAGCAGGCATGGACAGGGACGTTACCTATCTTTCACGGCCCACTGGGTGACTCTGCTGGAGGCTGAGAACGATACAGGAAAAGGTGCAGTAGTGTTGGAGGTTGTTCCACCACCACGCCTCCAAAATTCTACTAGTGGTGATTCTGACACACCTCTCTCCTCCACCCCCTCCTCTCCTTCTTCCTCCATGGCCTCTTCCTGTGCTGATTTGTCCTCAGAACCAGCGGTGCTCTGTAGGCGTTCAAGAGATTACGCAAGGACGCAGGCAAAAAGATGCCATGCGGTGCTTGCGCTTGTGTGCTTGCGAGAACAGGAGCCATGCTGGTGCAGAGATTCTGCCAGCTCTGCAGGGGAAGGCTCAGAGGTGGTTGATGCCATGCCAGCTTAAGCCAGGAATGGTGGTTTACGACAATGGCCCCATTCTCCTCTCCGCCCTCCGACAGGGATACTTCACCCATGTTCCCTGTTTTGCTCACGTCCTTAACTTGGTAAAGCAGCGGTTCTTGGGCAGGTACCCGGGCTTACAGGATGTCCTGAGGCAGGCCAGGAAATTCTGTGTGCATTTCCGCCTGTCATATAATGCCAGTGCTTGGCTGGCTGCACACGCAGCAGAGGGCCATCAATGAATACCTGTGTGACTATGGCACCAGGACAGGGTCAGGGGAGTTTGGTTTTTCCCCATGCCAGTGGGCTATGTCAGGGATGCATACACTGTCCTGTCACCATTTGAAGAGGCCATGAGGATGGTGAGCAGTGACAGTGCATGCATCAGTGACATTGTACCTCTTGTCCACCTGTTGGAGCAAATGCTGCGTGGAATAATGGACAGGGAACTTGAGGCAGAACAGAGGAAGGAAGAGGAGAACTTCTTTACCTCTCAAGGCCCCCTTTCTCCAGACAGTGTTCCTGCTGGCCCATCGATCACACAGGAAGAGGAGGAGGAGAAGGATTGTGTCAGCATGGAGGTGGAGCCTAGCACTCAGCATCAGCAGCAGTCTTCAAGGGATCATTTACAGTCCCAAGAAACCCATGGACTTGTACATTGTTGGGAGGAGGTGGCTGCAGATCATGTCATCCTTAGTGACCCAGAGGACTCCGGACCGAATGCCTCAGCAAACCTATGTTGCATGGCTTCCCTGATCATGCAAAGCCTGCGGAAGGATCCTCGCATTCCTGGTATCAAGGAAAGGGATCATTACTGGCTGGCAACCCTCCTTGATCCACGTTACAAGGGCAAGGTTCCGGACCTTATCTTGCCATCACAGAGGGAGCAGAGGATGAAACATTGCAGAAAGGTTTGTGCCTGGGAGGCTTCGGTCAGTCACAGAAGGAGTGGTGGAGAAGGTGGCCATCTGACCGATGCGTTCAGACAATTTTTTAGTTCGCAGCCCCAAGGTATTATCAGTTCAAGCAACCATCGCCAGCGTCTGATTTACATGGTGCAGGAATACCTAGGGGCAAGATCAGACTTGGACACCTTTCCCACCGAAAATTCTCTAGGTTACTGGGTCTTGAGGATGGATCACTGGCCAGAGCTTGCACAGTATGCAATTGAGCTACTGGCCTGTCCTGCATCCAGCGTTATTTCGGAATGCACATTCAGTGCTGCTGGAGGCTTTGTAACCAAACACAAGGTGTACCTGTCCACCGAATTGGTCAATCGGCTGACCTTCATAAAAATGAATTAGTCTTGGATCACCAGCTACCAAGCACCTGATGCTGATGTAACCAAATATTTTTTTTTTTTTAATGTGAGATCCCTTCAACACTGCCTATGCTGATGCTGAGTCAATATTCTGTTATGCTGAGTGACTATCCTCTTCCTCCTCAATTTTCATGCTGATAGCTTGTAAGAACATTTTTGGTTCTGGGCATCTGGTGGCTAGTGGCTAAGGCCCAATTTTTCTGCCCCTGTTTAACAGGGGCATGTAATTAAATTTTTTGATATAAAAAGAAACAATCAGCGCCCACTAAATCCTAAAATACACATACAAATTGCAAGCTGAACGCCATAAGACAAATCACGAATCCTTAGAATTAGATAAAAGAAATGGAAAAAGTGCAGCGCAATAAATAAAAATTTGTTCAATTAATAAAATTCATGAGCTATTAAGGTGCCAAAAACACTATAAAAAGACACCCAATAGGGAGCAAGCAAAACTTGTCACACAATGAATACAGTCCATACAGTTTATAAGCTGATGAAAGGCTGAATACTGCTGTGAGAAAACACCCGGTGCATGCCACACTTAGTATTATAACATCTCAATGGTAATTCCTCCACCATGTAGATAGGGTACTCTTTCAAATATGTAGGACCACTGAATAAACAAATGGTCAGAAAAGCTTGTTTCCACTCATAAGTGAGGGCGATGCTCCAATCCAGGAAAAAGAGCGTTCCCAAAATCAGCCATACAGAAAAAGAAAAGAAATGATCTCAGTGTAGACTGTACCAATTGATTTATTAATAAAAATAGCAGCAAACAAACGAACAGCTGGGAGAGTAAAGTGCTTCCAATATTGCAATATAACAAAGTGACAAGTGCAAAAAGGTCCAGATGATACGCGGGTGATGACCACGATCAGTAGCTCCTCCCCCGTACGTATGTTACGTCCGAACTGACTTCGTCAGCGGTGGGTGGAGCTACTACGTCACCCAGTGATACCTATATAGTTGCCTCAAGTCCACATCCGGTGTCCACAATGGGAGGAATGCCGCTACCGGAAACCCATAAAGCGGAAACATCCACACTGCGTAGGGACATCCATAGGCTGAAATTTACATGTCATTCATAACAGTGCGAACTCGCTACTATCATATGAAATTACAATTCGTAAGACATTTTTATATAATAATTCATAAAACAAACAATATAAAAACATATATATGTAAATGCAATACTTTGCAGCAGTGCTCATTCCTGCGCTCCAACTAGAGTATCTGTGAGGGGTTGCAGTGTTGTGGCACCAGCACCAGTGCCTAAGGCCCATTATTTCTGCCCTTGTTCAACAGGGGCATGCAGTTACAATTCTTGATCTAATAGTTCACAGCAGGACCCATTCCTGCGCCCACCAAGAGTAACTGTGAGGCCTTATAGTGTTGTTGCAACACCACCACTCCGTTCACCACCAAAGGCCCAATTTTTCCGACCCTGTTCAACAGGGGCATGTAATTACAATTCTTGATCTAATATTTCACAGCAGGACCCGTTCCTGCACCCACCAAGAGTAACTGTGAGGGCTTACAGTGTTGTGGCAACACCAACTCCTAAGGCCCACATTTCTGCAGAGTATATAGGGCAGACCCCTTCTTTCAAACATCCAACTTACAAACGACTCCTAGATAGTCCAATCGTGAATAATATGGTGAAATATCACAACCAAGTAAAATAGTGCAGTTGTGTGTTCACAGTGCCAAGCCAACTCTCTCCGTTTAGGTGATTTTCACGTGTTAGTGCTGGCCACACCAGGTAATTACCTTACTGCTGTAAGGTATACAGCGAAATAGCCTTTAATAAGGAACACTTGAATTCGGGAGATAGACAGGGGGGGACTTCACACTTCTCTAGCGTCACCGTCATCCATCAAATTCCTCCGTGGATACTATCAGCATATACACTCAAGGAATAGATAGAGTCCACCATAGTGTAGTAGATAATAATAATATACATTTTATTAAAACAAATATCAAACTACTCACAAAGGTAGAGAAGGACAGAGCGCACAGCAAAACAGACCAACGAGCATGTCGCTCGGGTGTAGGCGTCACTTCCGGTTTCCTACGCGTTACGTCACACAGTGACTTCAACTGGGATGTTTCCATAGCTGCCGGAAGTGGCTTTTTGAGAGGACTGGGCAGGTATACCCCGCCCATCGTTTACATATCGCGTCACGCTCAAAAGACATTACGGAAAGAGCGAGCGGTCAAACGGACACAGAACGAGGACTCAAAACAAATAATGATAGAGATTGATAGTAAAAAAAATTTCATCTAAATAAAGAGCACACTGCTTACTACACAAGCCCAATAAATAACTAGGACTAACCCTTATAAATTATAATAAGGAAACGCTCGCAGCCATTTTCTAGGAGACTACATATATGTCTCTACAATGGTGAGAGCAGCCATTGTTTTGGAGGTAAATGTCTAATTATGTATTAGACAAAGGGTATTCGTCTCGTTGTCATTTTGTTGGTGTCAGTATCTATTAGATGTAAGTGCCATGATCTTTTAGTAATTATTAGTTATGACATCATTTAGAAATGATTCTAAAAGGCGGATTAGAGGTAAGCAGGTGCAGAAAAAATTATATATATAAAAAAATATAATATATATATACAAGTGGTCATGTAGACCGCCATAATTTAAAATTTCAAATGTAAGAAGCAATGGGAGATAAAAATTATTATATTAAATATTAATTTTACTAAAAATTATGAATATAAAAATTATAAAAACAACGATAGAGAAGGATCACGGAAGTGACGTATACATTACAGATCATATGATATATATATATAAAATCTAATAATATATATAAAAAAATCCAATAATATATATATAAAAAGGTTTATAGTGCATAGCAGAGAGAGAAATAAATGGTGGAGGGAGAGAGGATGTCAAGGGGGCACTAGAAGTTACTGATAAAACAATTTAGATCGAATTCCACATTCAGTCCTCTAGGGACAAAGGTGTCAAGGGAAAATATCCATCAAAAAGCCACTTCTGGCAGCTATGGAAACATCCCTGTTGAAGTCACTGTGTGACGTAACGCGTAGGAAACCGGAAGTGACGCCTACACCCGAGCGACACGCTCGTTGGTCTGTTTTGCTGTGCGCTCTGTCCTTCTCTACCTTTGTGAGTAGTTTGATATTTGTTTTAATAAAATTGATATTATTTTAATCTACTACACTATGGTGGACTCTATCTATTCCTTGAGTGTATATGCTGATAGTATCCACGGAGGAATTTGATGGATGACGGTGACGCTAGAGAAGTGTGAAGTCCCCCCCTGTCTATCTCCCGAATTCAAGTGTTCCTTATTAAAGGCTATTTCGCTGTATACCTTACAGCAGTAAGGTAATTACCTGGTGTGGCCAGTAGGGATGAGCCGAACACCCCCCGGTTCGGTTCGCACCAGAACTTGCGAACGACCCCCGCGTTCGATACGAACGTTAGAACCCCATTGAAGCCTATGGGACTCGAACGTTCGAATTGGAAAGTGCTCATTTTAACGGCTAATATGCAAGATAGTGTCCTAAAAAGGGTTTGGGGACCTGCCTCCTGCCTCAGGGGACATGGGTCACAGCAAAAAAAAGTTTTAAAAACTGCCGTTTTGGCGGGAGCACTGATTTTAATGACGATTAAAGTGAAAAAAAAAAGTGAAATATTCCTTTAAATATGGTGCCTGGGGGGTGTCTGTAGTATGCCTGTGAAGTGCCACGTGTTTCCCGTGTTTAGAACAGTCCCTGCACAAAATGACATTAAACGGAAATAACACCATTTAAAACTGCTTGCGGTTTTAATGTTATATCTGGTTCCTGCAATATGGTTGAAAATCATTGAGAAACATGGCATGGGTAGCCCTCCCTGCCCATTACCAGCCTATTTGGGTCTTGTACGCATATTAAGGGGAACCCCGTACCCATATTAAAAAAAGGAAATGCGTGTGGCCCCCAGGCCCTATATACTCAGAACAGCAGTATACAGGCGGTGCAAACAAGACAGGGGCTGTGTAGGTTTGTTGTGTTAAGTGTAATCTGTTTGTCATTTTCAACCGGTACATTTTTAAAGTGTAGCTCCAGTCAAAAAAACTATCTTTAAGCTTTTTGGAAAACATAGGGAAGGGTTATCACCCCTGTATAATTTGTTTTGTCGTCCATCTTTTTTCATCTCACTTGCTGCTGTCTCCTTGCGTTTGCAAGTAGGAGATGTTTGTAAGTTGGATGTTTGAAAGTAGGGGCCTGCCCTATATTATAGCGGTATGTACTGGGTACAGAGCACGCAGACAGCACGCACTATCTCCTAACACTACTGACTGCAAGCTCTATTATTAACCACTTGTTAGCCCAATGTTTGCATAAAGTGAAAGATGAAGTTATGCTGAGTAAATAGATATCAAACATGTCACTCTTCAAAATTGCACATGCCCGTGGAATGGCGCCAAACGTCGCTACTTAAAAAATCCCCATAGGCGACGCTTTAATTTTTTTTTTACTGGTTACATGTTTTGAGTTGCAGAGGAGGTCTAGGACTAGAATTATTGCTCTCGCTCTAACATTCTCGGCGATACCTCACATGTGTGGCACATGCGAGCACATGGGGACATGGGCGCTTTAATTTTTATTTTATTTTTTTATTGTTCATTTTACTTTATTTATTTTAGTTTGACATTTTTTTCCCCAAAAATATATTTTTGATCACTTTTATTCCTATTACAAGAAATGTAAACATCCCTTGTAATAGGAATATGGGGTGACAGGTCCTCTTTACAGTGAAATCTGGGGGGTCAATATGACCCCACATCTCACCTCTAGGCTGGGAAGCCTGAAATAAAAAATAAAAAAAAGATTCTGGCTTTGATCGTACTGGCGAGTTGGTAGAAGCACCGGAGGGCGGTGAGGGGTGGGGGGCGTCTATGGCTGGGTATTTCAGGGTATCACCGAGTATGGCTGGGTATCTCTGAATATGGCTGGGTATGGCAATTTATGGCAGGGTATTACAGAGTATTGGCGGGGTATTGGCGGGGTACTACAGAGTAATAGCAGGGTACTGCAGAGTATTGGGGGGTACTACAGAGTAATGGCAGGGTACTGCAGAGTATTGGGGGTACTGCAGAGTAATGGCGGGTACTGCAGAGTAATGGCGGGTACTGCAGAGTATTGGGGGGTACTGCAGAGTAATGGGGGTTACTGCAGAGTAATGGGGGGTACTGCAGAGTAATGGCAGGGTACTGCACTGCAGAGTAATGGCAGGGTACTGCAGAGTATTGGGGGTACTGCAGAGTAATGGTGGGTACTGCACTGCAGAGTAATGGCAGGGTACTGCACTGCAGAGTAATGGCGGGGTACTGCACTGCAGAGTAATGGCGGGGTACTGCAGAGTAATGGCAGGGTACTGCAGAGTATGCACTGGTATTGCAGAGTATTGGCAGGGAATTGAGGGGTTAAATTCGGTGAGAAGCGATGTGGGCACTGCAGATGCAGCCCACATCGCTGCTGACACCGATCTCTTTCCCCTCCGCTGTACCGATCGGTGCAGAGAGGGGAGGGAGGAACAGGCGTCATAACATGACGCCAGTTTGTTTCCAAGTGATCACTCCGTCATTTGACGGAGCAATCACGTGGTAAACGGCCGCTATGAGCGGCCGTTTACCGTGATCCGTGATGCGGCCCGGCGGTCACGGATGCTCTCGAGTGCGCACACCTCGGGGCACGCGAGAGCAGAATTCTGGGAGGCCGTTAATTAACGGCCTCTCAGAGTTAAACAACCCCCCTGAAGCCGTTAATCGGCAATGGGCAGTTGTTAAGTGGTTAAAGCTAGATCACTAGCTATATAGGTGAGGTGAATATAGTGGTGTATACTGCAGTCAGGGCACAGACAATAACCACTACACAGCAGCAAGATAGGAAATCAGCCAAAAACGATTGGTGTGTACTGTGTTGAAGGTACACAGAACACCCACTGCTTCAGATGCTAAGTAACACACTACACGAGGCCGCCTCAAAGGCGGCCTTATATAGTGTGGGGCGTGCACTACACAGCCTGAGCTATGATTGGCCACAGGCAGGATGCCTGTGGCCAATCATGGCTCTCCTCGCTGCCGGCGCTGCGATTGGCCAAGCATGCGGGGTCACAGTGCATGCTTGGCCAATCATGGGGCAGCAATGCACTGCGCCACCGCAGTGCATTGTGGTCCGCGCGCGCGTCACTCGAATTTTGACGCGAACGGCCCAAACGTTCGGAATTCGCCGAACGGCCGAACAGCCAATGTTCGAGTCGAACGTACGTTCGACTCGAACACGAAGCTCATCCCTAGTGGCCAGCACTAACACGTGAAAATCACCTAAACGGAGAGAGTTTCACTTGATTGTGATATTTCACCATATTATTCACGATTGGACTATCTATGGGTCACTTTGATTAAACCCAATCGGTTTTTGAAGTTTTTTTGCTGTATGCACTTTACCACTTTATATTATATGTTTTACCACAGCACTACTACCGCTGATATTTGAATTACTTGTATATTACCTTCAAGTCTTATTCTAATATTTTGATATGCTATGCACAGACGCACTTTGTTCTACTTTTTCTTGATATCATTATTTTAGATTTATTAAGCACGTTTGCACTTTGCTTTTTAGTTTTTTACACCATTATTTACACTTTTATATCTTTGACACTTTTTTAAGATATAGATTGAGTATTTAGTAGCTGCCGAGTTTTATTTAGGAGCGCAACACCATTTTTTATTTTATTCATATTTAAATGAGAGCCAACTCATAAAGTGTTTGCTGCACCTATTGGAATAGAACTGTGCTTTCCATTTTCTATATATAGCGCAGGAGCCCTCATATATACATTTACAAACGACTCCTACTTTCAAACAGATGGAAGTGATAGGAAATCTACCCCTTGGAAGGGAAATTCTCTCCTGTTAGCCCTCGTACACACGGTCAGAGATTCCGACGGAATGTGTCCTATCGGACCATTTTTTCAGATAATCCGACTGTGTGTGGTCTCCATCGGACACTCGGATACTCCGACGGACCAAGTTTTCCAACCTGTCCGTAAAATTTTCCGGCAAAATGCTCAGATCGGACATACTCCAATCATGTGTAGCCTACTCTGAAGGACAAAGTGCCATGCATGCTCAGATCAAATTCCTAGACCAAAGCTATTGGCTACTAGCCTGAACGTAGTCCCATTGTAATGAAATAACATCATCACGTTATGTACAATCGGATTTTCCGACAACTTTGTCCGACCGTGTGTATGCAACAGTTTCGGACAAAATCCGTCGGACAAAATCTGAATGTCCGACCGTGTGTACAAGGGCTAAGAGTTCCTCATTTCACTAAAAACCCCAAATTTTCAAAATCCAATTGTCGTTGGGACAGAAAGTGAGGTGAAATCTTCTGAGCAGGTGCAGAGACAACAAAACAAAGGTTACAGGGGTGAAAACCCTTCCCTATGTTTTCCAAAAAGCTTAAAATTATATTTGGTTGGAGCTACACTTTAAAAAATGTACCAGTTTAAAATCCTCAGCTCCCGCAAAAGTACCACAAATCGGCCTAGAAAACCAGCCTGAGTGGCCCAAAACTCCCTCAGCCACCTCTGGATACGTCCGCCGACATATGGACCAGTTTGTGGAGAAAAATGGCTCCCGCTCCCAAACAGGCCTAACGGCGCTGCCGACCCAGCCGCTAATTGAGGCCCAAGTCTCGGCCTACATGGAGACTCAAGCAGAAGTACAGGCTGACCCACAGGTGGCAAAAATGGAGGTAAGCGGCTGCTCTGCCTCCTACTCCTCCGCACATGCCGTATCCTCTCAGGCCTCTTCTTTACATGCCTATGCCTCCCAGGTCACCCCTCCACACGTCTCCATACCACAATCCATTGGAGACAACAACACGGAGAGTATAGCGCAGGCTGTGGCGGCTTTCCTATTCCCTATGATAGCTGCCTCTGTGGAGAAAGCTGTAAACGCAGGGATGAAACAGATCAAGGCCCAGCTAGGGGAGCACACCACCAGGCTGAATGATCTAGAACACCGCCTTACCAGTGTGGAAGAGGAGCTCTATCAGGCCCAGGCCACAAAACAAGCTCAAGACAAATCCAACCAGTATATCCTCCAAAAATTGGATGATTTAGAGAATAGGTCCAGAAGGAGCAACTTGCAATTCGTGGGTGTCCCAGAGTTGCTTCAAACAACGGACCTCTCCGAATTTTGCACCAGACGTGTCCCTGAAGCCCTAGGTATCCCAGCCCTCTGTCCAGTGGAATGGGGTCATTCAACTCGGAGCGCAAAACGGCCCGTCCAATTATTGCCAAATACCTGAATTATTAAGGCACTGATCCTACAAAAATTCAGACAGACCCGCTCCCTCCAAATTGATGGAATAAGGGTCCTGATCTTCGCCGATTACTCAATAGAGGTCTCAAAGAAACTAAAAGCATTCCGGCAGGTATGCATGGAACTCTATAAACAGCAAATAAAATTCTCGTTGGCATTTCCGGCCACTCTCCACCTCAAAACCCCAAATGGAGAGCAGTTATCTTTCCAAGACCCCTCTGAAGCAGAAGCCTTCCTACAGTCTCTACGCACAGACCCACATCCTCACACCCCTTCCAAAGCTGCTCCACGAAATCGCTCCCTGGACCAAAGGAGCCCACGCAAAGACTCTCCTAAATGCTTCAGGCCTTCGGCCCCAGACTACCACCGGTACACCCCCCGCTGAAGGGAGAGTCGCATCCCGTGATCCCACTGCTCACTCTCTAAAGGTCACATCCAATGCTACACCTCAGGTCTGCCTTTTTTTTTCTTTGCTTCAGATTTTTTTTCTCTCTTGGATTATGCATCCCCAGACCCTCCTCACTCACCTTCATATCCCTCTAGCTCTGTTTATTGCAGCCACTGTTTGTATGTCTACCTTTTAGGTGGCCAAGCGGGCCTTTGACTCCTGGGCAGACACCCTTGAGTTAACCAAAAAGGCACATTTAGACGCCACCCTCCATAAATATGGAAATAAAGTGGGAAAGCTACTGTCCAGACTTTGCAAGGGCTCTTTCTGTCTGACACACATTACCTCCCTCTGTGACCCTCTCGGAAGCATCAACTCCACGCCACAATTAATCAACAACACTATGCTTCAATTCTACTCAGCGTTATATGCGTCAGACCCTATAGACAAACAAAAAGCATGCTAATTTCTAGAGAAGGTTGACATTCCTACCATCACTTCCACACAACTCGAGGCCCTCAATGCTCCCATCTCTCTCTCTCTCCGAAATTTCCTCAACTATCCATAACCTAACCCCTCCAAAGCCCCTGGTCCCGACGGTTTCCCTAGTGAATTCTACAAAACCCTACCAAATATCACAGAGCCCACTCTCCACAAAGTCTACAATGGTATCTGGGCCGGAGGCACATACCACCAGACGGGAAACCAGGCCATTATCAAATTACTCTCTAAAAAAGGCAAAAACCCCCAAGGCTCCTATAGACATCTCACTACTAAACCTGGATGTCAAAATCCTTTCCAAGATTGTTGCCACTAGACTTGCTGCCATCATACCCTCCCTAATTCACCCTGCCCAATCTGGCTTTGTAAAAGACAAAACTGCCACCCTGTTTATATGTAAAGTCATGATGGCTGTAGAACATGCTAAACAAATTCCAGGTGGTGACTATGCCATTATTACATTAGACGCAGAGAAAGCCTTTGACAATGTGAGCTTCGAATGGCTCTCCATGGCCTTGTCAAAAATGGGATTCACAGGCCCCTTCTGCCATCTTATCAACTCTATGTACATGGCCCCTACGGCTAAGCTGGAGGCGGCAGGCCAGCATCAGACAACTTTTGCCTTCACAAGGGCACATGTCAAGGCTGCCCCTTATCCCCACTCCTCTTCAATATCCCCCTAGAACCCCTATCCAGATACCTAGCCCAACTAGCCCCCCTGCATGGCATTTCAATTGGCAAAATCGATCTCCGCAGCTCCCTCTTTGCAGATGATATTCTCATCTTCTCAGCTAACCCCTCCTCTGACATGTCCACCATCAAAAATATATTTGACGAATTTGGATCCTGCTCAGGTCTCCACATCAACTATGGAAAAATCGAAATACTTCCCATAGGCACTCTCTCCAACCCTCCCTGGGCCTGGGCCCACCATTCCATCTTCTCAATAGCTAAGTCCCACATCACTTACCTGGGAATCAAAACAGGGAGGCTCCTCTCCTCCTTGTACCACCTCAAATATCCCCAGCTGATCACAAAAATATCTCAAGAATTAGCCAACTGGATGGATCTTCCCCTCTCTCTCCTGGGAAGATGGCACTTAGTAAAAATGGTAAGTTTTGCTAGAATATAGTACCCAATGCAAACCATTCCTCTACTCTTACATCACAAAGATGTCAAACTTCTCAATGCTTCCATCTCAAACTTCCTATGGCAAAACAAAGACCGCATATTACATTTAAGAAATTATTTCTTCCCAGACGCGAAGGGGGTATTAGTCTCCCAAATGTTAGGACTTATAACTTGGCATGTCTGTTGAGAACAACTCTAGACTGGATAGTACAGTCCTCCCGCTACTCCAACTATCTTATGGAGTCTGAGATGGCTCATCCATACTCTTTAGTGGCCCTTCTCCACTGTAAATGGAAAACAATCCCTCCCCCCCTCTACCAACACAATCTATTGCTGATAGACATAGCTATAGCCTGGAGAGAAGCTAGAAAGATCCTAGCTATCGCCTTTCATGTCCAGGCACCTACCGATACAAGGGAATCCAAGTTTCCCCCCTGGATTGGAACACAAACCCTTCTCCGTCTGGAATTAAAGAGGCCTCGCAAAATTTTCCTCCCTATGCAACACGGAAACAGGACGACCTCTACCTTTCTCGATCATAGCCAACACTTTCTTGCTTCCCAAGGCTCATGTATTTTACTATGGACAATGTATCAGCTTCCTAAATGATGCCTGTAAAGATCATCACAAGAGATTCCAACCACACATCACAGACCAAATGCTCCTGGATGGCTCATACAAGGTATCAGACACCTATAAACCCCTTTTACGGGAATCCACTAATGGCATCAACTGTGGAAAATTGGGGCAAACACTTCCCGGACCCCTGCCTGGTGGGAAAAATTCTACAAGGCCTCAAAAAGGTGCATCAACTAACTCCAAATGAACTTTGGAGGTAAACTCAATTAAAAATCGCCCATCGAGCCCACATACCCTTCCTATCCTGCAAATCGGATCAGAGCAAAGCCTTCTGCCCCCTCTGCAATCAACCGAAGCCGACTCTGGCCCACCGCTTTTGGACATGCTCTTACATATCCACTTTCTGGGTTCAGGTCCTTGCTCACATCTTCGAATAATAACCTTACTAAAGCTCCCTAAGGATCATCTACTTCTCATCTTCGGTCCCTGGGACCCCCAACTGCTACTATGGTCCCAAACTTCAAACCCAAGTACCTCTGGAACATGCAACAGGCCCCCCTCACACAAAGACTGGTCTTTGATCCGTTTCCTCATCGCTCTAAGATCTATCCTGAAAAACGGAACCTCAACACTCTTCCTTAACACCACTCAGATTAAACATGAGCTACTTCTCCTATTATACAAGGACTGTCTCAACACCGACTTCAAGCAGGAAATCTCCAAAGCCCGCTTCTATACCAAGTGGCGAACCTTAATGCTCCCAACACTCCCTCCAGGAGAAATAGCCATCTTCAAACAGTACTCTTTCTCCTACTTCAGACAGTCGCCCTCTAACCCAGAGGAAACGGACCCCCCCAACTGGAAAACCCACAGCCCGTGAACCCCTACACTGGATGGTAACACCCTTCACCGCAAGCCTTTCCACAAATTCTCTTCTCAACAAGTCCATCCTTCTTTCCCAACATTGTGAATAAACCTACCCAAATACAGTCTCAACATCGGACATGATGCTCCCCCCTCTCCTCTTCCTTCTCCTCCTCCCCTCCCACATCCTGTTAATTTTTTTACTTTTCCTTTTGCTCTATTTAGCAATTCTAGGGAATCCTTGTAGACAGATCCATCCAGCAACCTCTCGTAGTATTCAAAATTTGCCTCTCAGGTTATGTTAGGTTTACCCTTCGCCTACTGGTACATATGTCTACAACCCCTAGACCATATTTACAGAACTTTCTATTACCTTATCTACCTTTATTTACTCTGGAAAAATGTTCTTACAAATGTTGTTATCAATATTTACGGTTTTTATATCTCAATAAATACTTTTTGAAAACCCATGCCTTTTTTCTCAATGATTTTCATCCATATTGCCAGGACCAGACATTACATTAAAGCCGCAAGCAGTTTTAAATTACTTTTATTCCTTTAGAAATGTAATTTTGTACATGGACAATTCTAAAGACGGGAAACACACACCACTTTACAGGCATACCATGGACACCCGCCAGGTACAATATTTAAAGGAATATTTCACTTTTATTTTTTCACTTTACGCATCATTAAAGTCACTGCTCCTAAAAAAAACTTTTTTTGTATTAACCACTTCAGGACCGCCGTATTGCCAATGTACGTCAACACAATGGCACAGGCAGGCACAATCACGTAGATGTACGTGCCTGCCTTCCAGCGGGTGGGGGGTCCGATCGGACCCCCTCCCGCTGGATACGGCGGTCTGGTTCGCTCCAGGAGCGCTCCGTGATGAGGGGATGGCCGTTGGTTTTCGGCCACCCCCTCTGGATCGCTCCTGGCCAATGAGAAGCTTCCTCCCACTGTGTATTGTTTACACAGGAAAGAGGAAGTGATGTCATTCTCCTCGGGGCGGTCTTTTTGACCGGACTACGAGGAGAAGACTTATGCCCCGTACACACGAGCGGACTTTTCGACATCCAAACTCCGACGGACTGAGTCCGGCGGACTATCCGATCGTGTGTGGGCTGCAACGGACTTTAGCGAAGCTAAAGTCTGACGGACTTTAGAAATGAAGCATGCTTTAAATTTTCCCGACGGAACTCCGCCGGACCCGGTCCCCTTTGAAAAATCCGCTCGTGTGTGTGCTACTCCGACGGACTAAAACCGACGCTAGGGCAGCTATTGGCTACTGTCTAGGAACTTCCTACGTCGAATCCAGTCGTACGTCATCACGTTCGACTCCGTCGGAGTTTGGTGTGATGGTGTGTGGTCAAGTCCGTTCGGTCGAAAAGTCCGCCAGAACTCCGTCGGAACTCCGGCGGAACTCCGGCGGAACTCCTTTGGAGGTCTGTCAGACTTAATCCCTCTCGTGTGTACGGGGCATAATAGTAAGTGTGCACCAACACTACACTGACATGTAGGTACACACAGGCACACAACCCCCCCCCGATCCCCCCCCCCCCCGATCGCTCCCGATCCCCCCCCGCCCCCCCTCCCCCCCCAGTCACAGTGTCACTGATTGCATTGATCATTTCTTTACTGATCAATGCATTCAGTGTCAGTTGTGACAGTAAAAACTGTCAGGACAGTTAGTGTTAGGTCCAGGGTAGCCCCCTATCACCCCCCAATAAAGATTTAACCCCCTGATTGCCCCTAGAGTTAACCCTTTCACCCCCTTTTGCCAGTGTCACTAAGCGATCATTTTTCTGATCGCTGCATGTGTCGCTAGGTAGCTAGTTATTTTTTTAGGTTCACCGCCAGGTTTTTATATCGCTAGGTACCCCGATATACTACCCAATAATGGTTTTAACCCCCTGATTGCCGCTAGTTAACCCTTTCACCCCCTTTTGCCAGTGTCACTAAGCGATCATTTTTCTGATCGCTGCATTAGTGTCGCTACAGTCGCTAGGTAGCTAGTTATTTTTTTAGGTTCACCGCCAGGTTTTTATAGCGCTAGGTACCCCGATATACTACCCAATAATGGTTTTAACCCCCTGATTGCCGCTAGTTAACCCTTTCACCCCCTTTTGCCAGTGTCACTAAGCGATCATTTTTCTGATCGCTGCATGTGTCGCTAGGTAACTAGTTATTTTTTTAGGTTCACCGCCAGGTTTTTATAGCGCTAGGTACCCCGATATACTACCCAATAATGGTTTTAACCCCCTGATTGCCGCTAGTTAACCCTTTCACCCCCTTTTGCCAGTGTCACTAAGCGATCATTTTTCTGATCGCTGCATGTGTCGCTAGGTAGCTAGTTATTTTTTTAGGTTCACCGCCAGGTTTTTATAGCGCTAGGTACCCCGATATACTACCCAATAATGGTTTTAACCCCCTGATTGCTGCTAGTTAACCCTTTCACCCCCTTTCACCAGCGATCACAGTATAAGTGTCACTGGTGACGCTGGTTAGCCAGTTAGTTATTTAGGTTCTCCGTCAGGTTTTTATATAGCGCCAGGGACCCCCATATACTACCTAATAAAAATTTGAACCCCCTGATTGCCCCTAGTTAACCCTTTCACCACTGATCACCGTATAAGTGTTACGGGTGACTCTGGTTAGTTTGTTTTTTATAGCATCAGGGCACCCACCATTTATTACCCAATAAAGGTTTAACCCCCTGATCACCCGGCGGGTGATATCAATTAGGTTTTAGGGTCAGGGTCTGCGTCGCCCCAGGCAGCGCTAGGTTAGTGCCAGTACCGCTAACACCCACAGGCAAAGCATACACCTCCCGTAGTGCTATAGAATCTGAACAGATCAATATCTGATCTGATCAGATCTATACTAGCGTCCCCAGCAGTTTAGGGTTCCAAAAAAACGCATTGTTAGCGGGATCAGCCCAGATACCTGCTAGCACCTGCGTTTTGCCCCTCTGCCCAGCCCACCCAAGTGCAGTATCGATCGATCACTGTCACTTACAAAACACTAAACACATAACTGCAGCGATCGCAGAGTCAGGCCTGATCCCTGCCATCGCTAACAGGTTTTTTGGTAGCATTTTATATTTAAATCCGGAAGGCAGTGCTTGGTTTTCGGGGTTCCGTACGTGGCTAGGCTCCCAAAAAGTCCCCCACATGTGGTATCCCCGTACTCGGGAGAAGCAGCAGAATTTATTTTGTGGTGTAATTTGACTTCTGCCCATAGCATGTGTGAGCAATATATCATTTAGTGACAACTTTGTGCAAAAAAAAAAAAAGTTTGTAATATTCCCGCAACTTTTGGCAAAATATAAAATATTCCATGGACTCAACATGCCTCTCAGTAAATAGCTTGGGGTGTCTACTTTCCAAAATGGGGTCATTTGGGGGGGTTTTGTGCTATTTTGGCATTTTATGGCCTTCGAAACTGTGATAGGTAGTGAGGAGTTAAATCAAAAATTTGCACCCTTAGAAATCCTGAAGGTGGTGATTGGTTTTCGGGGTGCCGTGCGCGACTAGACTCTCAAAAAGTCCCACACATGTGGTATCCCCGTACTCAGGAGAAGCAGCAGAATGTATTTTGGGGTGTCATTTCACATATGCCCATAGCATGTGTGAGCAATATATCATTTAGTGACAACTTTGTGCAAAAAAAAAAAAGTTTGTAATATTCCCGCAACTTGTGGCAAAATATAAAATATTCCATGGACTCAACATGCCTCTCAGTAAATAGCTTGGGGTGTCTACTTTCCAAAATGGGGTCATTTTGGGGGGTTTTGTGCTATTTTGGCATTTTATGGCCTTCGAAACTGTGATAGGTAGTGAGGAGTTAAATCAAAAATTTGCACCCTTAGAAATCCTGAAGGTGGTGATTGGTTTTCGGGGTGCCGTGCGCGACTAGATTCCCAAAAAGTCCCACACATGTGGTATCCCCATACTCGGGAGAAGTAGCGGAATATATTTTGGGGTGCAATTCCACATATAATCATGGCATGTGTGAGCAATATATCATTTAGTGACAACTTTTTGTAAAAAAAATTTTTTTTTTTTTTTTTTTGTCATTATTCAATCCTTTAGGACAAAAAAAATAAATATTCAATGGGCTCAACATACCCATCAGCAATTTCCTTGGGGTGTCTACTTTCCAAAATGGGGTCATTTGGGGGGGATTTGTACTGCCCTGCCATTTTAGCACCTCAAGAAATGAGATCGGCAGTCATAAATTAAATGCTGTGTAAATTCCAGAAAATGTACTCTAGTTTGTAGACGCTATAACTTTTGCGCAAACCAAAAAATATACGCTTATTGACATTTTTTTTACTAAAGACATGTGGCTGAATAAATTTTGCCCTCAATGTATGACTAAAATTTTGTTTATTCGATTTTTCTTATAACAAAAAGAAGAAAATATCTTTTTTTTTCAAAATTTTCGCTCTTTTTCCATTTATATCGCAAAAAAAAAAAATCGCAGAGGCAATCAAATACCATCAAAAGAAAGCTCTATTTGTGGGAAGAAAAGGACGCAAATTTCGTTTGGGTGCAATATTGCATGACCGCGCAATTACCAGTTAAAGCAGCGCAGTGCGAAATTGCAAAAAGACCTCTGGTCCTTAAGGTGTTTATTGGTCCGGAGCTGAAGTGGTTAATAACCCTGGGGCAGGACCTGGGTCCCCCAACCCTTTTTAGGGCAATAACTTGCACATTAGCCTTTAAAATTCGCACTTTTGATTTATCACGTTTGAGTCCCATAGACTTTAATGGGGTACGAAAATTTGTACAAACTGTTGGTCCGTTCGCAAGTTCTGGTGCAAACTGAACCGGGGGGTGTTCGGCTCATCCCTAGCCAGGAAGATCACTCACTTTAAAGGAGAATTCCAGCCTGAGCTTGTCACAGCCTGAGCTTGCAATTCATTTTGCACTCCTGTGACCCATTTTCAGCAGAGAGTGGTCTGGAGTCTGCTCTCTGCTGACGTCACAGGAATCAGCTTACGGTAATCACCGCATCATTGTGACAATAAAGTCTGGAGCCACCCGGTGCCTGGACTGATGCCTGTCTCAGCCTCTCAGCGAGGCTCTGAGAGACTGAGATGGCTGATCCCCGCCTCTCCACAGCTCAGTGCTTCTATGAGCATAGAGGAGCAGAGAGGAGAGCTGAGTTGTGTTTCGATGGTTCAGTTCTCAGTGTAGAGACAATGGGGGACAGATGCAGCATCAGTCCCATGCTGCATTCACCTAGGTAAATATATAAAGGGGGGAAAAAAGAAACATATTTCTCTTTTAACAGTAAGCGTTACTATTTCTGGGACCACTTCAATGTGAATTGGACAGAAGTAATATTACTGATTTATTGGCTGTTTTATATTTAGTGGTGTGTAGGGTAGTGGTGTAGAAACAACCTAGGAAATTGCATTGCTACCCTAATAAACCCTTTGGTTGGAAAGTCCTTAAACGTATGTATTGAAATTGTATGTTTAGCTGTGTGCTGGGGTTACACTTCAAACTCCCTTTCAGGCTGCTGCACACATATCTTACTTATAAATGGAAAACTGAACGACACATGAGGTAGTGTCTAATGGATTATTAATAGCCTTGGTAATATTTATTTCATACTTTTCTTTAAAAAAAGCAATCTCAGTTGTGTGCTTATTTATTGTACTCAAAATGAGTTTTCTGGTGCTGCATGTGAGGAGCTCTGATATGTTCACGTATGACATAGTAAAGTAGGTAACAAATATTTTAAGAGAATATCATTAGACAATGAATTTTGGATACCAAAATAGTTATCAATAGAAATCTATACAGTGCATTGCTCCATTATTCCTTGACCAATATTTTACAGCTAAGAGAAGCACATTAAGCATTTTATGCAATGAAACAAGTTATTTATAGACATCGTCAACTGAAATAATAAAATAAGAAGGATGCCGCCAAATGACAGCTCCTGCTGTAGATAGTAAAAGAGTGATGTCAAACATGTCTAATGCATTAAACTGCAGCATTGTCTTCCACCCCAAGGACAGTGCAGAGGGCTAGATGCATTAGGATGATTATAAAGGAAAATCTGAATTAACTCTACTAGCAGCTGCTTCCTTCTGCTAGTCTGTAAAATACTATATTCGGCAATGACTATTTTTTTCTTTTGTTGTTTTCCGGGAACTGTTATTTACTCTTTTTTTATATGAGAATGAACATTAACATCTCTTTTTGAAGTACTGCACAAGAGGGAAAGGATGAAGTAAATCTGAATAACGTTTTGCAATAGGGCTAGCTTTTAATATTGGCATGTCTTTAAAAATAAAACTGAAGCACAAAAAACGATGAGGGAAAAATGTAATAACAAAAGCATTAGCGAAGTCACAAGCAGAAAATATGAATTCATAAATGCTAAACATTACCAAAAAGCTAAAATTGCTCATTGTGGGAAATTGCTATTACTTTGAATCTTAAAAAACACAGAAATTACCCTTAGCCCCATGCTCTATCAAAAGCCCATGACAGGGGTTAAACTCAACATAAAGAAAAAAAAAATCTGTGTCCAAAGTTCAGCCTAGTCCTAGGATCCAGTTTAAAGATATAGACAGGCATCTCAGGTCACCAAAAGGTACTTATACCTTAGCATGCTTTTACTGTAGATCAGCATTTTCTTAACCTACTTACTATGGAGGAACCCTTAAAAATAATTTCCCAGTCCAAGGAAACCCTTCTAAAAATGTCTGTATCTACAAATTACAGTATATTAGCATGGGTGGTACATTGCAGATTTAACAGTATTACATTGTTTTAAATCCTCAGACATTGAAGAGAAACAGCAGAGGGGAGCTGCAAAGTATGCAGGGAACTTTTTTTCAAGTAAGGTTGTATTAGATTGTCAAAAATAACTATTGTTTGTATTTTTTACAAAGCTGATGTTATAAAATGAAAGTATATGCTGTGACAATATAACTCCTTATAAATGACCTAAACTGTGGAATCACCATAAAAAAAGAGGACAAATAACTAGCCAAAAGTATAGCCTGCAATTACTTACTACAACTGTTCTTTTCCCTGTTGTTGATTTACCATGTATTGTTCTGCACTACGTCTCTGTATATAGACAGTTATTTTGAGAGAGGAGCATGGCTTTGCTTCCTCATATCTGAGCTGCCTCCTTCCCTGATTAGTGGTGATGTGATGACTGATAATCAAGAAGCAAAAGGAGAAGCATATAAAGCACAGATCCACAGAATGGATGAAGAAGCATGCAGCACAGAGCAGTGAGCAGTGCAGTAGTGATATCACCAAATCTCTCTTCAAATCTTATAAGGGACAACGGTACCTAAGATTATATCACATTGCAGATGTACAGCTATGGGCCTACAGAAAAGGCGTGCCAAAACAAGAAATGCACCGTTATTTTTCAAGTGGGAATTCAAGACAATAGTTAGATTTCTCAGGTCCACTTTAAGGACTAAATTTATGGGTTAGGTTTACAGTTAGGTTTGGGAATTGCATTAACTATTACTTTTTCAGTAATAATCAAATTCAGATCAGATAGCTATATAATACCTGTGATTAAAGCAAACTTAAAATGTCTGTACTGGGGCTATTTCAGTGTTTTTCAATTCCAGTCCTCTAGGCGCACCAACAGGTCATGTTTTTAGGATTTTGCTCAGATGTGATAATTACTAAGGCCGTGAAACTGATCAAATTACCTGTGCAAAATAATGGAGTGCCTGAAAACATGACCTGTTGGTGCACCTTGAGGACTGAAATTGAGAAACACTGGGCTATTTTATGCCAAACCTACCACACCAGATTTCACAAGTTAGCTTTCTACTAAATAGTTGAAACCATATTTTTATTATTATGCAGAGTTAAAATATAGATTTTTTTTTTAATGAACATGTCACCGTAGTATATCACATGGCAAATATAAAATATTCTGGTGTCCTTTTATGAAGCAGTGAAATCTATTCACTGCTTCATTCTCCGGAGTGTGCCACTTTATGAAGCGGAGTAGATCGCTTCACCCTTGGAGGAGTGAAGCGATCTACAAACGCTTTTAACTCTGGAGAACGGCCCCTAATACTGGAATCTCGTGAGACTTTATGAGATTACAGTACTAGAAATTCACCAATACACAGAGATGTCAATTTATTAAGCAGTGAAAAATTATCACAGCTCAATACACTGACACACGGTGTGATCAATGTTAGTGAAATAAAGAGTCCCCCTACACAATATATACATGTATACACACACAGACATTATACATACATGTATATACACACACATTATATATATATATATATATACATATACACATTATATATATATATATATGTATATATATGTATACACATAAATATGACAGGGGGACATGGTTACAGTGTTGGGGGGTCTGAACGAGGCATAAGGAAGTTAATTATCTCAGGATTCTCAGTGTGTGGAGATAATCGGCGGGAGAACAAGTTCAAACACTTCTCCCCTGATTATCTCTGGTTTATATACTGTTTATGGGCTGTGACCAACGGCGTTCCTCTGGATCTCCACTGATCACTTCTTCATAAATGGACACCTCTGTCAAAAAAAAGAAAAAAAAGTCATACGATAGAGAGAACTGAGGCTTAAGGTGTCTGAAGGTAGCTTTCTTGCAAACCTTGACTCCTTATAACACAAACATTTCATGTTTGAGAAACTGAAAGTTCTTTTTTTTTTTTTTTCGTTTACACTTACAGCTTTATGAACTGTGAAGTTTGCCTTCTTTAATATAACTCATGTTAAAGTACAGCATATGTCAGACTGAAGAAATGTTTGTCTTTCTATCCTGGCACTTATGTGAAGGTTTTAGGTTGACAGTTTCTGAAATGTTTCCAGAATTAATGGCTTAAGGATTTCACTTCTGAACTACAGCAGGGTCTGGAACTCAAAGTGGCACTGTAGTTACGATTAAGCAGAAAAATGTTGGCGGATGTCAAATACAAAACCCATAGGTTGCACTGAGTATGTTTAGTTATCTTCTACTATGCCCTAAAACCTGATGTGCTTATTTAAAATATGTGTGTCAAAGCAGAATAGAAAAATTCATTACATTTCTGCAATGCATGCACATTTCCCCATATCTTTTACAATGTAAAGACCTTGCAAGTACAGACAAATACCAGGTAATGTGCCAGAAATGCACTCTGTATATAATACTGTGTGTTGTCAGTTCACTAGTCTTAGGAGTTGAGCAGCGTCAGCCCTGTCCAAAATATTTTGCTAAACTACTCAGACCTTCCCATTTCCACAACATGGGGGGGTCCCAAAAAGGCACCAGAAAATCAAAAAACAAGGGAGAGGCCCAAAGATTTCAAGTTGGAGAAACTGGGGGAAAAAGGGGAGGATATGGTAATATTATATATCAATTATGTACTATATCTTATATATCACTTGTGCATCCCCTGGGAGCACTCCCGAACAACCAAAAGAAAGGGGGAGCCACCAAACCCAGGGAAGGCAAAGACCCTGCAATGAGGGAATTACCTAATCCCTCGGAAAAAGTGCCCCCAATACTAGGAAAAGCAAAATACTAGAAAAGCACAAAAACCTACATATAAAATGTAAAGCAGATACTTACTTAGACCAAATGTCCTATATATTAAGCCCAACAGGATAAGAAAGAAGTGATGGCCACATGAATTTCAATCTAAACTGGGTTGTTAACAAAAAAATCCCTTAGACAAAATCCATCTGACTGAAACACCCTCCTGGCAAAATGATGAAGGAAGGAATGGCAACACAAAGTGCCTCCAGCGTCTTCCTTAAATATCCCCATGTGGACCGCCAAATGCTGTTGCCGCATTGCGCGGGGACCGTGACACCCTATGTACCATGCACATAGGGATGCATCACACAGCGGTATAATAAAAACAACAATACTGCGCAGTGGTCAGCGAAAAAGAAATACAGCTAAACTAAAGGCTGATAACACGCTAAAATTGGGATCTTTTTAGCTGGCAAAAATGTCAAAGATATAAAGTGTAAGCGCCCAACTTATGTGTATATAACTCTTGAAGTGATACAACAATATACAAACATATGTGCACACATCTGTAACAGATGAATACAACGTGACCCCAAAAAATTGGGGATGATATTGGTATATGAACCAAAAACAAAATAGTGAATATAGTGACAATCTAAAATATATATATCAAAATGACTGAAAATATGAATGCTTATCTCAGGGAAAAAAAAAAGAAAAAATCAATATAAACACATAAAAGTGTGACTAATAGAAGTGATAAAGTCCATAATGAAAATTAGACGTGCAAAATATAAGTCCCAATGTACTTCGGTGTCCACCGAGGTCCTGTATTACTGTAACCAAAATGGTGTTCCACCCTGTGAAGCTCACAGTGGGAGGACTCCGCCACTGCCTATTTTCCTCTGACATGCTTTGTTGACCATTTTGGAAATGTGAGTTTGAACAATTTTTATTAAAGTTCCTTTTTTTTTTAAAAACGTTATTATGCCATGTTTGCTCTATTTCTTCATCTTCCATGCCTGAGCTGTTGTCGGAGTTGCCCATCTATATGAAAAACAGTGATTATACGCAGTCGTCTGTATGAACCGTATGTGGTGCGATTGGAACGCCCAATTCGGGACTACTTTAGCCGGGATTACAAGCCATTGTTGACCCCTGAGGCATATGTCTACTTGGGTCATATCCATCCGGTAAGCCTGCGCTTCTTAATGTGGTGGGAGCTTCACAGGGTGGAACACCATTTTGGTTACAGTAATACAGGACCTCGGTGGACACCGAAGTACATTGGGACTTATATTTTGCACGTCTAATTTTCATTATGGACTTTATCACTTCTATTAGTCACACTTTTATGTGTTTATATTGATTTTTTCTTCTTTTTTTCACTGAGATAAGCATTCATATTTTCAGTCATTTTGATATATATATTTTAGATTGTCACTATATTCACTATTTATTTTTATTTTTTTTTGGTTCATATACCAATATCATCCCCAATTTTTTGGGGTCACGTTGTATTCATCTGTTACAGATGTGTGCACATATGTTTGTATATTGTTGTATCACTTCAAGAGTTATATACACATAAGTTGGGCGCTTACACTTTATATCTTTGACATCACACAGCGGTATGACACACAGACATAATACGTTGCACAGAGAGTGGCGTCACCGCGCAGACGGCTCCAGCAAAGATAGATTATGTCGCGCGGCAACAGAGATGCAGTACAACAAATCCATTTGCGATCTAATGAGTGTGGAGACACAACCCACCAAAGCTGGAAGACATGACGTACATCAAAAAAGGATGGACGCAGTCCGCCGGCCCGATTGAGGGGAAAAAATGTGAGAGGAAAAATCCCCAACACATAAGGGCCCAAACTCCACTCCAAAAACGGACAAACATATCCAGGAATGGAAACTTGAGGGGCCAAAAAAGATTACAAATTACATTACAAATCAAAAAAGATAATACAAAATATATATAGAGCCACAAAAACACAAAAATATGGTTGATAGGCTTAATTAAATAGTATACAAAACCCCAATAAATGTAGCCACTTCAAATTCAGCATATAGGACACATGGTTAGAAAGGAGTTTTAAGATGGAGGAACAGGGCAGATAAATATATCAAAAAGTACCTGAGTATTTGTCACAGTCCATCTGAGTACCAAGTACCTGTCACAGTTCATCTGAGTACCCAAGTACCTGAGTACCTTTCACAGTCCATCTGAGTACCCGAGTAGCCGAGTACCTGTCACAGTTCATCTGAGTACCTGAGTACCTGAATACCTGTCACAGTCCATCTGAGTCCCTGAGTGCCTGTCACAGTTTATCTGAGTACCAAAGTACCTGAGTACCTGTTACAGTCCATCTGAGTACCTGTCACAGTTCCTCTGAGTACCCAAGTACCTGAGTACCTGTCACACTCCATCTGAGTACCTGAGTACCTGTTACAGTTCATCTGAGTACCTGCCACAGTCCATCTGAGTACCCGAGTACCTGAGTACCTGTCACAGTTCATCTGAGTACACGAGTACCAGAGTCTAGCAGACACGTCGGGGGCATGGCCGGATGTGAATGGGAGTGAGCACGAGTGAGGAGTGAGAGCATGGTGCAGCTCTTCCCCTCTCCACCCTGCCTAGCTTGAGACCTTCGCTCTGACCCTCTATTCCCTGAGCTATTTGACACTGGCTGAAGGCCTCCCTCTACCTCGTTCTTCGGTGGCCCCCATGCACAGGCAGATACCGCTTACCTGAGTCGCTGTGGTTTGCTGCCTTTGGAGTTCCGGTGTCTGTCGGGCTGGAGCGCAGCCCCCGCTGTTGCCGGTAAGCTATTGGTAGAGAAGGGGCTGAGAATCTCGCAGAGGATCTTGCGAGATCTTTAATGGCTCCTGCGTTCCCGCAACACCGTAACACCGCCGCTACTGTTGAGATAGGAGGTCCGGAGATCCCCACATACTGCTCAGTGCTGCTCAGTGTCGCTCCATGTTACAGAGGTAAAATCTACATTAGGAGTCCTGCTGGTTGGTGCTCTAGGTTCATTCTGTGCTGAAGACAATCTAGGGAGACCTTCTTTTGGATCTGTGGCATGGCTTTGATCTATTGCATACATCTAAATGCAACTTGATGCCTTGCTGAAATTAACTGCAACTGAGTAACTTATAGGAGAGAGGAGAATGGAATCAAACTGCTTGAGGGCATAGATTCTAGTGCTATTTTATCTCTATCCCACTCTCTTATTTTGACTGCACCGCCAGACTGTATCATGTACATCAGCTCCTACATAATTATTTGTTTCCTTCTGTTTGTGATATCCTGGTTGGGGTTGATGAGATAATGTACTTCTGTGCTGCTCCTCTCCTCTGTTTCGCTTCCTAAAGCTCAAGGTTAAGTTTAACAGAGTCGCATATGCCGCTCTCCGTGCTCTTGTTTCATATACTGCCTGCATTCCATGTTCAAATAGTGCTGAGAACTTCTCTACTTGCTATATTGCTGGAGCTACGATCCAGCTCAAGGTTTTTTTTTTTTATTATTATTTATTTATTTTTTTATTAAGGTTAATTATGTCTAGAAAAAGATCTCCTGAAGAGCAACCTCCCCCGGAGGGGTCACAAATTACCCGCTCCGCAAAAGATAAAGCCAATAATATGGCTTTAGCTGCGGCCGCAAAACTAGAGCCATATGCACACCCAGGCTTGGTTTCACCTTCTAAATCAAGCAGTCAGCAAATTACCTTACAGAATAAAGATCTTAAAAACTTGTCTGTAGATAGAAAGCGTCAAGGCCATTCTGCGGCTAACCCTCCCACTCCATCAGCTTCTAAATCTGGTGGTAGTAAGGGAACAGGGGGGGAAAACGGCAATGACTACAACAAATACGGAAGCAATTGCTATGTCAGCCAGTACCTATACATCTACACCGTTTATGCTGGAGGGGGAGCCAACACTAAGAGACATATTGAATGTGATTAAAGATTGCAAAGCCTCAATTTCTAGCTTTGACAGTCAGTTAAGAACTATCAAAGAAGAATTAGTATCTATGAGACAAGAATTAAACAGGACTTTATTAAGGACCTCGGATCTTGAGGAACGCATAGGCGTGATAGAGGATGAGCTGAGCCCTGTGAAGCATGAAGTCGAATCGCTTAAAAATATAATCAACACTCAAGCGGCTAAGCTGGATGAGATGGAGAATAGCAGCCGAAGAAATAATATTAGGGTGATAGGCCTCCCCGAGCATTGCGAGGGTACTAACTTAATAGGTTTTCTGGAGGGGTGGTTTCGGGACCTTTTTGGGGCTGCTATCTTTAGCCCCTTATTCGCAATAGAACATGCACATCGAGCTCCTTCCAAAATTCCCCATAGGGGGGTCTATCCTAGGCCCATATTGATCAAAGTCCTTAATTACAATGATAAAGTGTCCTTACTGCGAGAAGCCAGGGAGAAGGGTGACATTAGATTTGAGGGAGCTAGGGTCTCTTTATATCCTGATTTCTCGCCGGATCTCCAGAAACGAAGAGCCGAATTTATTTCAGTCAAGCGGAGTATGATTAAGTACAAGATAGATTACGCTCTCCTCTATCCAGCCTGCCTGAGAGTAATAGCTCTCGGTAGAACGTTTTTTTTCAATACACCGAGGGAGGCAGCCCTATGGCTAGAAGAAAACAAAAAAGAGTTGTAGATCTATATAACTGGGCTGTTTTCCATGATTTAATAATTCTATAGTTTTCAATTTGAGGTGTGGGGGTTGAGGGGGGAGAAGATAGGATATGAGATATTAATGATCATTTAATAATTATCTGCACGTTTATTTCACGTATAAAGGGGGGGGGGTTGCACTGTGTGAGAGTAAGGTTTACTTGGGTGAGTGTGGAGGGGTGCGTTGGTGCCCCTCGCTTTGGGTTTGGCTTTTGATTGAAGTACTAAGAAGAAATAGTACAAGTAAGTGGTGGATGGGGTGTAAGAAGGTCACGGGTCAACCCCCATGGGGGCGCCCAGCAGGGCAAGATAGGAGGGTGGGGAGGGGGGTGGTTTCAATTCTTGGCTTTGGGAGGGATAGGGAGGGAAGGCTGATAAATATCGCACTAATACATGTATACACCAGATTGAGGATTTACCTCCGGGGAGGAGGCGGGAGAAGGTATCATAATTGGGGGGATAAGAATCTAATTTATGTATTTGGGAATGGCACGATTGTAACTGTGTGGGAAAGGAAAGGTCTCTTGTTTTTCTTTTCCTTTCTTCTACTATTATTTTTTAGTCTTATTATTTTTCCTTCTGTTTTTATTGGCCCGTTATATAGGTTGATAAGATGAAATGCTGGTAAAAAGAATTAGGGTAATGTCATGGAATGTCCGGGGTTTGGGAGATCCGACCAAGAGGGCGGTGGTATTATCAGCATTGGAGGACTTAGGGCCTGGATTGCTCTGTCTGCAGGAGACACATCTGACTGCTGAGACGGTTGCGCTCCTTTGTGGCCGGAAATTCCAAACTCAATTTCATTCGATATTTTCTTCATATGCAAGAGGGGTGAGCATTTTGATCGATAGGGAGGTTCTGTTTTCTTGTTATAATAGTTGTATAGACACAAAGGGTCTTTTTTTATATTGTTGTATTGAAAATAATCCATATGTGATAGCAAATATATATATCCCACCTCCATTTGAGTTGGAGATTTTACATGAGTTAATATTATTCATAATAGATAAACCTGATATTCCCGTAATAGCAGTGGGGGATTTTAATGAAGTTTTGGACAAGTCCCTAGATAGATTTCCAACGGTAATTTCAACAACGGCGGGGGACGAGACGAGATTATCTCGCTATCTCCATGAAGTGGGGCTATGCGACTCGTGGCGCACCCGGTATCCGTTGGAGTGACAATACTCTTGTTTTTCAATGTCTTTTCTTACTTTATCCAGACTTGATATGGCCCTGGTGAACAGCCAAGCTTTGCCCTTAGTGGAGGCAGTACAATATGGTCCAAGGGGGATATCAGATCATTCCCCTTTAACATTGACGCTTATAGTGGGGAAAAAGCAGTATTCTGGGCAATGGAAAATTGACCCTTCGTGGTTAGAGATTTTGGATTATCCAGAGCGATTAACATCTGAATTGAAACATTTTATTCATATTAACATGGGTACTGCATCGGCGGGAGCGGTTTGGGATTCATTAAAAGCTTTTTTAAGGGGACTCTTTATCCAGCAAATTGCTGGATACAGAGCTGAGATGAAGAACCGGGAGGAGGAGGAGGCTAGGAAGATTGTGCAAGGGGCAGAACAGCAGTATATTGTCAATCCAACTCCACTCACTCAGAAGATATGGCTAGAAAAGCAGCAAGAGTATAAAATGACCATTAGGAGAAAGATAGATAACAGACGTATATTTCAGAGACAAATGAATTTTAGGGAGGGAGAAAAAGTGAGCCGTTTATTGTCTCTATTGGTTAAAACAAATACTGCCCCTCCAATGGTATTAGCGGTTAGGACTTCACAGGTGGAAATTACTTCTGAACCCACTATTATTAAAAATATATTCCACCATTACTATTGTTCTTTATATAAATCTCAGAGGGGGGGAGTGGGGGGAACGATTGCTGCTTTCATGGGGAAAGTAAGCATACCAACTTTATCAGTGGAAGATTCTATGACAATGGAGGCTCCAATAACTATTGATGAACTACGTAAAGCTGTGGCGGAGATGCCCAACTTAAAATCACCAGGACCAGATGGAATACCTATTGAGGTCTATAAGAAATATGGCGAGGTTCTGTTGCCAGAATTGCTGGAGGCATTAACTCAGGCTCTGGCAGTGGGGACGCTACCCTCCTCAATGTTGGAAGCTACCATAGTGGTTGTCCCCAAGGAGGGAAAAGACCCCATGGATCCTGCTTCATATCGTCCGATTTCGCTGTTATGTACGGATGTAAAGATCCTAGCGAAAATATTGGCAACACGTTTAAAAAAGTGTGTCCATAAGCTCATTCATTCTGATCAGGCGGGATTTATCCCGAACAGGTCTACCAGTATTAATATACGTAGAGCACATTTGAATATTCAGTACCGGCAGACAATGGAGGCTCCAGGGCCATATTAGCCCTGGACGCAGCCAAGGCCTTCGATTGCCTTGAGTGGGAATATTTGTTTGAGGCCCTTGGTAGATTCGGGTTTGGGCCTACCTTTATCAAATGGACAAAGATGCTCTATACTAATCCAAGTGCAAAAATAAAAATTAATAATGAGTACTCTGAGGTGCTCCAATTGGAGGGTACGAGGCAGGGTTGTCCTCTTTCCCCTTTGCTTTTCGTTCTGGCAATGGAGCCATTGGCCATTGCTATTAGGGCTAACCCTGATATTCAGGGATTTAAGAGATGTCAGTTGGAGGAAAAGATCGCATTATTTGCTGATGACATTTTGCTCTTTTTGGGTGAGGTCCAGACATCACTAAAAGCGGCCATGAGAATGATTAGAGAATTCGGCCAAATATCCGGATTGACTATCAACTGGGATAAATCTGCACTACTTCCGATAGATGGTGGGGTCACTAATGTATTACAAGATAGCTTTAATTTGAAGGTGGTGGAGAAATTTAAGTATTTGGGGGTTTGGATGGCAAGGGATGTAAAGGAGTATCTGGAAGATAATTTAGCCCCTCTCCTGCTAAAGCTCAAATGTAAGGCGGATATTTGGAGCCGCCTCCCCTTATCGATGGCGGGACGTTGTAATTTGGTCAAGATGGTGTGGCTCCCCCAAATTCTATATTTTCTTCATAACTCGCTGATATGGATCGGTTTGAGGTGGTTTAAGAAAATAGAATCTCTGTTTAAAGATCTTATATGGAGAAAGGGGCCACCTAGAATCAGTTTACGGTTATTACAGCTACCGGTGGAGAGGGGGGGTGGCGGTTCCATGCCCTAGACTCTATTATCTGGCGGCACAGTTGCAGCATCTAGCAGGAGTAGGAATATCAAGCGAGGGTACGCCTCGCCACAGTCTGTTAATGTTAGGAAGACCACACAATACACTAATTGAGGCCCTTGAGGCTAACTCGTTCGGTACAAGCTGTCCAACGATTAACCAGATTGTTAAACTCTGGAAAACAGCCAAGGATATATTAGGATACCAAGGGGTATCTGTACTGGCCCTGTTATGGAATAATAGAAACTTGGTCGAATTAGCCAAAGTTGAAAGATGCAGAGAATGGGAGAACCAAGGTATAAATCAACGAATGAAAATATTTCAGGGCTCAGATATTAAATCATTCAATAGTTTAAAATTGGAGTTTTCATTGTCGAATCGTTCGTTTTTCAAATACCTTCAGATTAGACATGCAGTTCAGTCACAATTTGGATCTCAAAAGGTCCAGTGGATTCAGATTCCTGTGCTATCACAAATTATGCTCCAGGACACGCTTAAGGGACTGATTTCCTATATGTATGCTAGACTAGGGGATAAAATGTTAGATCACGAAGCCTTGCTTAAAAGTAGGAAAAGCTGGGAGAATGACGTGGGTCCACTGTCCAACCCTGACTGGGATTGGATAATCGATTATGGAACCAGAGTCTCGATTTCTCCCTCTCAGAAAGCTTCCCATCTTTTCTCCTTTTATCGGGTATATTATACCCCTAAGAAAATGTTCAAATTGGGCTGGAGAAATAACGATCATTGCCCTAGATGCAGCTTGACTGGCGACTTCATCCATATGTTTTGGAGGTGCCCGAAATTATTTAGATATTGGACACAGGTTATAGCTCAGATCAACAGAATTTTTAATCTAACATTGAAAGCAACGGTCAGGACTTGTCTCCTGACTATACCTGAGGAATCTATAATTCCCAATGCTACCAAAATACCAGTGATTAGATGTCTCTTCCAAGCAAGGAAGCTAATTGCTCAACAATGGCATTCACACTCAGGCCCGTCAGTCGAAACCTGGCTGACAACCATAAAAATGACAATTGGCAATGAAAGGGTCTTCTTCATCAAACAGGGCAATAATAAGAAGTTTATGAGTTTATGGGGGCCTAGTCTATGGAAGTTGGGGATTCCACTATAGGTAGACGGGCTGCATTAGCTTTTTGCCACTGAAAACTGATTCTCCTCATGAATGTCTGGGGTCTCTTTTCCTTTGGATGTGACTCCTTTACTATTTCTTTATCTTTAACCTATTTAGTTTTTTAAGAGTGTCTCTCCCGTTTCATGAAGGGTGGGCCCCTCCTTCTCTTTAGGTCTTCTCTGCTGGCCTCTTCATAACTCTGACTGTTAGTCTGAGAAGGATACGGTTACAGAACTGCAGAGCGGAGGGAGGAGGCTATAGCTGAATTGAGTGTATGAGGTGATCCTGTGGGGATTGAGGGGGGGAGGAGCAGGGGGGATTGGGGGGGGGGGGCAGGGGGAGGGAAATTGAACCTAGGTTTGAGATGCCAGGATAACATATATAGTCATGGTGCATACTTAGAGAACACTAAGAGATTTTATCACTTTGCTTATTTCCCTTTTTGTATTTTTCAAATGTTATGAAATACTTACGTGATCACAAGTAATCCTTAAATTTATGTAATTAAATATGCCACGATGATGTGGAATTGTGAATGAGACGCAAATGAGCGGCAAGCTGAATCTTGTCTCTGGTAAATCACTGATGTGGCAAAAAAAAAAAAAGAGTACACGAGTACCTGTCACAGTCCATCTGAGTACCTGTCACAGCCCACCTGAGTACCTGTCACAGCCCACCTGAGTACCTGTCACAGCCCACCTGAGTACCTGTCACAGCCCATCTGAGTACCTGTCACAGCCCATCTGAGTACCTGTCACTGCCCATCTGAGTACCTGTCACCACCCATTAGAGTACACGAGTACCGTCACTAACCCATCAGGGTACCCAAGTACCAGTCACGAGGCCATCAGAGTACCCAGGTACCTGTCAGCAGGGCATCAGAGTATCCGAGTACCTGTCCCCAGGCCATCAGAGTACCCGAGTACCTGTCACCAGGCCATCAGAGTACCCGAGTACCTGTCTCCAGCCCATCAGAATACCCGGGTACCTATCTGCAGCCCGCGCCTCATAGAATATACATTGGGTTGTTTGCTTTCCAAAATGGGGTCATTTTGTGGGTAATTCCACTGTCCTGGTGCTCCAGGACCTTCAAGAGTGTAATAGGTCGTTAGGAAATTAGTGGTGTAATTTATGCTTCAAGAACGTCTGACGGTGCTCCCTGCATGTTGGGCCTCTGTATGTGGACAGGCTGTGTAAAAGTCTCACACATGTGGTATCCCTATTCTCAAGAGGAGTAGCAGAATGTGTTTTGGGGTATCATTTTTTCAATATACATGCTTTTAGTTAGAAATATCTTATAAACTGACCACTTTGTTTAAAAAAATTTTTTTAATTTTCTTTCCGCATTTTCCAAAGACTTGTGGGAAAAAACAAACCGTTCAAAAGACTCACTATTCATCAGATTATAGACGTTGGGGTGTTTGCTTTCCAAAATGGGGTAATTTTGTAGGTAATTGCACTGTCCTGGTGCTCCAGGGCCTTCACAAATGTAATAGGTCCCTAGGAAATTAGAGGTGTAATTTATGCTCCTAGAACCCCTGATGGTGCTCCCTGCTTGTTGCACCTCTCTGTGTGGCCAGGCTGCATAAAAGTCACACACATGTGGTATCGCCATACTCGGGAGGAATAGCAGAATGTATTTTGGGGTGTAATTGGAAGTATGCGTATGCTGTGTGTGAGAAATAACTTGTTGTTATGACAATTTTGTGTCTTAATTTTCCAAAGAATTGTGGGGAAAAATTACAGCTTCAAAAAACTCACCATGCATCTTACTAAATACCTTTGACTTTCTACTTTTCAAAATGGGGTCATTTGGGAGGTATTTGTACTTTCCTGACATTTCAGAGCCTCAAGAAATGAGATAGGTCGTCAGTGCATCGGGTGTGATCAATTTTAATGATTTGCACTATAGATTGTAGGCTCTATAACTTTCACAGAGACTAAATAATATCCACTAATTTGGGTTATTTTTACCAAAGAGATGTAGCAGTATAAATTTGGGCCCAAATTTATCAAAAAAAAAGACTTATTTGCAAAATGTTATCATAAAAACTAAAAAAAGAGTTTTCAAAATGTTTTCTCTTTTTTCACTTATATCGCAAAAAATAAAAAACCCAGTGGTGATTAAATTCCTCCAAAAGAAAGCTCTATTTGTATGAAAAAACTGATAAAAAGTTTGTTTGGGTACAGTATTGCATGACTGAGTAATTGAGATTCAAAGTGTGAGAGCGCTGGAAGCTAAAAATTGGTCTGTGCAGGAGGGGTGCATAAATGTCCTGTATTGAAGTGGTTAAACTCTTTTGTCTGATATTCAGATGCATTTTAGACAATTCATGACTGATTGACATGTTGACCAATTTTTGGGCCAATTTATTTGGCCCCTATGATATTCGGTTTGTTATCTGGCTAATTTCTTGGCTGTTTTCTTTCTTTTTGATATATTTATCCTTTCTATCCATGGGGGTTATTTACGAAAGGTAAATCCACTTTGCACTACAAGTGCACTTGGAAGTACAGTCACTGTAAATCTGAGGGGTAAATTTAAAATGAGGTGAAGCTCTGCTGATTTTATCATCCAATCATGTGCAAGCTAAAATGCTGTTTTTTATTTTCCTTGCATGTCACCCTTGGATTTACAGTGACTGCACTTCCAAGTGCACTTGCAGTGCACTTGTAGTGCAAAGTGGATTTGCCTTTTGTAAATAACCCCCAATGTGTCCTATATGCTGAATTTGAAGTGGCTATAGCTATTGGGGTTTTGTATACTATTTAATTAAGCCTATCAACCATATTTTCACATTTTTGTGGCTCTATATATATTTAGCGTTATCTTTTTTGATTTGTAATGGAAGGGGCATTTCCCTTCGCCAATATAGTTATCTGTCTGCAAGTCCCATCGCATATCCATCACACCCAAGCCCATATGCTTCAGATGCATTTGGGCAATTTTTTTCTCCCCAGTTTTTTTATGGGCTGTGTATAGTTCCCCTTTTACTGGGTGAAATATTTGTGTGTTGGTGGTTTTTGTTTTTCCTTTTGGGCCCCTTGAGTTTCCATTCCTGGATATGTATGCCCATTTTTGGAGTTGAGCTTGGCCCCTTATGTCTTGATTATTTTTCCTCTCACATTATTTCCCCTCAATCTGTCTGGCAGACAGCATCCATCCTTTTGTGATGTGGGTCATGTCTTCCAGCTTTAGTGGGTTGCGTCTCCACGCTCAGTAGATAGCGAATGGATTGGTTGTGTGGCATCTCTGTTGCCGTGCGACATAATCTATCTTTGCTGGAACCGTCTGCGTGGTGACACCACTCGCCACGTAATGTATTATGTCTGTGTGTCATACCCCTGCGTGACATATTGCATCCCCACGTGCACAGTGCGTGGGGTGCCACAGTCGCCGCTCCATGCGGCAAGAGTGTTTGGCGGTCCACATATATAGGACATTTGGTCTAAGTAAGTATCTTCTTTACATTTTATATGCAGGATTTTCTGCTTTTCTCTTATATTGGGGGCACTTTTTCCCAGGGATTTGGTAATTCCCTCATTGCAGGGTCTTCGCCTTCCCTGGGTTTGGTGATCTCCCTTCATAAGGTTGGCTCCCCTTTTCTTTTTGTGGTTCGGGGTGCTCCCAGGGGATGCCCAAGTGATATAAAATATACTAGGTAATTGATATATAATATTACCAAATCCTCCCCTTTTTTTCCCCCAGTTTCTCCAACTGGAAATCTTTGGGCCCCTCCCCTGTTTTTTTGATTTTCTGGCGCCGTTTTGGGAATTATTCAGTGACTCCCATTTGTGGTGAAAGACGTATTTTCTACAGACTGAAAAGATGATTATGAGCATTGAAGGAGTGCCCTTTTCAATATTATATTGATATGTTATATATAAGTTTTGTACTTTGTAAATACTAACATGTTTCTTATGACCCATATTTTTGTATGAGGTTTTCAACATTGTATTCATATCTTACTCTGTATTTTCAGACGTGGCATCAGTCTTTGAAGAAGATTATTTTCATACATATATTGAAACGTGTTGGATACCCCCACTACCCATCATCATTCATTTACTCTGTGGATGGTATTCTGTATGTAGTGGGTTGATGCCATTTGTGTTATATTCTGTAATATGATACATGTACATGTGCGTTTTTCTTGTCTTTGAATTCCTTTGGGAAAATGTTTTTATCTTGTTCTATACTGTATTAATTCATTTTCAACTTTTTTTATGAAAATACTATCTTTATTGTTTCTAATTGCCCTTAAAACCCATTCATGGGGTATTTTGTATTTCTATTATAACTGGGATGAGGCAATTTACATGTCGACTTACATGAGTCTAATCTTTCTAGAAATGTATAATGTTTCACTTCAAGGTGACTAAAACCACTACTCCCTGTCAATAAAAGTTTCTAATAATGTATTTTTAGTACATGTCCCCCATGGCAGTGTCCAGCCTCCCATGCCATTTGGCAATCCCTTGCCTATTATCCTAGAAAATAGCCAATATTGTTTTTCTTTAACATTAAGCTCCCATTGACTTCAATAGGGTTTGGATTTGGCACTCAAACTTTCAAAGTGCTTTTTGAAAATGCAGAAAACCAAACCTAGGCACATTCATTAGTTGCTGTGTAGAGGGTACCATACATCTGGCAGAAGTCATCTAGTGGTGTAGAGAACAGTATGATTTATTTACCAAAACTAGAGAATGCAAAATCTGGTGCAGCTGTACATGGGTAGTCCTTCAGCTTTTAGCTTTAGGCCCCTTTCACACTGGGGCATTTTTCAGGTGCTACAACCCTAAAAATAGCACCTGTATAGCACCTGAAAAAATCTGGCCCCTTTCACTCCAGTGTGAAAGCTGGAGTGTGAAAAAAGTCCTGCTAGCCACATCTATGGAGCGGTGTATTCACCGCTCCTAAACCGCTCCTACCCATTGAAATCAATGGGGCAGTGCGGCTATACCACCGGCAAAGCGCCCCTGCCCCAGCGCTTTGTGGGTGGGTTTAACCCTTTTTCAGCCACTAGCAGAGGTTAAAACCTCGCCGCTAGCGGCCGCATACCACTGCTAAAACGACAGTAAAGTGTCGCTAAAAATAGCACCACTTTACCGCCGACGCTGCTCCCGCCCCAGTGTGAAAGGGGCCTTAGCTTGTTCTATTAAGCTTTGACAAGAAGGCTGGAAGCTGATTGCTTCATATGCAGATTTGCTGCATCAGATTTTGCACTCTCCAGATTTATTAAAGCAATCCCTGTATATGCTGTATGGCTGCACTGGGGGGGGGGGGGGGGGGGGGGGTCTACATGCCTCTAATTAAAGCTGCGTTATTGCTTGCTACCAATGTTTTGGAATTGGCCCTTACATTTGTTACATTTTTGGAAAAATGTTAAAGGGAATGGTTGTTTATACCAGCCTTTTTGAACCAGGGTGCCCAGGGGTGCCTTCAAGACTCTTCAGGGGTGCCTTGGCAAGATGCCTTAAAATTGCCCAAAAATAGTATACCAGCCAGCAGGGGGATGAAGCCTGACTTTTAGTTACAAAAAGCAAAACATTGGAATACTAGTCAGTATCAGTAAAGGTGTATTTGCTTTGCAAGAATAAATCACCTATAACCTTGTGTGTCCTACATGTGTGGATGTAGCTGCATTATGTAAAACTATTTGTTTTGTTTTTTACATTTTAGAATGGGGTGCTTCAGGATTGTGCAGAATTTTAAAGGATGCCTTGACTGAAAAAAGGTGGAGAAACAATGGTTTATACGATGTGTAGCAAAATATTTCTAATCATATTGAATGTTTTATATGGAGTTATGGAATAGAAAAATTGGGTCTCACAGACATCCAGTGCATTGAGCAAAGTGGTGAATATATATTTTACATCCTATGCACCTGGAGTATATTACTGTGTGGTGGTTGCAGCCATGTTCTGTTATAAAAGCTTGTTGTAACTAGGGATTAACTTGAAAATTCTCAGCAAATGTTCAAAATGTTTCTAACTTGGGGAAATGTTGCCAATTTGTCTTTTTATTTAGCCTTGCAATAATACAAGGCATCGTTGGGAAAAAAATTCAAGTAATTTAAAGTTTCACTGCAATTAAGAAAAATACTGATCCTGATTCCGAGTCTTATCATGGAACATCTTCTGAACTGCCTGTACACTCAGGTTAATTATTTACATACAGATAAGGTAAATGGGTACATGAGATGAATAATTCTCATGTGATCATTTTAAACTAGGCTAAAGCCAACCATACCTGGATTGAAAATCAGCCATTTTAGCCGGGACTGGACACATTTTGATCTATGTATGAGCAAGGCGGTCTCACAGAAGTCGATCTATCGATCAACTTCTGTACAACTGCCCTGTTGGAAAATTGCTGCTCGATCAGTGTATTCTAATGACGGGGACGTCTCCCCACTGTCAGAATACAAAGGCTCATATGAAAGTGTGTATGATGAACAAAAATAAAATAACAGCTGTTTTAATCAATGAATGACATTTTTTGATAAAACAAAACTATTCAATGTGTTAAAGAAAAGAAGTAATAACAATTGAATATGTATATTATTATTATTTTTTTTTTATTTATTCACTTTTTTGTGTCCTTTGTTATTTGAAGTTTTTTTTTTAAATTTTATCTTTTTTTTAGAAAACAGTAACACAAGGATGTGCTCAGTGTTAATAGTGCAAAGATGGCTATTTTGACCTTTTTGCTATTGTCTCATATTCATATCAACTCATATCATATCAAACTCATATCAATAAATTACACCAAAAACAAAACAAGAAAAGAAAAAAAGAAAAAAAGAAAAACGTGATAAGGGACAAAACATGTAAAAGAATATCTATTTTTTAGGAGTATTCATTTTTATGTTTTTTTACAATCACATCATATGTGTTCATAATCACTGATCATTACCATGCCTGCTATGATGAAAAAAAATGGCAACGATGTTTAAAAAGATTCTGCTAGGCCATTTTTTTTATATTGCGTTTTTATTGAGTATATAAAATAAGTACAATGCAGCTTATACAGCACAACATGTGCATGACACATACATGTCGGTAAAAAAAAATCTAATTCCAATACAAGAAGAAGGAAACAATTGGGTAATACAATTATGACCCTTTGTTCTGGTTAGGATGAGTCAAAGCTGTATACAGGAATACAATGAATAATACAATATAAAAGAGATGACGTCATGGACAAAAAGAAAACAAAAAGGAAACAAACCAGAAAAACTTCTTTACTCAGAGGTCCAAAAGAGAAAGCCTTCAGAGTGTGAAGTAAGTATCAGTAGCTTAAAGCTGTGCAAACCATTGCCTTTCCAAGCGACTACTGTAAGTGCCCCTATCACGACTTTTAGATCAGATAGTAGAACATTCTAGACCCTAGATGTTATACAGGTCCCATTACTTTTCATGCACAGAGATAGCAATTTAAGGATCAGGTAGATCTCATGTCAAATAGTTCCATCCACCATCCCCAGATCGTATCAAATTTATGGGTGCACCCCTGGCTTCATAGATCAACTTATAGATGGGTAGTACATGGTTAATCAGATTCTTCCACAGGTTAATAGAGATGACCTCACAGTGAATCCACTGTAATACCACTGTTTTCCTTGCATACAACATATAACAAATAAATAGTTTCTTATACGAGCCCAAATCCATGTCCTCCAGCACCCCTAGAATGCACCACTTCAGATTGCAGATACATGAGGAGATCAAAATGTGCACCAATAAAGTGGGTAACGTGTGACCAGAAGGGTTGGATCTTATCACAGCTCCATAGCATATGAGGAAAATTTCCTCTAGAACTATGACATTTATGACAGTCAGGATTATCTTTCCTATTCATCTGAAAGAGCCGGAGTGGTGCATAATAGGTTCTATGAAAGATACGTAGCTGTATTAGTCTATCTCTTGCTGAAATATTTATGAAGGATCTCATCCCAATTATCATCAGACAGGTCTGGAATATACATTTGCCATTGGGCTCGAAAAATATGTAAATGTGTAGGTTTACTTTGTATTAGAGTACCGTAATATGAGGTAATGAGTTTAGAGTGGTCATTGCACAACAATTCTTTTTTCTAATATCAAGTTACTAAATTGGAATGCCCTAAGTCCTAGCTGAACCATGGCTGCATGTCTCAGTTGATGATATTTATGGTACCAGGAGTTTGGAAGTTGGAGTTCCTGCTACAATTGAGTGAAGGATTTGAGGGTGCCATTATCATAAAGTTTATGTATGTATTTTAAGAGTTTTTGCACCCAGAGACTTGCGTCTGGCAATGTAGAGAATGTGGGAGCATAGGATTAAACCACAATGGTTAATTAGGTGAAGTGGATCAGGAGTCGCCTAGCCAGGTCTCACATTGGATATATATTTTAAGTGAGACTTTCAACATTTCCATACCATCTGTAAAGGGGGTGGATTGCCTGTATATTAAGTTTGTCAGTGTTTCGTATGACGAAACCAGAGCTGCTTCTACCACTGTGTCTGAATTATTCAAGCGCAGAAAAAGCCACCAGTGTAAATATACTAGCTGTGAGGCATAAAAATATAAATGCAGATTAGGGAGAGCCAATCTTCCTTATGAGATTGTTGGAGTGTAGCTAGGGAGATTCTTGGTGTTATAGGATACCAAAGCAATGCAGAGAGAAGGGAATCTATTTCCTTAAAAAAATGTTTTGGCATATATCCTGGGCAATTGGTTAAAATATATAAGAATTTGGGTAAGAAAACTTTTTTGAAAAGATTTATCCTCCACTATAAGGTCAAGGGCAAGGTTTTCCAACTAGCGCTTTTAGTTTTAATAAAGTAACGGGGATGAGGTTATTGGATACATAAGTAGATAATGAAAACTGTATTTAAATCCCCAGTTATCTAAAGGATGTAGTTATCTGCAAAGGACAATCTGATGGCAAAATAAGTGGGGTATTCAGATCTAATGAAAATGCGCTAGATTTGGACCAATTAACTCCAAATCCAGAGAAGGTTCCAAAGTCCACATTTTGACTTTTTGGTATGGTTTGTTGTTTTCTTTTATGCCTTTTAGAGAATACTTTAAAATATTCAGCAACTTGAACATTTTAAAGATACATTCATAAAGCAGTATTTTCCTCTTTAAATTTTGCAGTAAAATAGCTCATAGCGTTTTTTAGAAAGTTTTTTGACATGCACGAAAAAATGCTATTAAAATAAGAGATGTGATATTTTATTGGAATATGCAGTATTTATCTCATGACACCATACTGTATTTTATCTCATGCAATATTTAGGGTAATGGATACAGCGGAGAAGAATTAGAAGCACCGTCAGTTTTTAGCGCTAATAAAGAGGTAAAATGGTTTAAACAGTAAAAATATGCCAACTCACTAATCAGTGCGGTCCCTGCAGAAAATGTGTTACTACAAAGAACAAAGGCGACAAGAATACCAGTCAAGGGGAGCTGCTTTCACAGGACACAACACATGGTATATCAAAAACAACTAAGTTAAATTAAGTAAATACAAAATATCTTTCCAAATTTCAAATATTTAAAGAAAATAGTATACAAAATCACACACATATATAAATACCCTTCTTCTGCAACGTTGTCTTTATTATTGGTGGAAGAAAGGTATTTACACAGTATATCATCTGTGATTTGTGATACTATTTTCTTTCAATATTTTACATTTAGAGGGATATTTTGTATTTATGTGAAGTATAACTAAAGGAAAAATGTTCTTTTTTGGTTTCGGCTAGGGTGCAGAGGTATAAGATCACCTATTAGGTTTTCATTGCTGTCTGTGCCACCATTAGGGAGATTCACCCTCTCTATTTGTCCTGTTTATCATTATCATTGAAAGTGAAATGAAAAGAAAATCCCACATTTGTGGCTGTCCCCGGAAAAGTAATAAAGGAGTCTGGAGTTCTAACCCTTTCTCACTATTGAAAATGGAAAAAAAGTGTTGCATATAGTCACACTTTCAAGTGTGTCAACCCCTGCTAAAAATTTCTATATCTACCTCATGATACATTAGTGTGATGGGCAGTGGGAAGAATGCCCCTTACACTTGTGGTCACTAGGAGGAATTACCCCCTTATAGAAAAAAAGATCATTGGTATCAGTGGGAACTTGTCAGTGGGAAGATATATCTAAAAATAATTGTGAAAAAGTAAAGTATCCCCACTACATATGATGTACATTATATTATGAAAAGTATTGGGATACCTGCCTTTACACACACATGAACTTTAACCTCCCTGGCGGTAAGATTATTTCGGATTTTAGGTGCTAAAAGCGGTACCATTATTTTGCATAAAAATTTGGCGTTTTATATTGTAGTCCTGCAATTCTTAGGAATAACTCACTTAAATCTGTCCAAACCAGAGTCTAGCAGACATCCCGGGTATAATAAAGTTTGAAAAATGAAATAATAAATTATAATATAATAAATAATTATAAATAATTGTACCAAATAATAATATAACAATAATAAAAATTATTCAATAATGTAATCAAATCAAAAACACTGAAATTTGCTCAGTTGCAGAATTGTCACTGTCATTACTTTTCAGTATTTGATGACGGATCTCCCCACAAATCGCTATCGCTCAATTCTGCAAGTGATTACAATTTATTATCGCTGTTTTCTAGCTGGTCTAAAACCATTTTTGATGTAAAGGGACAGTTTTGGTTGCTATGGGCAATCTCCAGTTTCCAGGCATAAAGAACAGTTTTTATTACATAAAACTGCATGCAGGACACTGGGCAGACCACTAGGGACAACGGGGATGTGAAATATTTACATACAGCAATGTAATCTGTAAGATTACATTATACTGTATGTTTACTGTTTGTTTCACTTTTTGAATTTGGCGCCGATCTCCGTCCCCGTGCGTCGCAACGCTCGCAGGGCACGGAGATCGGCGATGTGATGCATCGAGCGAGACGCGGCTCGCTCGTACAGCGGGGAGACAACGCTGGATCCGAGGGAGAAGGTAAGTAAACCTCCTCCTGGATCCAGCGATGCGGTCCCGAGTCTGGCTCGGGGATACCGCTTTTGGTATGAAAATTCCACCCCGAGCCAGACTCGGGAATACCGCCAGGGGGGTTAATTGTATCCCAGTCTTAGTCTGTAGGGTTCAATATTGAGTTGTCCCACCCTTTGCAGCTATAACAGCTTAAACTCTTCTGGGAAGGCTGTCCACAAGGTTTAGGAGTGTGTCTATGAGAATGTTTGACCATTTTTCTAGAAGCGCATTTGTGAGATTAGGAACTGATGTGGACAAAAAGGCCTGGCACGCTGTCCCCACTCTAATTCATCCCAAAGTTGTTCTATCAGGTTGAGGTCAGGATTCTGTGCAAGCCAGTCAAGTTCCTCCACGCCAAAATTGCTCATTCATGTCTTTGTGGACCTTGTTTTGTGCACTGGTGTGCAGTCATGTTGGAACAGGAAGGGGCCATCCCCAAACTGTTCCCATATGAACTGTTGGGAGCATGAAATTGTCCGAAATGTCTTGGCATACGGACGCCTTAGGTGTTCCCTAAACTGGAACTAAGGGGCCAAGCCCAACCCCTGGAAAACAACCCCACACCATAATCCCCCCTCCACCAAATTATTTGGACCAGTGCACAAAGCAAGGTCCATAAAGACATTGATGAGCAAATTTGAGGTGAAGAAACTTGACTGGCCTGCACAGAGTCCTGACTTCAACCCAATAGAACACCTTTGGGATGAATTAGAGCAGAGACTGGAGGCCAGGTCCTCTCATCCAACATCAGTGCCTGGCCTTATAAATGGGCTTTTCGAAGAATGGTCCCATAAACACACTCCTAAACCCTGTGGACAGCCTTCTCAGAAGAGTTGAAGCTGTTATATCTGCAAAGGGTGGGACAAATTAATATTGAACCCTACGGACTAAAATTGGGATGCCATTAAAGTTAACCACTTGCCGACCGCTGACGGCATATATACATCGGCAGACTGGCACGGCTGGGCAAAGTCACGTACCCGTATGTAACTTTGAAATTCCCGCTGTGCGTGCGCACGCACACCTGCCGCAAGCTCCCTGACCGTGCCTGCGGGACCCGCGGACTCGATCGCCACGGGCATACCCGCGATCGTGTCATGGAGCTCAAGAACAGGGAGATGTTTTAACCACTACAATACAGGGCACTTTCACCCCCTTCCTTCCCAGCCCAATTTTCAGCTTTCAGCGCTCTAGCGCTTTCAGTGACAATTGCGCGGTCATGCTACACTGTACCCAAATGAAATTGTTATCATTTTGTTCGCACAAATAGAGCTTTATTTTGGTGTTATTTATTCACGACTCCGTTTTTTTTTTTTGCGATATAAGCGCAAAAATAGCGGAAATTTGGAAAAAAAACAATATTTTCTTTTTTCTATTTGAAAAGAAATCCAATAAAATCAAATTTTGTCATAAATTTAAGCCAAAATGTATTCTGCTACATGTTTTTGGTAAAAAAAATTCCGTTAAGTGTATAATAATTGGTTTGTGTGATCACGGACATATGTACGCAAATGATCATGTACATATGTGTGCAGGTGATCACGTACATATGTGTGCAGATAATCATTGGGACATGTGATTTTAGTGGGACATATGTGGGGGACATGTTTTTATTATTAGGGACATGTGTTTTTATTATTTGGGGACATGTATGTTTTGGGGACATGTGTGTTTTGGGGACATATGTGGGGACTGTGTTTGTACTGTGTGGTGTGTTGTGTGTTTACACTACACTGATGATCAGTGAGTAAAAAGCTGTAAAAAGCAGCCCATACTCACTGATCATCAGCCGGCTGCAGCGTTCTGCTCTCCTCTCCTCAGCGGTGACTTCCGTGTGAGGAGAGGAGAGCCGATTGCCTAGCAACCGGCTGTTTGTTTACATCACATGACGGCCGTGATTGGACACGGCCGTCATGTGATCAGGAGGGCCAATCACAGAGCCCTCCTGCCGATCTGAGATGTGCCGTGTCCGGGTGACACGAGCACATCGGGATTGCGCCGCTGCGCGGGCGCCGCGCGCGCGCGATCCCGCTGCTCCTGAATGACGTTCCTGAACGTCCTATCAGGAGTAGACGGCTCCCACCCGGCCGTATATATGCATCGGCCGGGTGGGAAGTGGTTAACAAGGGATTAGACCATTGTGATATGCTTAGACATTGTATTATGTTTTAAATGATTGGAAGTTTTTTTTAAGAAAATTATATATATATGCTTGTATATTAACCCAAAAAGTCTCTAAAAATGACAGGAGAAAACAAGTATATTTTACTACATTTAATAGGGTGGATTTACTAAATGAGTGGGGTTGATTTACTAAAGTCACAAAGACTTAGCACTTTGCAAGTGAAGTGGCTCCAGAGCTAATAAATGAGGGGGGGGGGGGGCTCTGCTGAATTCCACCATCCAATCATGTGCAAGCAAAAATGCTGTTTTCTTTTTCCTTGCATGTGAGTGGGTATTCCTGTAAAGCTGTACCTCATGTACTAAACTCTGGAGCAAATTGCAAACTATAGGCAAAACTTTTTTTTTAACAGTGTCAGGTTTTTTTTTTTTTTGCCATCTGTATCCCATTTGTATCCCCATCTGTATCCCAATTGGAAGATGTATTTCTTTACTGGAGACAACCCTGAATTTGGGATTTTATTTTAATTTCACTTTCAATGAAAATGGTAAATAGGACAGAGAGGGTGAATCTCCCTAATGGGGACATAAAGGCCTGGCAGATGTTCTAATCCACCTCGATTCTATCCAAAGGTAAAAAGAGATGTCTTTAGTCATTCTTTAACCACTTCAGCTCCGGACCAATAAACACCTTAAGGACCAGAGGTCTTTTTGCAATTTCGCACTGCGCTGCTTTAACTGGTAATTGCGCGGTCATGCAATATTGCACCCAAACGAATTTTGCGTCCTTTTCTTCCCACAAATAGAGCTTTCTTTTGATGGTATTTGATTGCCTCTGCAATTTTTTTTTTTGCAATATAAATGGAAAAAGAGCGAAAAATTTGGAAAAAAAAAGATATTTTCTTCTTTTTGTTATAAGAAAAATCGAATAAACTAAATTTTAGTCATACATTGAGGGCAAAATTTATTCAGCCACATGTCTTTAGTAAAAAAAATGTCAATAAGCGTATATTTTTTGGTTTGCGCAAAAGTTATAGCGTCTACAAACTAGAGTACATTTTCTGGAATTTACACAGCTTTTAATTTATGACTGCCGATCTCATTTCTTGAGGTGCTAAAATGGCAGGGCAGTACAAATCCCCCCCAAATGACCCCATTTTGGAAAGTAGACACCCCAAGGAAATTGCTGATGGGTATGTTGAGCCCATTGAATATTTATTTTTTTTGTCCTAAGGGATTGAATAATGACAAAAAAAAAAAAAAAATTTTTTTACAAAAAGTTGTCACTAAATGATATATTGCTCACACATGCCATGGTTATATGTGGAATTGCACCCCAAAATATATTCCGCTACTTCTCCCGAGTATGGGGATACCACATGTGTGGGACTTTTTGGGAGTCTAGTCGCGCACGGCACCCCGAAAACCAATCACCACCTTCAGGATTTCTAAGGGTGCAAATTTTTGATTTAACTCCTCACTACCTATCACAGTTTCGAAGGCCATAAAATGCCAAAATAGCACAAAACCCCCCAAAATGACCCCATTTTGGAAAGTAGACACCCCAAGCTATTTACTGAGAGGCATGTTGAGTCCATGGAATATTTTATATTTTGCCACAAGTTGCGGGAATATTACAAACTTTTTTTTTTTGCACCAAGTTGTCACTAAATGATATATTGCTCACACATGCTATGGGCATATGTGAAATGACACCCCAAAATACATTCTGCTACTTCTCCCGAGTACGGGGATACCACATGTGTGGGACTTTTTGGGAGTCTAGTCGCGCACGGCACCCCGAAAACCAATCACCACCTTCAGGATTTCTAAGGGTGCAAATTTTTGATTTAACTCCTCACTACCTATCACAGTTTCGAAGGCCATAAAATGCCAAAATAGCACAAAACCCCCCCAAATGACCCCATTTTGGAAAGTAGACACCCCAAGCTATTTACTGAGAGGCATGTTGAGTCCATGGAATATTTTATATTTTGCCAAAAGTTGCGGGAATATTACAAACTTTTTTTTTTTTTGCACAAAGTTGTCACTAAATGATATATTGCTCACACATGCTATGGGCAGAAGTCAAATTACACCCCAAAATAAATTCTGCTGCTTCTCCCGAGTACGGGGATACCACATGTGGGGGACTTTTTGGGAGCCTAGCCACGCCCGGGACCCCAAAAACCAAGCACTGCCTTCCGGATTTGAATATAAAATGCTATAAAAAACAAACTAACCAGAGTCACCCGTAACACTTATACGGTGATCAGTGGTGAAAGGGTTAACTAGGGGCAATCAGGGGGTTCAAATTTTTATTAGGTAGTATATGGGGGTCCCTGGCGCTATATAAAAACCTGACGGGGAACCTAAATAACTAACTGGCTAACCAGCGTCACCAGTGACACTTATACTGTGATCGCTGGTGAAAGGGGGTGAAAGGGTTAACTAGCAGCAATCAGGGGGTTAAAACCATTATTGGGTAGTATATCGGGGTACCTAGCGCTATAAAAACCTGGCGGTGAACCTAAAAAAATAACTAGCTACCTAGCGACACTAGCGACACTGATGCAGCGTTCAGAAAAATTATCGCTTAGTGACACTGGCAAAAGGGGGTGAAAGGGTTAACTAGCGGAAATCAGGGGGTTAAAACCATTATTGGGTAGTATATCGGGGTACCTAGCGCTATAAAAACCTGGCGGTGAACCTAAAAAAATAACTAGCTACCTAGCGACTGTAGCGACACTAATGCAGCGATCAGAAAAACGATCACTTAGTGACACTGGCAAAAGGGGGTGAAAGGGTTAACTAGCGGCAATCAGGGGGTTAAAACCATTATTGGGTAGTATATCGGGGTACCTAGCGATATAAAAACCTGGCGGTGAACCTAAAAAAATAACTAGCTACCTAGCGACACATGCAGCGATCAGAAAAATGATCGCTTAGTGACACTGGCAAAAGGGGGTGAAAGGGTTAACTAGCGGCAATCAGGGGGTTAAAACCATTATTGGGTAGTATATCGGGGTACCTAGCGCTATAAAAACCTGGCGGTGAACCTAAAAAAATAACTAGCTACCTAGCGACTGTAGCGACACTAATGCAGCGATCAGAAAAACGATCGCTTAGTGACACTGGCAAAAGGGGGTGAAAGGGTTAACTAGCGGCAATCAGGGGGTTAAAACCATTATTGGGTAGTATATCGGGGTACCTAGCGATATAAAAACCTGGCGGTGAACCTAAAAAAATAACTAGCTACCTAGCGACACATGCAGCGATCAGAAAAATGATCGCTTAGTGACACTGGCAAAAGGGGGTGAAAGGGTTAACTCTAGGGGCAATCAGGGGGTTAAATCTTTATTGGGGGGTGATAGGGGGCTACCCTGGACCTAACACTAACTGTCCTGACAGTTTTTACTGTCACAACTGACACTGAATGCATTGATCAGTAAAGAAATGATCAATGCAATCAGTGACACTGTGACTGGGGGGGGAGGGGGGCGGGGGGGATCGGGGGGGGGATCGGGGGGGGGTTTGTGTGCCTGTGTGTACCTACATGTCAGTGTAGTGTTGGTGCACACTTACTTTTAGTCTTCTCCTCGTAGTCCGGGCAAAAAGACCGCCCCGAGGAGAATGACATCACTTCCTCCTTCCTGTGTAAACAATACACAGGGGAGGAAGCTTCTCATTGGCCAGGAGCGATCCAGAGGGGGTGGCCGAAAACCAACGGCCATCCCCTCATCAGGGAGCGCTCCTGGACCGAATCGGACCGCCGTAAACAGCGGGAGGGGGTCCGATCGGACCCCCCACCCGCTGGAAGGCAATCACGTAGATGTACGTGATTGTGCCTGCCTGTGCCATTGTGCTGACGTACAATGGCAATACGGCAGTCCTGAAGTGGTTAAGGCTCGATTCACATCTATGCATGCTGCTTTTGAGCGTTTCTGCAGTGCTTTTTGCAGAGCTTGCCGTCTTTTTGGACACGCATTTTTTACAGCGATCTTACTGCGATTTTGCTGTGATTTGCTTTTTGCTTTTTTTTACACTGTATCTAGCTGGTTGCTAAGGAGGGGGCTGGCAAGCCGGCCGCCGCGTCCTTAGCAACCAATGAGTCATCAGCTGTTAGCTGACTTCCTGCTGAATGTAAAAAAAAAATGCCGGCAAAAAAAAAAAAATCTAGAAAAAAATGCTATGGGGTCTCCCCCAGGTCCATACCAGGCCCTCGGGTGTAGTATGGATTCAGAGGGGACCCCCATGCCAAAATAAAAAAATGGCATGGGGTCCCCCCAAAATCCATACCAGACCCTTATCCGAGTATGCTGCCCAGCGGGTCAGGAAAGGGGGGGGCGAGCGAGCTCCCCCCTCCTGAACCATACCAGGCCACATGCCCTCAACATTGGGGGATGGGTGTGGGTGGGCTCTGCGCCCACCACGCCAAAGCACCTTGTCCCCTTGTTGATAAGGAAAGGACCTCTTCCCGACAACCCTTGGCCGATGGTTGTCAGGGTCAGCGGGCGGAGGGCTTATCAGAATCTGGAAGACCCCTTTAACAAGGGGGCCCCCAGATCTCGGCATCTCCCCCTGTGTGAATGTGTATGGAGTACATCATACTCCTACCCATTCACCTGGAAAAAAGTAGTGTAGTGTAATTTTAAAAAATACAGTAGACAGTTTTTGATAAGTCTTTTATTAAAAATCTTCTTCGCCGCTTCTTCCTCCATCCAGTTTACATGTAAAAATGCGGTACTTGCGTTTTGGATACAGGTCCATTGAGTTCTATTACATGCGGCCTTTTCCAAAAACGCAGAGGCACTAAAATGCATTGATGTGAACATGTTCCATAGGAACCCATGTTAAAAACATTTCTCTGCATTTCTGCAAAATGCATCAAAAAATGCATTAGTGTGAATCAAGCCTAAGTAAATGAACCACAATAAATTCCATATATAGGTTTCTATGCATTTCTGTTGAGAAAACTGATCCAAAAAGGCAGAAACTACTCAAAATCTTTACAAAATACCGTCACCATCCTAAACACCCCTGATTTCACATTCTCCATTGCATTTTACTGAAAAGGTGATATCGTCATCCTCACTTATAAGAAACCAGCCCTGGATACATGGACTAGATACAAGTGACTTATGCATTCAGACTAATCCTTTAGGAGTTGATTTACTAGGTGCAGGGGAATTTTTACTTTACAAGGGAATTTTTCTCTCTTTGTAAAGAACACTCAATAATTGTGCAGAGAAGATTACAAAAAAAATGTTTCGCTTGTTCATGATTGGATGATGAGTGTCAGCACAGTTTCATCTCATTCACAGAGCAAAGTTAAAATTCCATTGCACAGTGAACAACCTATTTGCCTTTAGTAAATGAACCTGTTAGTATCAAGCAACCATGTGGGCCATCGCATCATTCTAGACTGCTACCATCTGTAATAGAACTGGGTTTACTGGACCGTGTGTGGGTTCTTAGGACAGACTAAAAACTATGGTTTGTATTAATCAGATCATCTGGGGGGAATATATGATCGTCAAGGGATCAGTGTACAATGCTTATATATATTCAGCTGGCACACAGGCTGCAATGGCTGGCTGTTTTAACTGCCACATGGAAATCAATATAAATTGTACTGTGAAAGTAAACAAATACACCACCTACACTGAAATAAAATGCCATCAACAGAGCTCAACTGCCCTTTAAATTAAAATGTCAAAAAAGCAAAAAGTAAATTAAAAAAAGTGTCAGTGCCCAGATTTGAACTCAGATCTTAGACCGTGCAAGGCAATGTCTCTTCTTGCTGAGTTACCTGGAAGGCTGGACAGGTCCTTGAATGATTGCTAATATCCTGGACATTTAAAGAAACCATAGTTTAGCAAGGAATCCAGAAACAAAATGCAGAACTATGCAAGTTATTCATTTTATAGAAACCTTAGTTTAGCAAGGAATCCAGAAACAAAATGCAGAACTATGCAAGTTATTCTTTTTAAAATGTATAACAGAATTTTGTGTTTTTTTTAAGTCAAATGTAGCACCAAAAAACCTTATTATCTTAGTAGGTTTTTCTGGTTAAAATGCAAGAACCTGGGATCCCTTTTGTAAATCTACACCCAGGGAAATTCTTTATGGCATAAAATGTCCCAGTCCCAGTCAGTAAAAAAAATATGACTGTATGCCTAGGCTTCAATGCTCAACCTGAATCTACAGCTTCCCCCTCCTGCAGTACCTCTTTTTTTTATCAGAAGAGATCCTGAGTTTTCAGGGTGAAATGATGGCCTGAGGGGGCATAGCCATAATTCCATTCATTTATAGCAGGGTTCTCAAACTGGTGGCCCTCCAGATGTTGTGAAACTACAAGTTCCATCATGCCATTGCCTTTGGGAGTCTTGCTCTTAACTGTCAGCCTTGCAATGCCTAATGGGACTTGTAGTTTTTAAACAGCTGGAGGGCCATCAGTTTGAGACCTCTGATTTATAGTGTATTGATGCAAAGAGTGGGACTGGTGTCAGTACAGCTCACTACATCTGGAAGATCGCCCACTACCAAGAGAAGACTGAAGAGGAAGAGGGCGCTGCATATGACATGACTGGCCTGAAAACTTCAGACAATGTAATATAAAATAAGCATAACATAAAGAACAAACTACTAGTTTGGTATTAGGAATTTTCTTGTGTGAATTACCTCCAGTCAAAATTGAAAAACATTAAAAAGGTAGCTCATCTTGAGTGTCTCAGTCATAACTGCAAACCTAAAACAAGGGGTCTTCAAATTTATTCCACAGATTACACAAGCTGGAGCACTCAATGGTCAACTTGACTGTATTGTGAAGATGAATGAATCTGAAAGTATATTCTTACACAGGAAATGGTCATTGCTTGATCAGAAGAAATATGCAAAACTTAGGATTTTCATTTCCAAAAAGTATCAAAGATTTCTGTAACATTTTGTCATTTTGTCAAAATGCATTGAAGACAATGAAAAATAGTAAATTAAAGCTGTTCTTAAGGTTTTCATATTGATAGGCTTTAAAACAGGAGCAAAAAACAAAACAAACAAAAAATTACTTACTGTATATGATGCAGTCCTCCCTGTCACATTATTACTATCCAATACAATTTTTTTTTAAATTCTGAAATTCAAACTCTGACTACTAGGATTGATTTATCATATTTTTATATTCCCTGAATTGAGTTCTCTAGTCTCTTGATTTTCTGTGTTTGTTTCTCTATAAGTGACTGCAACCTTTTTTACAATTTGCCCTAGCTTGCTGCTGACTAGACATGTGCACATTAAAATATTTTGTTTGCGGAATTTCGGTTTCGTCTGAAAAATACATTTATTTAGTTATTCCCGAAATTTGTTTTTATATATTTAGTTTCATTAAAAAATACATTTGTAGGAAAATCCAAATTAATTAAGGTCAAATCTGTCAAGTGAAGGCGTATGTTGTCTGTGGGATGCTCTAAGAAGATTTGACGAATGCAGCTACAGTGGTGTGAAAAAGTGTTTGCCCCCTTCCTCATTTCCTGTTCCTTTGCATGCAGCAGTGGTTTTCTCCTTGGAACTCTGCCATGCAGGCCATTTTTGCCCAGTCTTTTCCTGATGGTGGAGGCATGAACGCTGACCTTAACTGAGGCAAGTGAGGCCTGCAGTTCCTTGGACGTTGTTGTGGGGTCTTTTGTGACCTCTTGGATGAGTCGTCACTGCGCTCTTGGGGTAATTTTGGGCGGCCGGCCACTCCTGGGAAGGTTCACCACTGTTCCATGTCTTCGCCATTTGTGGATAATGGCTCTCACTGTGGTTCGCTGGATTCCCAAAGCTTTGGAAATGGCTTTATAACCCTTTCCAGACTGATAGATCTCAATTACTTTCTTTCTCAATTGTTCCTGAATTTCTTTGGGTCTCGGCATGATGTGTAGCTTTTAAGGATCTTCTGGTGGACCTTACTGTGTCAAGCAGCTCCTATTTAAGTGATGCCTTGATTGTGAACAGGTGTGGCAATAATCAGGCCTGGGTGTGGCTAGAGAAATTGAACTCAGGTGTGGACAACCACAGTTATAGTATGTTTTAACAAGGGGGGCAATCATTTTTTCACACAGGGCCATGATGGTTTGGATTTTTTTTCACCTTTAATAATAAACACCTTCATTTACAAATTGCATTTTGTGTTTACTTGTGTTGTCCTTGACTATTGTTTAAATTGGTTTGATGTTCCGAAACACTTAAGTGTGACAAACATGCAAAGGAACAGGAAATGAGGAAGGGGGCAAACACTTTTTCACACCACTGTAAACTGTACGATGCTGCAATTGCAATACTGCAGTTGAATGCTCCGCCCACAAGCTACAGTAGAATTCTAATGCTGTTTGACTAGTATTAATTATAATTATTAATTATTATTACTAGTCAAACAACATTCAAATTCTTCTATAGCCTATGAGTGGAGCATTTAACCGTAAATGTCCACTCGCTGCAATCGTATGTTTTTAGCTGCTTCGTCGAATCTTCATGTCGAACGGTATTACCGCAGGTTTGATAGACACAGTTTGCTATTGTCACCGTCGTGTTGAATCTTCTATCTATCTATATTGAACTGTTGTCACAACAATACAAAAATATAACTCCTTCCTGTGTCATGTCCTAAGGTCCGTCCAGGAAGTAATGGAGAAGTTTTTTTTCATCTAGCCAACAGAGCTGGTAAACTCCTTCCTGTGTCATGTCCTAAGGTCCATCCAGGAATTAATAAAGATGTTTTTTTCATCTAGCCAACTGGACAGGGAGGATGAAGCCAACGGCACTGACAGACAAGAGCATACAGCCTGAGAGGATCATCTCCTGTGTTGTCCATCCTGCTGTTCATTTGGATTTCTTTTATGATATGCTTGCTTACATCTTACACAGAGTAAGTGCATTTTAAACTATAATTAAAAGCATGTTTGAAACTACTACACTCAGGTTGGCGCTTCTAGTTCTCTGTTTTTATATCTATCTATATTGAACTGTTGTCACAACAATACAAAAATATAATGGATGCAAAAATAAAGCCTTTTTTTATTATTTTTGGATCTTTTGGATTTCGGATTTTGCGCGTTTGTTAACGTTTTGTTAAAACAAACACGAAAATCATTCAGATGATAACGAATGCATATGTCTACTGCTGACTCACCTCATAATATTCCCTGAATCACTGAACCCATTTCTTTGCCCTGCACTGGACCTTTGTTTCACAATCTTCCCCAACTTGCTACTGACTCACCTCTGAATCTTCTCTGGATCTCTTTCCTTGCCCTACACTGGACCTATTTTCTTACACTGCACTGTGAAACAGTGGACATTTTATTTCCCCTACTGTACCCAGCTGTCTGTCATGCTGCTCAGGTACACTGCACTGGAACTAAAACAGATGCATATGATGCATATTGGGAGAGATACATGCTTTATGGCACTAGAAGCCATTTCCTCTCTTAAAGTACCCTGCATCTTAAACATCAGCGTAAGGCTGCAAAACAATCTCGCACTGGCACTGACCTCAAAAGCCTACTTTTGTACAGGCTAGCGACTGTGTTATAGCTGCTAGCAATAATCACTGTGTTCACCCAGTGGGGATGACTTCCCCCGCCCCCTACAGAGAGAACACAATGGCGGGAGGGATTCCCCATCAACACTGACTGTGTTGATGGGGTAAATCGCTCAGTCTATGGCTTTAGTTTTAAGAGAATCTTTATCTTTGGGAATTTTAATATACACATTGACTCAGAGTCTTCCAGTTTAGCTAAAGATTTTTATTGGCTTTACTGGGATGCTTTGACCTAACTCAATTTGTTTGCATTCCGAAACATATCAAAGGAAACACCCTGAACCTTATCATTGCTAAGGGATCTTTTGTCTCTGACTGCTCTTCCCTTCATTTAGGACTGTCTGACCACCCAGCAATTTTTTTCCAATCTGGAATTAGCGGTTTCTAACAGCTTCATCTCTTGATCTGTAAATGATCACAACTGGGCGTCTATTGGTCAACCCAAATTTTCATATTTTGTTACTTCTTCCCTATCCTGCATTTCCTCCTCTGACCACCATAGATGCCTTTAATCATGCACTTTCATCCTCCCTTGGTACCTTTGCCCCATTAAAAACTCTAACTGTCTCATTCACCCGCCTGGCTTCATATAATAACCACATTTGCTCAATGAAGGCAGTCTTTTTGAGAGTTCAGAGTTGTTCTGACCTAACTTTTCATGATCAAGTTTGGAAGGATTGTTTGTGTGTCTTTAAGGGTCAAATTAAGACTACTAGATCAAACCATTTTTCCCATGCCATTGAAAAAAATCTTAGCAAGCCTAGAGATCTCTTCTGCAGCATTGATAGATTATTAAAACCTCACTGTCACTCCCCTTTACCACCATTCTCCTAAAAATTAACAAAATAAGGCATTAAACTCTTACTTCACCACTCTTTTCTTTCACATCAATTCCAGACCCACCCCGATTTACTGGTTCTTCTCTCTCTCACTTCTCTCTACATTACTCTGCATCTCTGATTAACTTGGATTTAGCCAGTGATTGGATGTGGGGGCTGAAGGAGAGGCCAGAGTCAAGGATTACACCCAGCACCCTGGCATGTGTGGAGGGACCAATGGTTGTGCTGTTGGATGGTAAAGTCATGGGGGGGGGGGGGCAGGAGGGAGGAAATATAACAAGCTCAGTTTTAGAAAGATTGAGATCCGTGAGGAGATCAAGAAGGAGAGTTGAGGAGTGGAGAGATAGATCTGGGTGTCATCGGTATAGAGGTGGTATTGGAAGCCATGGGAGGTTATCAACTAGCCCAGGGAAGAGGTATAGAGCGAGAATAGGAGGGGCCCAAGGACGGAGCCACACTCATCAGTTGATATGGCATGCTGCATGTGCCACTTTTTAACCAGGAATAGTTTTTTGGTTTTGGGGAGGGGAAGGGGGGTGTTTTTATTCTTTGTATAATACATTTTTATTGAAAGATATGAAACAGTTCACAATAAAATATGGGTACAGTTCCCCAGTAGGCACAATAAACACAGATCTCTACATGGAGTAGGAATAACTCGTGGAAGCAGTATGCTTACACTTGGCATCAATGGGACTAAGGGCCGGTCATTAAGCATAGACCAGTGTGTCTCATTGGTTTGGTAGAGTACAAAATGCAAAAACCCTTGCCATATAAAGGCAAAACGTACCACATTATGAGGATTACAAAATAGAAAACCGATATAACAGAGAGAGGGAGTAGGAATAGATAGCAAGAAAAAGATAAGAAAAAGTGAGGTAGATGAGAGGGGAAGGGATGAGGGGAAGATTATCCTGCCTCAGTAAGACTCCAACTTGTACAGTAAATGACTAATCGACAGTTTACACCGTTTGAGATATGATTTCCGCATATGTAGCTGTAAATTTAAAGGCAAGCCAACAGGACCATATCTTCTTGGATAGTTTGGATTTATTTCTAAGAGTGTAAGTAATATCTTCCATATTGTATATGTGATCTACTTCCATTAGCCATTGGTGTAATGTAGGAATGGTCTGTTGTTTCCAAAGTCTGGGTATAAGCCCCTTGGCCACATTCAAGAGGTGGGGTGTTATGGATTTTTTATACGGTCCTATTAATTTGCCTGTGCAATTAAACAGTATCACCCATGGATCATTTGGGATTGCATAGCCCTGAATCTCTTTGCTCCAATACAATATAGTAGCCCAATATGGGCCTAATGTGTGGGCAGAACCACCAGATGTGAGCATGTGTCGCCTGTTCTCCACATCCTCACCAACATAGCGCTGATATGGATTGAAAGACTTTGTGAAGCACCACAGGGGTATAGTGCCACCTTATCAACATTTTATAGTTCCCCTCTACAGTTTTTGAGGATATTGAAGAAATGTGGGTTCGTTTTTTATTTAAATTTAAGCAGTTTAATGTCTTAATGTACTTAATGAAAATAAAGCATAGAATAAATAAACAATTGGACATAAAAAATAAATTGTGGAATGGTTTTCTTTAACAAAATGTAATCTAAATGTTTGTCTCATCAAAGTAGCCACCTTTTGCATATATAACAGCTGAACACACGTGTGTCATTCTTACTACAACGGAAATCAAATATTGCTTGGAAAGTTCTTCCCAACACTGTTGCAGAAGTTCCCATAAATGTGTTGCACTTGTAGGTTGCTTTGCTTTCACCCTTCTGTCCAGCTTATCCCTAACCAGCTAGATGAGGTTTAAGCCCCATACACATACACATGCTGATTTATTTCCTTCAGATTTACCAAAACCATATAATATGAGGTCAAACCTTAGGAGTTTACATTTGTATGCAATCAGGCAGGCCCTTCTACTACATGGTTTTGGTAAAAGACAAAAATCAGCAGAGAATCTGATAGTATGTATGGGGCTTTAGGCTCCATGCACACAAGCAATTTTTAGAAGCTCAAGAAACACTAGAAAAAATGCTGAATGAAAAACGCTGATAATAGCATTTTTGTGCCATCTTGTAATAGTAGTTTAGTAGCTTTTAGGAGCATAAGCAATTTATAGTACATGAAGAAAAAAAAAGCTGTTAGGAGAGTTTTAGGAGCGTTTAGGAGCATTCAGCAATTTTGTTTCTGCTGGGAAAATGCCCCCAAAAAAACTCTAGTTACATAGTAGGTAAGGTTGAATAAAGACAATAGTTCAACCTGTGTAGGTGCACATGTGTCAGTGTCTATAATTATTTCCCATATCCCTGTATGTTGTGTTCTTTAAGATGCACATCCAAGAGTCTCTTAAAAATATCCATACTCCCCGCAGCCCCCACCGAAAATATTTTTTTTCTGCTCCTAGACGCTGACTAATAGCCTAAAGTAGTGTGCATGGACATATAAGATAACACTATTTAGCTTCTAGGAGCAGGAAAAATGCTAATAACAGCTTCTTTATTTTTTCAACTTAGGTAGTTCTGACACAGCCTGGAGATATGTTTTGTGTCATTATCTTGCTGTAGTATGAACTCCTGACCAACTAGGTGTATTCCAGTTGGTATTGCATGGCACTGCAAAATGCTGTAGAAGTTAAGGTTCAGGGTGCCACTCTGAATCCAGCAAAAGAGCCCCAAACCATCACTCTTCCTCCTACACATTTGACAGTTGGCATTACACATGGAGGAACAATCCTTTCACCTATTTGATGGTGTACAAAAACCTTGCCCAATGAACCAAAGGTCTCTGATTCATGGCCCAGGCATAAGTTTTTTTTTCTCATTTGGCCATCTTAGGAATGGCTTTCTTACAGCTACTCAATCTGTCAAATCTGCAATTCAAAGACTTCTCTTCACAGTTGAAACTGAGACTTGCTTACTTTGATCAGTGTTAAGCTGTGCTTGAAGCTGTTGTTCTGTCACCTGCCTGTCACACAAGCTGTTGACTCTCAGAAACTCGTCTTCTGGTTCTTTATGGGTCTGCCAGACCTCCTCTTGTCAGAGTTTCCTCCAGTTTACAAGAGCCCTTTCATGGTGTAGGAAACTGTACTCACTGACCTTGGCTAAGCTCAACTTCTCCATTTTAAGCCCTGAAATGAACTCTAGGGAGTGGACTGACCCCCTCTACATTTGATGCTAATCCCCTATTGTGTCTGCCTACCTCACAGTCCAAAGCTGCTTCTGATACTGCTTTTGTAACTTCTGCAGAAAAAGAGAATGAAATAAATTAATATTGTAGGTATCAAAATGACTTCAGTGTTACAAACTGTGTAAACCTTTGTAAAACATCAAGTAAACTTCAACCGTTGTGCAAACTTTGAAAAAAACAGGGAAAGGGAAGTGGGACTTTAGATGAAGCACATAGATACTAATAAAAAGTTTTAATATGTATAAAAATTGAATGTCGATAACAATAATGGTAATAATGGTACATGTAAAATCTCCAATACAATTCATGTATATACAAACATACATACACATATGGTAGAGGCAAGTATTCACATGGTTACAAACAGTTGATATAGTATAGCATATAAAAAGTAGCTGGTAGAACACACAAGAATTGGAACACGGCATATATCATCTCTACGCATTTCATGGATTGATTCAATCTTCAGGCGCATTCACGTGATTCGGGTATATATAATGTAGATGGTAAAGAATTGTATTTGGTCTGACCCTGTCAAGGAAAAATAATGTAATAGGAAAAATTGTAAATTAAATAAAATAAAGATTAATAAACCCAAAGAAACACTCACTTTTAATAGTACTTACAGGGATGACTACATAATGAGGGTGTGGCACCCCCTAGGGTTTGTGAACTTAGTTCACAAATACAATCATGTTCTTATAAGCTTGGCCTGTCTGGTCAGCTCTTTATTTCTAATGTGGCACTGAATAGGGTTAATTGAGGATCTTTTCTTATTTTACTTAGCTATAAATTGCACAATAGTACTTTCCAGGTCTTGCATCTGCATATCATTTTCACAGTGTCTACACTGTTAGTGGAAGCCAACTTGAGGCCAAAGTATAGGGCGAGAACCTTGCATCATACTGAACTTAGAGCATGCCACATTAGGCCCAATTCCGATTGTGAGTCAAGAATCGTTATAGCATTGTACTTTGTGAACAATTAAATTACAGCAACTTTAGAAGTTAAAAACAGTACCTCTAAAGCCAGAATTATTGATGAATATGTGTTTGTATATTTTTAAACTTGTAGGAAATGTCCTTTTTAATTTTTAATGTGGATTATTTGGGGTGATTTTGATGGGCCTGAAAATTCCTTAGAGTGTTGCCCATGAAAAATAAGGTAATTTATACAAACTTTAATCTATTCTGATTCATCCTTAGACACTGATTTACATATCTGCCAGGCCTCAGTGACACTGAATGGGTTATACAAAATTTGCATGTATTTTGAAAATGCCATTGATGTATTTTTTATGCAATGCTCATTTTATTATTTGCATTAGGCATGTATGTTGAATGACTGACATCTCTTTTGGTTTTGAAAGTGTATAATCATAATTTGTTAACCCCTTCTACGTTATAGAACACATATAATATAGAGAGGGATCATTGTTTCATTACAAATAATTTGCTAGTGGATTATAGAAAGATATGACAGGAAAAGGAGCATAATCTCATAATTGGTGATAATAATCAGATTGTGAATCTAACTATATTAAAAAGAAACAATTAGAAATGCTAGTAATGGCAGCCCATGGTTTAATGTGGTAAATTTATGAAAACCTGAGGAAAGAACAGCGATTCTATAGGAGCCAATCAGGCAATTGCATTTATTCTAACTTGCACTAGAGAGATTTTCTCTGTAATGGGATTGGTTGAAATGATTGTTAGAGATACTATTCTTGTGTTCAGATTTGGATAACCTACTATAGACTCTCCATCTCTGTAGCTTGTGGACTTGAATTGGAATTTCTCTGCTCAGAGCTCTCACAAGCAGAACTGAAGCTGAGTTTTTTGTGAATTTTAAAGGTTCGAGGAATAACCTGGGCACGGGTCAGCACTATTTCACTCAACATAAATCAGCTGCATACACAGGCATAGCATCAGAGCCCATGCTCCAGGGAAGCGCTGCAGCCTCCCTGTCACATGTGGTTTTGCATCTGGACAGGAGGGGTGGCAGGGTGGCATATATAGGAACCAATTCCTCCATGTTCCTCCTGCAGCTGCTAAAAGCCTGCTTCCCTCATCTTTCTCCAAAAATGAATAGGATCGGATCCTTGTCCAGGTTTCTCTTATTTCATGTTCTCCTATTTCCTGCTGTCCGGGCCCCCTGTTGGCTCCTCTTACTCCCCTGCAGCAGCAAGTGAGAGAGGAAAAGGAGGGAAGCCTGTAGTGTTTCTTCAGGATAGAGAGTGGGGAAGGAGCAAGTAATAATGTTATTTACTGCCCCCTTCCTTTTCTTAATGAACACAGTGAGTAATCGGTACCGAACACTCACAGTGTTCATTCATAATTGAAGCATAATAAATGGTGTTTACTATGATTCAGTCTGTGAATGAACAGGAAGCTCTGCACAGAGCTATTCCTGTTTATTCATTCTGTGCAACTGAGGCAGCAGAGATGTCTTAAAAGTGAAATATCAGGGGTCTGTTTAGATCCAATCAATTCACCAAAGCCCCCCCCCCCCCCCCCCCAATGCAGCTGCTAAAAAATTGTAAAACATAATATATAAAATTGTGAACAATAAAATAAAATGTTAAAACATAATATAAAAATACTTCTGACACCATCTTCTGCTCTACTGACCCAATCCCCTGCTCAACTAACAATGACCACTGCCATACTGACACCATCCACTACTCCTCTCAATTCTCTTTAGCAAGCATTAGACACTCATCCCTGCTGCTTTCTGATACATAAATGGGATGAGTGTCTAGTGTTTACTAAGGAGGATTAAGAGAAGAACCCAAAAGGAACAGCTGCAGTGGGATAATAACGATAAACTTGTTATTATGCTATTGAGGTGAACAGGCCCTTCACCTGGTGGAGGATATGTACTGATAGTGACACTTAGTTTTTTATTTTTTTCTTATATATTTTTTGTGCATATACATATATTGGTGGACTTTGGACATTATATATAATATATATATATATATTTACACAATAACTTTTTGTGCACTGATTATTCATATTAATATTTATCATTTTTATAATAGGTGTTTATTTGGTATATTGTATTTTGATAGTGTTGTGAAATCACTATACAGTGTTTGGCTGGGAAACAGAATTTTCTTTTTATATTCAGTAAGTTATTGTTTACTATAGAATCCTATATTCTCCTGGTCCCCTTGTGATTACTTTTCTACTATGTTACACACGCCCCCATGGTGTTCCTAACCAACTGTCCTCTTATGCACCTGTGTTCCCTGTTCCTAAATCAGACTGCACTAAGTATATCTTATGTCATACCTTCATATTAACTAATATTATAGTTTGTGAATACTTTGTTTGTTGTTCTTATTATTTTTTCTATTTTGCTAGTCAGTCATAACAAGCTCCGGAAGAAGCGTGAAGACACGTGAAACATGTCGAGCATAGTATCATCTTTCAATTGTTTTTGATGTTCTGCAACTCTGGATTATATACTACTTCATTTCTAAGCCCTTGTACACATGGTCGGAGAATCCGTCGGAATGTGTCCTATCAGACCGTGTTGTCGGATAATCCGACTGTGTGTGGTATGCATCGGTAGTGATGGACGAACTTCCGACGGGACGTTTCGCGAACGCGAAACGCGAACGGACACAAACGTTCGCGAAAACGACCGTTCGCCGCGGGCTCCATTGACTTCAATGGGAGGCGAATTTCGCAAACCTTTAGGTCGAATTTGCGGCCACGGGGTAATTATTAGGGGGTAGCACGTAGTCCCACCACCTGGACAATAGCATAATACATGTATGAGGTGAATTTGGGATCGATAACTACAAGCATTTTTTTTTTATTTGGGAAATTGTTCTGACAATTCAGGACTATGGAGCTAATGAAGGCAATGGAGGAGAGGGAAGGTCAGGGACCAGGGTAGGCAAACAAGAGGGTGCAGGAGATACAGAGCACTGACAGCAGCACCGTAATACAGAGCACTGACATCAGCACCGTGACATACAGCGCTGACAGCAGCTCCGTGACATACAGCGCTGACAGCAGCTCCGTGACATACAGCGCTGACAGCAGCTCCGTGACATACAGCGCTGACAGCAGCTCCGTGACATACAGCGCTGACAGCAGCTCCGTGACATACAGCGCTGACAGCAGCACCGTGACATACAGCGCTGACAGCAGCTCCGTGACATACAGCGCTGACAGCAGCTCCGTGACATACAGCGCTGACAGCAGCTCCGTGACATACAGCACTGACAGCAGCTCCGTGACATACAGCGCTGACAGCAGCTCCGTGACATACAGCGCTGACAGCAGCACCGTGACATACAGCGCTGACAGCAGCTCCGTGACATACAGCGCTGACAGCAGCTCCGTGACATACAGCGCTGACAGCAGCTCCGTGACATACAGCACTGACAGCAGCTCCGTGACATACAGCGCTGACAGCAGCTCCGTGACATACAGCGCTGACAGCAGCACCGTGACATACAGCGCTGACAGCAGCTCCGTGACATACAGCGCTGACAGCAGCTCCGTGACATACAGCGCTGACAGCAGCTCCGTGACATACAGCGCTGACAGCAGCTCCGTGACATACAGCGCTGACAGCAGCTCCGTGACATACAGCGCTGACAGCAGCTCCGTGACATACAGCGCTGACAGCAGCTCCGTGACATACAGCGCTGACAGCAGCTCCGTGACATACAGCGCTGACAGCAGCACCGTAAGCAGCCCCAGGAGGAAGTCAGCACAGCACAGGGATGGTGTGATCCCCTCATAATAAGAACCCCCAGGAGGAAGTCAGCACAGCACAGGGATGGTGGGAGCCCCTCATAATAAGAACACCCAGGAGGAAGTCAGCACAGCACAGGGATGGTGGGAACCCCTCATAATAAGCAGCCCCAGTAGAAATATGACACCGCTCAACCTCTTCAAAGAGGAGGGTAGGGGCATATAGTACGGTGTGCTTTTTTGGGTCAGGGAAGTGAGCCAAATGAATTAAGAAGGTCTGTGTGCTTGATTCCAAAAATTGTTTATAGACATATACATGGTCTACTGATCACATGTGTTGAATTCCTCCGAGATCCATGCCTCATTCATTTTTAGAAATGTGAGGTAGTTAACACTGTCGTGAGCTAGGCGAGTACGCTTATCGGTCACAATCCCCCCTGCTGCGCTGAACGTCCTTTCGGACAGGACACTGGATGAGGGGCAAGCCAACAGTTCGATTGCAAATTGGGCAAGCTCTGGCCAGAGGTCAAGCCTGCCCACCCAGTAGTCTAGGGGTTCATCACTCCTCAGAGCGTCCACATCGGCCGTTAACCCAATGTAGTCGGACACCTGACGGTCTAGGCGTTCCCTGATGCTGGATCCGGATGACACCTGTCGATGGGTCGGCTGAAAGAATGACCTCATATCCGAAGTCACCAACACATCTTCAAACCGGCCTCTTCTTGCAGGCGCTGTTGGATTGGTACCCGCAAATCCTTCTCTGGGAGTGGGAATTGCTCCTCTGCCAGCGCACGCAAAAGCAGAATGCAGCATTTCTCGAAGCAAGGCCTGGAAGTGCTGCATTCTGACAGCCCTCTGCGACGGCGGTAACATTTCCGCCATTTTGTGTTTGTACCGGGGATCTAAGTACGTTGCCACCCAGTACTGGTCCTTGACCCTCATGCTTTTTATACGGGGGTCCCTATTAAAACACTGGAGCATGAAGGCCCCCATTTGCACTCAAGCGGAAGGTATGTGGTGGTGGTGGTGTTGTTGGTGGTAGTGTCTTTGGGGGTGCACATAGCAGAGAGTGAAGAAGAGGGTGCAGATCGAGAGGATGAGGAGGGTGCAGAAGAATAAGGCTGAGTGAGCCACTCAACCAAGTCTGGTGCGTCCTTTAAAGTAATTGAACGCACCTTCTGCAACTTCCCACTTTGGCTCAAGGCTGTTGCTCCTGCCCTACCCCTACCACCCCTGCGGAAGGGCCTGCCTCTTCCTCTGCCTGTCATTTTTTAAATCACCCTGTGACAAAACTCTTAGTCCCTATACCGCTGAAGGACTGCTGCAGTATAGGGCAGCGGTCAGCAGTAGTGCACGTCAACCCTATGTATTGTGGACCGATAGCGGTCCTTACAGAACAGCAGACTGTACTGCACTCAGGCCTATGTACCGTAGCACCCTATACCAAGTTACCAGTCCTTATAAAAACTTTTGTGGACCAAGCAGGTTGTGTGTTAGTGTTTAGCAGACTGTGCGTCAGTCCCTATACCGCTGAAGGACTGCTGCAGTATAGGGCAGCGGTCAGCAGTAGTGCACGGCAACCCTATGTATTGTGGACCGATAGCGGTCCTTACAGAACAGCAGACTGTAACGCACTCAGGCCTATGTACCGTAGCACCCTATACCAAGTTACCAGTCCTTATAAGAACTTTTGTGGACCAAGCAGGTTGTGTGTTAGTGTTTAGCAGACTGTGCGTCAGTCCCTATACCGCTGAAGGACTGCTGCAGTATAGGGCAGCGGTCAGCAGTAGTGCACGTCAACCCTATGTATTGTGGACCGATAGCGGTCCTTACAGAACAGCAGACTGTAACGCACTCAGGCCTATGTACCGTAGCACCCTATACCAAGTTACCAGTCCTTATAAGAACTTTTGTGGACCAAGCAGGTTGTGTATTAGTGTTTAGCAGACTGTGCGTCAGTCCCTATACCGCTGAAGGACTGCTGCAGTATAGGGCAGCGGTCAGCAGTAGTGCACGGCAACCCTATGTATTGTGGACCGATAGCGGTCCTTACAGAACAGCAGACTGTACCGCACCCAAGCCTATGTACCGTAGCACCCTAGACAGACCAAGTTACCAGTCCTGATAAAGAGCTTTGTGGAACAAGTGAGTTGTGAATGATTAGCAGACTGCAGCAGAAGGGCAGCAGTCAAGTATAATATTCTTTCTATATTTGGAAGAAAGAATATTATACGTGTACAAGCCTATTACCGTACCACTGATACCAGTCCTGAAAAGAACCTTTGTGGAACTAATAGTAACAGCAAGTCTTTAAAATTATCCTCACTGCCTGACACACTGCTTCCTGCCTGTCCCTATACAAATTGGCAAAAAAGAGTAGGCTGGAACGATTAGCTGGAACAGCTCTTTTGTGGACCTGATAGTAACAGCTAATGATGATGATGATGATGATGATGAAGAAAGACTAATCTGGCTGAGCTGTCCCTAAAATAGCAGCATACAGCGCTCTGTCCCTTTATCTAAACTGACAAAAGAAACTCAGGCTGCTGACCTAACACCTATACCAGTCCTGAAAAGAACTTTTGTGTACCAAATAGCTAGCGTTTTCTCTGTCCCTACTCCACACAGGATCCTTTCCCTACAGTGACAGAAGAAAGAATGTAAAATGGCCACCGGATCGGGTGTATTTATAGGTTAGGGGGAATGTCCAAGTGTCCATGAGCTGTCATGTCTCAATTGGTTGTCCTGTAACACATGATAAACGTGTCACGAAAGGTTAAAGTTCTTGTATACATTAAACACGTAAGTCCGCCGGGGCGAACGACGGAAAAAGGCGTTCGAACCCGCGGACGGCGAAAGTCGGAAATTCGCCGCGAAACGACCGCCGGGCGAAACGTTCGTCCATCACTATGCATCGGACTGATTCCGTCGGAATATCCGTCGGACCCAATTTTCCAACTTGTTGGAAATATTTCCTGACCAACTGGTTCGATCAGACTTACTCCGATCATGTGTAGAGAATTTTGATCGGACCAAGTGCAACGCATGCTCAGATCAAATTCCTACATCAAAGCTATTGGCTACTAGCCTGAACGTAGTCCCATCGTAACGAAATTACGTCATCACGTTCTGAATGATAGGATTTTTCGACAACTTATTCCAACCGTGTGTATGCAACAGTTTCGGACAAGATCCGACGGACAAAATTCGACGGACAAAATCCGACGGATTTGGTTGTCGAAATCTCTGACCGTGTGTACAGGGGCTAAGAGTGATTTGTGGTGATTTTCCACCAAAGTAGTATTATTATCTTACAATAGCGGTAACACAATTTGGGATCAATTTTTGACTACTGATGTTGGTTTTCTGTATTGATTGTGTTTTTTAATGTTTTTGTAAATAAACATTTATATTTTTAACCAATAAGTTGTTGTATCTGTGCCTAGAAAGTCCATAGCCCAATTTTTTTTCTCTTTTTTCTATTAAGTTTCAAATTTAGGACATGGTACGGTATTACCTTTATTTTGTATCCACCATACCACATGGTGCTCTGATACATTTCAAGTTTTTTGGGAAACAGATTTTATTCTTATTTGCATTTTCTATATTGTGGTGATTTTGTTTGTACATGGATTAAATCACTGATTGTGATTGTCAATTTATTTTTCTCTAAAGACTGACATTGTTCTATTCACTGCCCTACTGTCACCAACCCTACTGGCACATCCACTGCTTTGCTGACACTGGCCACTGCCCTACTGACACAGTTCACTGCCCTACTGACACTATCCATTGTCTTGCTGACACTATCCATTGCTCTACTGACATCATCCATTGCCCTATTGACACTATTTACTGCCCTACTGACACTGTCCACACACCGTCTACTGTCCTACTAACACTGTCCATTTATAAGGTAGGCTAAGTTTATATTTTTTACAGTTGCATTTGTTTTATTATATTTTTCTAAGGTTTCCTCATTATTTAGTTAGGCCTTGCTAGTCAATTTCTTTAACCACTTTAGTAGCTTGCTATAGCCAAAGATGGCTACACCATGGTAGTATAGTTCTAGGAATGTCCTCCCAGAACCCCGCCCCCTGCAGTGCGCATCCCACATGCTCTATGACTGCTGTGTCCTTTGAACACAGCTGATCACAGATCAGGGTAAAGAGCCAATCACAGTGGCCCTTTACCATGTGATCAGCTGTGTCCAATCACAGCTGATAACATGTAAACAGACTTGCCAGTTATTGGCAGTCCTTTCCTCACAGCTGTGTCTGTGTGAGGCAAGAAAGGACAATAACCATCAAGGCTGTCAGCATACTGTTTGGCACTGATCAGTGCCCTGATTATCAGTGTAATCAGTGCCCATCAGTTATGCCTTATCACTGTTTATCAGTGCAGTCTCATAGGTGCCCATCGGAAGAAAAATTACTCATTTGCAAAATTGTATAACAAAAAGTAAGAAAAAAGTTCAAAATGTTTTGGACTTTTTTTATTTATTTAGTAAAATAAAAAAACTCAGTGGTGAATAAATACCACCAAAAGAAAGCTCCATCTGTCTAAAATAATATATAACATTTTGCATGACCGCGCAATTGTTCACAGTGCACAATTGAAAGCTAAAAATTGGCCTGAGCAGGAAGGAAGTCCCAGTTATGTTTGATCTCTTTCATGTTGCTCAGGTACATTTCTACCTCTTAGGCCTCTTTCACATGGGGCGGATCAGTAATGATCCGCCCCGTGATGATCCGCTCGCTCAGCGGGGATCGCTCCGTTGTCCCCGCTGAGCCAGCGGCGGACAGGGCGGTCTCCGCACACTGTGCAGGGACCGCCCTGTCAGCTCTCCGCTCTCCTCTATGGGGATCGGATGAGCACGGACCGTCTGTCCCCGTTCATCCGATCCGCTCTGCAGATGGACAGAAAAATAGGATTTTCCTCCGTCTGCAGAATCGGACAGTTGCGGAGGCGGACAATAGCGGGTGTCTGCGGATGCTCATCCGCAGACACCCGCTATCCTATAGGGATGAATGTATGCCCGTATTTCATCCGCAAACGGATGGATGAAATACAGACATACCATCCGCATGTGTGAAAGGGGCCTTAAAGGTTGCCTACCCCTGCTCCAGGATATTCCCAGAATTGGAGAGGTATGTCAGAATGTGGACAGTTTCTTCAAAATATTTTGAATTACTCTTTCAATATGTAAATATGTAAATAAAGATCTGAATGAACTCTTTAGCCACTTTAGCTACAGACATAATTCACCTGCTCTACTATGGAAAAAGGCAGTTTCGGCCAAATCTTGCTCTTTGAATTTATTAAGAGGAGGCATGAGATTATATTCTAAACAAACCTCGACTTTGGGAGAAACCCAAATATCTAGCTACTTAAGAGGTTACAACTTTAATTTGTTGTGAACATTGTGGGTATGTCTAGAGAAAGAAGGACTAACTTATCCCAGTTAATATAGAACCATGAAAATGAACCACAAGTGTCAATGACATGAGACAAGTAAATGAGCTGTCCGTGTCTTTAAAAAAAAAGCGACACTTTGTCCATTCTTTTTCCCCTTTGAAACTCTACTAAGGTGTCCAATTGTCAAATTGCTGTTGCTAGAGGTTGTATTGCTAGCACAAATAGGAGTGGGGATAGTGGGCAACCTTGATGGGTGCCTCTATGTAAAGGAAAAAGAAATGGAGCTATTCAATTGCATGCAGGCTCTGGGAGTCAAGCACATCAATTTATTCCAGTGCCTAGACCCAGCAACTCCAGAACTTCGCACAGGTACAGCCATTCAACGCTTTGGCTGTGTCTAGTGATAGTAGTACTCTAATGCCCTGGTTGTCCATGAGGACTTGAAGGTTAACAAACATTAACCTTAAGTTGATCAAAGTGGACTTGGTAGGGATAAACCCAGGTTGATCAGGGTGTACTAGGTGTTGCAGAGATTGGGTGGTAGGATTCTGAATAGAACACATCTTTATCAGGTTTCAGGAGGTAAATACTAGCATTGTTCATAGGTTGTTCATGTATGAAGATCTCATAGGCTTGATTAAGAACTGATAATAGTTCAGGGAGCAGCACTTTCCTATACGTTTTATATATTTCCAACGGGAGCCCGGCTAAGCCAGGGGCCTTCCCGGTAGGAACCTCTGCCACTGCTTGAAGCAAGTTGTCTAAAGTAAGAGGGACATTTTAACATTTTCATCTGGGGACAGCCAAGGAAGATGTAGATGTTGTAAGAATTATTTTTTACTTTAATATGGTATAAATTCCTGTAAAAATAAAATAAAATAAAATAAAATAAAAGAATCAGTAATAAGTTTGATGAATAGACACTGTGCCATCTGATGTCTTTATGGGGTTAATATAATCTGAGGGGGATTGAGAGCTTTCTACCACAGCTAACAGGTGACCTGTTTGTTTGATGCTATTTAGCCGCTGGATGGCTTTTACAGGCAGCGGGAGGGGCGGCGACGGATTACCATAGAGTTTGCCATAAACAGGATGGTCAGCCATCTCTATGACCCTGAGAAGGTGTAAACACTGCCAGATTTTTCCCCTGGAAAGCAGAGATTAAAGAATTTTTTTATCTCCTGCTTTTCAGGGTAAAGGTGATATCTGGGGTCTTATTGACCCCAAATGTCTCCATAAAGAGGATCTGCCATGCCTAGTTCCTATTACAAGGGATGTTTATATACATAGGAAAAAAATAATAAAAATAAAATAAAGGGACAGTGTAAAAATAAAAATATTAATAATAAAAACATTTTTTAAAGCACCCTGTTTGCATGCAGAAGTGAACGCTTACATAGGTTGAGCCTGCATATGCAAACACACTACCCATATGAGGTATCTCTGTGAAAGTTACAGTGAAAGCAATAATTCTAGCACTAGATCTCCTCTGTAATGCTAAACCGGTAACCTGAAGAAATGTTTAAAGCATAGTTTATGGAGATCTTTAAGTACCGAAGTTTGGTGGCATTCCACGCGTGTGCGCAATGTTAAAGGTATCTATTTACTCGTCACAATTTTAAAACATGACGTGTTAGGTATCTATTTACTCTGCATACAACATATTTTATGATTTACCAAAAATTATTTTATATATATGTATATATATATATATATATATATATATATATATATATATATATATATATATATATATATACACACACTTTTTTTGCAATAAAATGAATTAAAGTTAAAAAAATTGCGTTGGAAAAATTGCTGAGAAAATATTGTGTGACATAACAAATTGCAATTTTAATCTCTAGGGTCTCTGCTAAGCAATATATATATATATATATATATATATATATATATATATATATATATATAAATATAAATAATTAATGTTTGGGGGTAAAAAAAATATGATTTTTAACCATGTAGAAGACAAATGCCAGCACTGAACTGGTGTGAAGTGGTTAAAATATCCAATTTCTTGAAGGAGTCTTTAGACCCTCTCACATTCTAGGATGTTATGGAAAATTGTGTCAATATGAGGGAAGACAGTGGACCCCTGAAGGAGTCATGAGCCAGCTACACATTTGATGCATGGGAAGAGCAGAATCCAGAGAAAGACACTATTGCAGGATTCAAAAAACAATAGTACTTGACAGGTGTTAAGCACACTAAATGGTCAGCATTGACAGTCCATCCTAGACCACAATGATGGAAAGCAGGAAAAAAAGATTTCCGTACAAAAACCAAACAAAAATAAAATGAAAAGAGTTCCCACAGGCTTAGTCCACTGCTCACCATTCTCTCTCTTGGAACGATATATCTCCACTTTGCCTTTTGTGTGAGCCAGCATTAGTAAGGTGTCTCGATCCTTGTAATGTAGAAATTTCTGAATGAATGGTCTAGGAAAGTTTCTGGAAAGGGGGGGGGGGGGTCTGACCACTATCCTATAGATTCATTCTGCCGCAAAGAACAAAGTAAAATTATGGTGATCAAAAGTATCAGCAAACCACTTTTCAATGAACACCGTGGGGTGCTTGCCTTCTATACATTCAGGGAGGCCTAGTATTCTGACTTTACTTCTACAAAGTCGGTTTTCTATATCATCAATGCAATTAACATGATGGATGGTTTGAATCCCCGTAGACTTTATGTCATGTTTAGTTGGAGTGAGTTTTCTGTGGAGCTGACGTGGACTTCTAGCGCAGCCATGTGTTCCTGTACTTGCTGCATGTCATGTTGAATAAAAGTGACTTCCTCTTTTTTTTTGCTGTAATTGAGACATGAGGGCAGATAAAGTGGTGTGGGTTCAGGTGGTGGTGTTGTAAGTACTTGTGTATGAGGTGGTAATGCAGCCCAGCTTCCCTACTCATCCCTGTCTGACGAATTCCAGGATCCTGGCTCAGTCCCCTCCATTACCTCAGATACAAGAAGATCAGCCTGTGCAGGTTTGGATCTCTCTGGTGCAGATGACAGGGTAGCAAGACTGTCACCAGAGTCCTTTGCTGGTGTGTGGGCAAAGCAGTCCAGATTTGCAACAGTCTCTCTGTGCTTTTCTACAAGCACAGGGAAGAGTTCTGGTGTCGTCTTCAAGGGGCCAGTCCGGCACCACTCTGTCTTCCTTGTTAAGGTAGGACACTAGATGTGGGGCTCCGGGTCACCTTGAAGCTGTGCGAGGTAAATGTACCTTGCAGGAAAGTCTCCACAGCTGGTTTGCAGCAGGTGATCAATGGAAGCCAGAGGATTAGCGTCCACTGATAATGCCCAGACACATATTCATTAGCAGTAAAAAAATTAATTTATGTAGAGATGCATGTGAATTTTGTGGACTCATTTGGAGTTCCATGGTTTTTATAGAAAAAAATAGAGCTTTGCTTATCTGTGTATTTCCTCATCTAATTTGTACTCCTTTTTTCTGTCATTTTTTTTTTTTTCTAAAATACTTGAGTTATCCAGGGGACATATATGACCAATATCATTAGTGATTTAATTATATCATTGTAGAAATAGCCAGACCAGTTCATTCGGCAAACTGTTGGTGATCTGGCTTGCTTCCTGTTCTGGAAATAGAGTAATGGCTATCATATTGATTCACCTTTAGCAGCCACCTTTCCCTTAAGGCTAGTATGCCTTACAGTACTCAAATGCCCCCAGAACTTAGGCACTATATGTACAAAAAACTGAAAATTTATGTCAAATACTTACCGTAATTTTCCTTTCCTGATGGACTCCATGGCAGCCTATGTGTGGGTTTAGTCCCGCCTCCATTACCCTATAGGACGATACTCCCATAAATCTTTGCTCCCTGCCAGAGGCCTTGTTCAGTAACTATCCCACTCCAGCCATTTGGGAGGGAACTCCTGCTGTCATGGAGTCCATCAGGAAAGGAAAATTACGGTAAGTATTTGACATAAATTTTCAGTTTTCCTGACAGACTCCATGGCAGCCTACGTGTGGGAAATAACTCGCCAAGACACACCCGGGTGGACAAAAATGCTGCTTAACAAAGATTTATTTGACACCGTCAACCGACAAAACTTTAACTCCAAAGTCAACTGAGGATAGAGCCGCCGGCTCAACACAATAATGAAACATAAAGGTGTGTATTGAAGATCACGAGGCCGCCCTGCATATCACGTCAGGAGCCACGTGGCGAGAGGCCGCCCACGAGGTAGAAAGCCTTCTGGTCGAATGCACCGTCACCGCCTGAGGAGCCAAGCCCTTTTCTCTGTATGCCCACTGGATTGCTTGAACTAACCTGCCACAATTGACCTGACTGATGCTCTCGTGCCCTTGTTCTTCCCACAGAATAGAACGAACAGGAAGTCCGACTGCCGGAATGGAGCTGTAGCTTCCAAATAGAGCTTTAATGAGCGCCCAACATCAAGTGGATGAATTTCTGAGGAATCCGAGGATCTGAATATGGGTAGAGAGATTTCTTGATTTTCATGAAAAACCGAAGTGACCTTAGGGTTTGACCCCAACTATGGAACTAGGACCACTCTGTCCGGAAAAAAGGTTAGAAAAGGCTCCTTGACTCCTAGAGCTTGAATCTCTGATACTCGTTTCGCCGAGGTGACCGCCACCAGGAATGCAGTTTTTTAAGGTGTGTTCTCTTATGGAAAGAGCCTTACCGAAAAGAGAAAAGAAGTCCAGAACTAGAGGCAGATCCCATTTAGGGAATCTGGGTTTTTTCTGGGGTCTCAATCTTACTGCGCCTTTGAAGAACTGCTGGATAAGGGCATGCATGGCCCACTGAACCCCAGTAAATGCGGAGATAGCCGAGACTTGAACCCGAAGGGAGCTAACTGACAAGGGTAAGTCCAAGCCTGATTGCAGGAAACCCAAAACGTCTTGAACTGTGGGTGAAACGTAGGAACTGGTTTTGGAGGACACATAAGATACAAATTTTGCCCAGATCCGTTCATACACCTTATTAGTACTTCTTCTCCTTGCACTTAAGAGGGTGGAAATGGCTTCCTTAGGACACCCTAGTGCTTCCAGCCTTCCCCTCTCAAGAACCAGGCCCTCAACGGAAGGTGAGCCGGACATGGATGGAGAATCGATCCCTGGGAGAGCAGGTCCCGTCTGTATGGAAGAGGAACTGGGTCCCGAAAGCTGAGGAGGGATAGGAGAGGAAACCAAGGCCTGTTGGGCCAATGTGGAATTATTGCCAACACCTCCACTTCTTCCCATCTGAGTCTCTTCAGGAACTGAAAGATAATTGGAATTGGAGGGAAGGCGTATGCCTTGTGGAACCACCACTGCTCTGTTAGGGCATCTATCCCGTAGGCCTGCGGATCCTTGAACCTCGAATAGAACCTAGTTAGCTTCCTGTTGAAACGAGATGCGAAGAGATCCACTTCTGGAGACATCCCCAGGGATAGAACCCACTGAAACACATCTTCGTGAAGGGTCCACTCGTTGTTGTCCAAGTGGACTCGTGATAAAAAGTCCGCTTGGACATTGAGAACTCCAGGCACAAAGGCTGCTGTTAGGTTGGCCAGATTCCTCTGAGCCCAACGCATTATTGGATCCACTTCCCTCAGCAGAGACCGACTTCTGGTGCCCCCTTGCTTCCTTACGTATGCGACCGCAGTCGTATTGTCCAGCCTGAGGACTACGGATGCTCCCACTATCAGATGCGGAAATGCCAACAGCGCTAGGAAGGCTGCTCGTAGTTCTAATACATTTGACACTATTCCCAGAGAGGGAAAGTCCCAAATGCCCTGAGCCACTTCCGATAGACAATGTGCCCCCCAGCCCTTGTTGCTGGCATCTGACGTCACTGAGATCCATTTGATTGGAAGAAGAGAGTGGCAATTCAATAGGTTCTCCCGACGAAACCACCAGAGGAGGGAACCTCTCATGGTCTGAGTAATCTCAATGGACTGGACCTTTTCTCCCGACCATTGGCGAAGAAAACCCATTTGAAAGGGGCGCATCCTCCACTGTGCCCACTTCACCATCGGTATAGTAGACACCATGGTGCCTATGATCTTTAGGCAATGAAGAGCGCTGAGACGAGACGAAGAGATCCAGGTGGATCCTGTCCCGTACTACTGCAATCTTCTCCTCGGGCAGAGAGATGGTACCTTTTGCCGTATTGAACAGGGCGCCGAGGAACACGAGAGACTGTGTAGGAACTAACTGGCTTTTCTCTAAATTCAGGAGCCATCCGAATTCCTTGAGGGTTGTGATGACTTGATCCCTGTGTTTCAAGAGACAATCCTTGTCCTGAGCAAGAAGAAGCAAATCGTCCAGATAATGATGAATCCGGATTTTCCTGACTCTCAACAATGCTACGACTGCTAGAAGGACCTTCGAGAATGTGCGAGGGGAGGTTGACAGACCGAAAGGAAGGCAGGTAAACTGTAAATGAAGCTGGCCAATGGAGAAACGAAGAAACTGTTGGAACTCTGTGGCCACTGGGACGTGAAAATAGGTGTCTTTGAGGTCTATTGAGACAAGCCAGTCCCCTGGCTGCACTGATTGTTGAATCGTGGACAGAGTTTCCATTTTGAATTTCTCCTTTTTTATGAAGCGATTTAGACGCGTCAAGTCTATTACGGGTCTCCACGTACCGTTCTTTTTCTGGACCAGGAAAAGAGGGGAATACATTCCCATGCCGCGTTGGTTGTCTGGAACAGGAATAGCGGCGCCTTGATCCAACAAAGATTTTATTTAGGTTAAAAGAATTTGTCTTTTTTCTTCCGACCTTGGAATGGATGCGGGAACACACTTGAGTTTGGGGACACTGCTGAACGACCAAGTGTGCCCGGAGGAGACCGTCTTGACGGTCCAAAAGTCCTGGATCAAGGCCGCCCAGACGAAAGTGGAACAAACAAGCTCCTACCCGGACTGCCTGGACGGGCCCGATCTCAAAAGGACTTAGTAGGCTCCTTTTCCCCCATCGAACTGCCCTTTGCAGATTTTTTTAGAGATATCTGTCTGGACCTCCAAGATCTGGAAAATTCCCGTCCAGGCCTGTAAGTGCTTGCCTCCCTGGCACGATCTTGACCCTGCTTTTTTGGGAACGATCTCCTTTGATTCTGCAGGCGCCTATCCTGTAGGAGAAACCCCGACTTACCCCCGGTGGCTCGAGTTATAGCACTATCCAGCTTATTGCCGAAAAGGGAAGAACCATCAAAAGGAATATGGCACCAAACCTGCTTAGAAGCGGGATCGGCTAGCCAAGGACGGAGCCACAGGGCACGCTTGGCAGTTACAGACGAGAGCATGACTCAAGCCACCAGTCGAATAATATCGATCGAGGCCTCTCCTAAAAAAGGTGAAGCCAGTCTTAGTTCTTGAATGGGAGAACTCTTGGCCAGATCTTCTGAAACGTTCCTGAGTGTTTCATCAACACTATCAGACCAAACTTCCATCGCTCTAGACAGAGCCGCTAAGGCCAGGGCCAGTTTACAGGCCATGCCAGCCGTAAGATAGATCCTCTTCAGGTCAGAATCAATTCTCCTATCCAGAGCGTCCTTAAAAGAGACTGTATCCTCAAGAGGAAGGGTCACATGTCTGACCAATCTCATTACAGCCGCATCCACCAGAGGGGAAGACTCCAAATTTTTAACTTCTTCCTCCTTAAAAGGGTAAAGTCTCTGGATCTTAGATAGAAGAGAATTCTTTTTCTCTACCTTGCTCCACTCATCCGAGATCTCTTCTCCCAACTCTGAGAGGAAAGGGAAGCTAATACGCTCCTTCTTCAACTACTTAAAAAACGTTCTTCGCTTCGCCGGGGCCACTACCGGCTCTTCCCAGTTCAGCGTTTCCTTGATGGATTTGATCAAAGGAGGAAGCAGGGCAAAGTCAAAACCTGAACCAGACTCTTCTTCCTCAGATTCACTATCTGAGAGGACAGCAGACGGATGGCTAGGCAACGAGGAATCCCATGTGTCCTGGGCCTGAGCATCCCTCCCCGGAGACCTTGGAGACTCTATGGGAGACAACTGGGGGGCTTCAAATTTCTTTAGACTGTCCTTGACCAATCTTTCCACCATAGACTTCAGCTGTTGGTCAGAGTCACTCCTTTCACCCGTCGCTTTAACATAACAGGCATCACAAAGGGACTTGTCAGCAGGAACCTGCGTCCTGCACCCCCAGCATAAACCTTCAGCTATGTGACTTGGGCAAGCTGTTGAAGGGCGGGAAGATTCCCGGCTACGGAGACTGGTTCTCGCAGGAGAATCATATCGTCTGGATCTGGAAGAGGAATTCCGGCGGTGGGACTTAGACGAATCACTTCCTCGGTGAGAACTCCGGCGCTGAGTAGACCTAGAAGGGCTGAAAAAGGGAAAAACCCAGCAGTGTTAGTGGAACATCCCCTAATGTTCCACTGCCCCCCCCCCCCACCCCCGGGCAGGTATCCCAAAAAAAAAGTACCTTCTCCGAGAGGGCTGGCCACTAGCAGGCGGCGAGGCATCTAAAGGATCCATCAGGGCTGGAGATAAAACAGCCTCAATTAAACCCAGAAAACAGCTAAAGAAGCAGAGATAAACTAACCTTTTCAAAGACACATACCTAATGCTGAAAAAACCAGGGCTCAGGAATAGCACTGCAGGCTTCACAAGCATCCCAGATTCACTGCACGCTGTTTTCTGTTTTTAAAACTGCCGCCTTGACGTCACAAATTTCATCATGAAAATGCTAGTGCGCATGCGCGAAGCCCGCAACGCACATGCGCGAACCAAGCCTCGTCCTCGCGCCGGTCTCGCGCATGCGCAGAAAAACCGAGCGGTGAACGAGGAAGTAACTGGGCGGCTGGAACGCAAGGAAACCAGCCGCCCAGCAAGCCAGATACACCGCACAGCGCTGTATGGGGGAAGAAAAGACACACTGCAAAAAAGAAAAGAAACACACAGAAAATGACACAGAAAGGCTGCCATGGAAAAACAAACAGCTCACCACTCCTGTAGACGGACACCAGCCGAGGTAGGTCCCCAAACACATGCCGGACTTCTGGGAGGAGGGGAGGGGGTGAAAGTCACCTGCTAGTAGCTAGGCTCACGACTAATCACGCGGCTTCACCTGTCAGTGACCAGGCATACACCTCTTCAGCGCCTCTTCCATATGCCCCTTTTCCATACTCCGCTAGTAGCTAGAGCTTATTGGAAATATGCGACTCCAAGTCGCTTGGCCGGTTCGTATCGCAGAAAAAATGCAAGTCTTCAGGGTAAAAAGACACATGCTAGGTCCTATGGAGGAGGACAAAAAAAGAACACGACCTCTGGCAGGGAGCAAATATTTATGGGAGTATCGTCCTATAGGGTAATGGAGGCGGGACTAAACCCACACGTAGGCTTCCATGGAGTCTGTCAGGAAATGGGGTGTAGCCAGAACCTTCTCCAGAAAAAGAGTTCAAGTACCCATAAAAGATAATCCAAGGCTAGCTTTTGGGTAGGAGCTTTCCAAATAGAATCTGTTAAACAAGCAGTGGTTTGGGCTGGCAGTGTTCAGAGAGAGGAAGTCCATTAACCAAGGATAGGGTCAAGACAGGCAGCGTTCAGAGAGAGATAGTCCTTTATCTGAAGCTAAAGTCTATGCAGGCAACTTTCAGAAAAAGGTAGTACCATATCCAAAGCAAAGAGTCATCAACCGTAGAGATAGGCAAGGTAAGGTAGACAAAAACATGGGTTGGAGCAAGGCAGCTAAACACTATCACAAGCCCAGTTCTGGGCTTGTCATGCTTGAATAACTGTGGTGCTGGGGCACTCTAATCTGGCGTGAGCGAAGGCAGGGTGGTTTAAAGTTGTTGTAAACCTTAGTAATGAAATCTGAACAAAGCTCATATAGCTGTTGTGTTTACTTGTCTCTATCCAAAGCTTTAATGTACACACGATCGGAATTTTGGTAGGAAAAAGCTCTGAGGGTTTTTCTGACAGAATTCTGACAGGATTCCGCTTGAAACTGTATTGCATATACACGTTCCCACAAAAGTTCTCTGAACGTTCGACCGTCAAGAACACGGTGACGTACAACACTACGATGAGCTGAGAAAATGAAGTTCAATGCTTCCGAGCATGCGTTGAATTGTTTACGAGCATGCATAGGAATTTTGCGTGACGGAATTTGTACGGACGATCAGAATTTCCTATTGTAACTTTTTCTGACCGAAAAATTGAGAACATGCTCTCAATCTTTTGCTGGCCGAAATTCCATCTGCAAAAGTCCGATGGAGCATACACACAAATGCATTTTCCAACCAAAATCGCTCATCGGACTTTTGCTGGCGGAATTTCCTACCGTGTGTACAGGGCATAAGTGTTGTTTCTCTCTGGTGCTTTGTTCCCGTTATCAGTATGTCTCACTTCTAACAAGTTTTTCCAACACTTGAGATAAATATCCCTGAGCACACAGCTTGTCTGTTCAAAACACAGCTCTGCATTCTTCCTTTGTTCCTGTGCCATGTGTGAAGGGGGTGTGTCCCTTTCCTCCAATCAGCTCTCACACACTGTACAAGAGCTCTAACTGCAGCACTCTACCCCCTCCTCTGTGCTCCTGACAGATGAAGAAGGATTTTATCTAAAATAAGCACTTTTGAAGGGATTTAAAAAAAGAGAAGACTGCAGTTAAACAAGTAAACCTTATGTAGGAGGATTTTTTCATCTCTGTGTATCATCTGAGGCCAGTCACTTCACTGGGTAAATGAGAGGGTTAACAACCACTTTAAGCCAACTGCTGTCTATCAACTGGGATGCTGCCTGAAAGTGGGCCACTGCTGCTCATTTCAAGCTGGGGTGGGGGGAAAGTGTGTCAAAGCAAGTGGCCACAGGCTAAACAGGAGAGTGACTCACTCTCCCAGCAGTGACAAGAGTAGAAACTGCAGCTAGTGCAGCTCCTTTAACCACTTGCTTACTGGGCACCTAAACCCCCCTCAGTCCCAGACCAATTTTCAGCTTTCAGCGCTGATGCACTTTGAATGACAATTGCGCGGGCATACAACACTGTACCCAAATGAAATTTTTATCATTTTTTTCCCACAAATAGAGCTTTCTTTTGGTGGTATTTAATTACAGCTGGGAGTTTTATTTTTTGCTAAACAAACAAAAAAAGATGCAAAAAAAAAATCATGTTTAATAGTTTGTTATAAAATTTTGCAAACAGGTCATTTTTCTCCTTCATTGAAGTGCGCTGATGAGGCTTTGGTGTCGTAATTTGATCTGAGCATGTGTGGCACTTTGTCCGATCGGAATTCTCTACAAAGGGATCACGTTGTCAGAAAATTTTATAGCCCATCTTTAAAACGTTGTCGGTCGGATATTCCGATGGAAACAGTCCGATGGAGCCTACACACGGTGATTATCCGACAACATGGCCCATCGGACATTTTCCGTCGGAATATCCGACCACGTGTACAAGGGCTCACAGTGAAAAAGGAAGTGAGGGAAAGTCTTTAACTTGACAGACAGAAAATGTAAAGCTGACAGGGGTTCTAGCCTACTCCTACTCTATTAAAAGAAAAAAAGTTGAATCTGTTTTACTGTACAGGTTAAGAAGGAAACAAAGTAGCTGCATAATGAATAATGACCACAGTATACATGTTTTATTCCATAGGGTTTACCAGGTAAGTGTGCTGGTTCACACTGGGGTGGCTTCAAAGTTGCCTAACTCTCGTCCTACTCCGAAGCCACCCCATAGAGTGCAATTTCAGCATGGCTTGCAAAATTACTTCTGTATAGTCACCCCCAAGTAGTACAGGAACCTATAAAGTCCAAGGGGGCTTCCCCAATGCATTATTGTGCATGTTTTTTCATATAACGCTATTAGGCTATTGTAAGTAATAACACAATAATCAATTTCTCAAGATTCCCTCTTTAGCACAGGAACCTTTTTCTAAGTCTAAGTTCTAAGTCGCTTCTATTAGAACGGTTCCATTGTACTGAATGGAGCGCCACTTCTCAGGCTGACAAGTCGCCTAATGTCCCGTACACAGGATCGGACTATCCAGCGGACCAGAGTCCGCCAGACAATTCGCCCATGTGTGGGCTTCGGCTGACTTTTTCTTCCCAAAAAGTCCGGCGGACTTAAAAAGAAGTCTTGATTCACAGACTCCACCCATCTGTGTGCTAGTCCACCGGACTTTTCAAATGAATGGACACACATAGAGTACAGTCCGTTAATTTTGTACGTGACTCCAGGTAGACGGGACTAGCGAAGGAAGTCAATGTAGCCGCCTCCATCGGCGAGATTGACACCTTGCTAGCCCTGTTGCATGATATGGATGTAAAGGGGAACCCCTACGCCCAAAAAATGGCGTGGGGTCCCCCTAAAATCTATACCAGACCCTTATCCGAGCATGAGTGTGTGCCCCCCCACAAGCCAGGCCGCGTGCCCTCAACATGGGGGGTGGGTGCTTTGAGGAAAGAAAATTGTCCCCATTTTGATGAGGACAAGGGCCTCTTCCCAACAACCCTGGCCTTTGGTTGTCGGGGTCTGTGGGTGGGGGCTTATTGGAATCCGGAAGCCTCCTTTAATAAGGGGGCCCCCAGATCCCAGGCCCCCACCCTATGTGAATAGGGTATGAGTAGTATGAGTACCCCTACCCATTCACCTGGTGGAAAAAGTGTCAATAAAAAACACAACACAGGTTTTTAAAGTAGTTTATTAGACAGCTCTGGGGGTCTTCTTCCGACAAAGTGCTTTGGGGTGGGGGGCCCACGTGCTTGGATAAGGGTCTGGTATGGATTTTGGGGGACCTCCACGCCATTTATTTGGCCTAGGGGTTCCCCTTTAAATCCATACAATGCAACGGGGCTAGCAAGGTGTCAATCTCGCAGATGGAGGCGGCGACATTGACTTCCTTCGCTAGTCCCATCGTACCTCAAGTCACGTTCAAAATTAACAGACTTTACTCCGTGTGTGGGCAAGTCTGTTCATTTGAAAAGTCCAGCGGACCTCCGCCAAAAGATCCGGCGGAATGTCCGCCGCACCTAGCCAGAAAGGTCCAGTCGTGTGTGGACATGTGTGGGCAAGTCCGCTTGTTCGGAAAGTCTGGCGGATCTCTGCTGGAAAGTCCGGCAGATTGTCCGCCGGACTAAGTCCGCTGGATAGTCTGATTGTGTGTACACGGCATAACAGGTCGCCCCTGTGTGAACTGTCACTTAAGTTAAACTGAAGCGTAAACTTTGAAACAAAATATGCAAGCAGGCTATTTATTGTTGAAGAGACATGATATGTTGTATATGCAGTACAGCAAACATACCTGCCTGTTTGCATTCTGCTGTAGAATGCACACTGAGCTGCACATTTCCTCAGTATACATTGATACCAGAATGAATGAATGAATTAATGTGCAGTGTGCACATGCATAGAAGTTATATCATTCCCAGGCAATGAAGAAAATGTTGGCGGCAGAGAGGAAGCAAGGGGATGTGATTGTCTGTGGATTTTAGTTATGTTTTAAGCTATATCAAAACATGAAACATAGCTGATATACAGCTGTTATAAGCCATTCCAATGTCTCCTTTTTATTTGTTCTAAATAAGCCCTGTTTTTTTAAATTGTAGCAACTGAGAGGATAAGATGTTATTATTGTGCACCAGTCAGGTACATTTGCATTAACTCTTCTTTGGATGAACTTGCTGAAGATGTCATCCATCTTGTTGCATAAAACTCCATATTACTGCCCATGGTTCAAACCCATGTTAGATATCCTCCCCACTTTGTGGCTTCAATGCCCTTCATTTTTCACTACAAGATTTAGGAATGTGTCTGTAGCACTTTGTGCCTGTTCAGCCAAAAGAACACTTGTGAGGTCAGGCTCCGCTGTTGAATCAGAAAACCTAGCTTGCAATCAGCATTCTAAAGACCCATACGCATGATATGAAAATCAAATTGAAAATTTCATACAACGAGGATTTTCGGATCGTTAGTACAGTACTTTTGACAGCCAATTTCGCTTTTTCATCAGACAAAAGCTGGATGTGCAGACAAAAATGTTTTTGTCGGATATGAACTCAGCATCCGATTTTGGTTTCATTAGTACAGTTTTTGTATGAAAAAATTGTAACAGCAAGACTACACATGCTCAGAAATGAAAGAGTACATACAAAACTATTCAACACATTACTGTCAGGGCTAGCTTAGCCCTTCCTCATCTGGGCTGGCCGCCATGCTGTCGGCTAATTACCAGCTCTCTTCTCTCTCCACAGTTACCAGCTGTTCCCAATGATGCTCGTCTGACCTGCCTATTTAAAGCCTTCCAACTCACTTCTCCTCTGCCTTCGCGTTGGTCACATCACAAGGAACCATCTCCTGCTGTTTGTTTCAAGACTGGCTTGCTGACATCCCTCCTGGCTCCTTATCCTGCTTGCAGTTGCTCTCCTTGGATCCCTTACTTCAGGCCTGGCTGATTACTCGATCTGGTTAATGAACTTTTGACTGGCTGACTACCCGATCTGGTTACTGGACTCTGGCTATGCTTGACTATGCTTTTTCTATTTACCTTTTTATTTTTATTAATAAACAAGTGTGATTTAATTGTACTTCTGTCTCAGTCTGATTCATGGTTTCTGACAGTACGCAAAGGCCATGAATTCAGAAGATACAGTCAATCCACTTGTTGGTAATATTTTTTCCAGACTGGATGAGCAAGATCACCGCATGGATCAGTTTGGCATTACAAACGCTCCTGAATCGCACGGCTCACCTGGAATCCCACATGGTGGCTGCTCTGGTACAACCTGAGTCGCAGGTCATCCCTGCTTCTGCGCCCGTCTCTGTGCAGGCACCCGCCTCGAGTATTACCTCTATAAGAGGTATGTCTGGTTCTGCTCCACTTCCCCAGCGATTTGGGGATGATCCAGTTCAATGCAGAGGGTTTCTCAATCAGGTTGAGATATACTTCGAAATGCTGACCCAGGCGTTTCCCACGGACAGAAACAAAGTAGGTTTTGTGATATCTTTGCTTTCTGAGAGAGCCTTGGCCTGGGCTAACCCTCTATGGGAGATGAAAAAACCTGTTGTCTTGAGTTACCCTCAGTTTGAGGCCTCCTTTAAAAGGGTTTTTGACATTCCTGCATGCTCTGCTTCTGCTGCCAAGTGCCTCATGTCCATCAAACAGTACGAGAACTGTTGCCGACTATGCCATTGAATTCCGTACTCTGGCAGCAGAAGTTGCTTGGAACAATGAGGCCCTCGTGGCTGCTTTTTCTCATGGTGTCTCGGATTCCATCAAGGATGAGATAGCAGCCCAAGATATCCCCACTGAGCTGGAGAGCTTGATCTCGTTTGCCATGCTCATTGACTCCAGACTCAGAGAAAGACTTTCTCTTAAGGAGTGCTTGCGGGAGCCTCCTATACATTTGCCTCCGAGCTTTGTAGTCCCACCCATGCCTCCCTCACCTTCCATGCCTCCTGGTACCAAGTTGGTCAGTGAAAATGAACCCATGCACCTGGGCTTCACGCGTCTCTCTGCAGGTGAGAGAGCCTTTAGGAGGAGGGAGAGATCGTGCCTTTATTGTGGCCAGGCAGGTCACTTTTTGAAGTCTTGTTCTACCCGTCAAGGGAACGCCCGAAGCTTGAGGTCCTGTCATGGACCGACCTTAGGAGGCGTTGTTTCGTCCTCAGTTATCCAGAAGGATAAGCACCTGGTTTTGGTCACCCTTTCTTGGGCTGAGTCGTCCATCGAGATACAGGCTCTAATCGACTCTGGGGCTGCGGGCCTATTCATTGATGCTGCATTTGTTTCATAGCACTCGATTCCACTGCAGCTGCATGATACTCCACTTGCCATTGAGGCTCTTGATGGGAGACCTTTACAGCCTGCCCATGTGACTCATGAGAAGGTCCCATTGTCCATGGCCGTAGGGGCTCTTCACCATGAGATAATCCAATTCCAAGTTATTTCCTCACCCAGGTTTCCACTGGTTATTGGTTATCCTTGGTTACAGAGGCACAAGCCCTCTTTTGATTGGCTCCGTGCTGAGGTTCTCTCCTGGTCACCACAATGCAGTGAGACATGCTTCCTGAAGGTATCCAAGGTCCGGTGCACCGCTTCACTCCCCTCCCTGCCGGAGGAGTACTGTGATTTTGGCGATGTCTTTGATAAAGGTCAAGCCAGTAGTTTGCCTCCACACCGGTCTTATGATTGCGCAATTGACCTTCAACCTGGTTCCATACCTCCTCGTGGCCGAGTGTACCCTTTGTCGGTCTTGGAGGATAAGGCCATGGAGGAGTATGTTGCTGACGCACTTTTTCGAGGTTTCAACCGCAAATCCTCATCTCCTGCTGGTGCTGGTTTCTTCTTTGTGAAAAAGAAAAGCAGTGAACTGAGACCTTGTATAGATTACAAGGGTCTCAATCATGTCACGATTAAGAATGCCTACCCGATTCCATTGATTACAGAGTTATTTGACCGCCTCAAGGGAGCAACGGTTTTCACAAAGCTTAACTTGAGAGGGGCATACAATCTCGTGTGCATTAAGGAGGGCGATGAGTGGAAAACTGCGTTTAATACCAGAACAGGCCATTATGAATACCTGGTAATGCCTTTTGGTCTTTGTAACGCCCCAACAGTTTTCCAGGAATTTATTAACAACTTCCTCTGAGATTTGTTGCAATTGTGTGTGGTGGTTTATCTAGATGATATCTTCATATTTTCCAAGTCCCTGGAGAGCCACCACACAGATGTCTTTCGTGTGCTTCAGAAACTAAGAGAGAATAATCTCTACTGTAAACTGGAGAAGTGTGAGTTCCATCATGAACAGGTTACATTCCTGGGCTATGTCATTTCCACTGCTGGTTTTTCGATGGACCCAGGGAAACTTTCGGCAGTCCTACAGTGGCCTCGACCCGTGGGTTCACATCCTCTGCAGCATTTCCTGGGCTTTGCCAACTACTATCGAAAGTGTATCCGTAACTTCTTGTCTCTGGTCAAGCCTCTGACTTATATGACCAGAAAGCACGGTAACCCACAGAGTTGGTCTCCGGAGTTCATTAAGGCCTTTGAGACTCTCAAGGCTGCCTTTGTTTCTGCTCCTGTGTTGGCACATCCTGATCCTACGTTGCCTTTTATCCTAGAAGTTGATGCTTCTGAGACTGGAGTTGGCGCCCTTCTGTCTCAACGTCCTAACTCTGAGAGCACTATGCATCCATGTGTCTACTTTTCCAAGAAATTGTCACCTGCTGAGTGCAATTATGAGATTGGTGACAGAGAGCTGTTGGCGATCATTTTAGCCCTGAAAGAATGGAGAAGGTACCACTGTGCCCGTTCTTATTCTTACTGACCATAAGAATCTTACATTCTTGTCTGAGGCTAAGCGACTCTCTCCCAGAAGGGCACGATGGGCTCTTTTCTTGTCAAGCTTTAATTACATTGTCTCATTCTTACCCGGTACTAAGAATGTAAGGGCTGATGCCTTGTCATGACAATTTTCCTCCACTTCCAAATCGGAGTCAGTTCCGGTTCCTATGATTCCTCCTGATCGTATCTTGGCTACGGTTCACATCAGTCTTACTTCTCCTTTGGGTGACAAAATTCTTGCTGCTTAGGTCCATGCTCCTCCTGATAAACCTTGTGACCACTGCTTTGTCCCAGAGAGTCTCCGTACTGCAGTGCTCCAGACTTACCATTCTCCCAAGACAGTTGGCCATCCTGGGAAGAATCAACTCATTTGGGCCATCTCCCAACAATTCTGGTGGCCTAGTCTATGGACTGATGTTACTGCCTTCGTAGCTGCCTGTTCCATGTGTGCTCAGAGTAAGACTCCACAACACTTTCCAGTGGGCCTCCTACAACCCATACCCAATGGAGAGAGGCCCTGGACTCACCTGTCTATGGATTTCATTGTGGGATTGCCCAACTCCCAAGGCAACACTGTTATCCTTATGGTGGTTGACCGGTTCTCAAAGATGTGTCATTGTATTCCACTTAAGAAGTTGCCCACCTCTAAGGAACTGGCTTCTATTTTTGCTCGGGAGATAAGTTTGTCTCCCGGTTCTGGCGAGCCTTTTGTGCACAGTTGGGAATCCAGCTTGCGTTAGCTTATGCGTATCACCCGCAGTCTAATGGGGATGCAGAACGAGCCAATCAGTCCTTGGAGCAATTCCTACATTGCTATATTTCTGACCATCATAACAACTGGTCTGACCTATTACTTTGGGCAGAGTTTGCTCACAACAGTGCCTTGAATTCTGCCTCCCGATTGTCTCCATTTATAGCGAATTATGGTTTCCAACCCTACATGTTGCCTGACTCATTTGTTCCGCAGAGTATTCCTGCTTTAGAGGAGCATCTCCGTGGTCTTCGTTCCACTTGGGTACAAGTCCAGGAGGCTTTGCATCATGCTAATAATAGGTACAGACTCAATGCTAAAAAAGTAACAGTACAGCGCAAATATATGGTATAAATAATTAAATAATTGAATAACATTCAGCAAAAGTGCATAAAACACAAAAGTCCATAAGTGAGAGAACAAAAGGTGCAATAATCAGGAAGAGTCCGCTTGTGCAGTGTGTCTTCAATCAATATAACAAGTGATGATGTGATCCCTTCACCATTGAGCAAGTTGGACTCTCACCTCAGATAATGGACCCCTGATATATCAGACAGGTCAGAAAACGCATGTTCCCATCAAGGGTAAATCATAGAATTTCAGCAGACAAAACAGGAGTACTCCAAGATAAAATCCTTCTCCATGTCATCAGATCAGTATGATTCCATGCGTAAACATAAAGAACAAACAAAATCTAGTGCTCTCCGTTGGTACGAGTTTTATTAAAAAACAAATAGTAAAAAAGTAACACTCACATTTGGAAGCACTGATCTCCAGTGCCGAGTGCTGAGCATGAAAACAAATGCAGCCCAAAATCCATGCGCGGATCAGTGTGTTAGCTTGCGGGTGATGTCACGGCTTAGGTCACGTGGTCCGTACGCGTTGCGTCCCAAAAGTAGGCGGGACTTCATCAGCAGCGACGGCGTGACGTCGGACAGCCGCTTTTAAGCCAATACACTGATATTGAACCAATAAGGAACAAGGTTATGCGCAAGACAAGTACCCGGGGACACACGCATCAAGCGTGACCCCGGAAGACAGATCTACGCACAATAATGTTATAAGAGAGAGAGGAAATATGTTTAAAACCACAATATGAGGGAGAAACAAAGGGGTGTGCGCAAATTATGCCTTCTAAATGGCAATGTACACTACTCCTCTAGTTTCCCCCACACGGAGCATATGAAAAACCTAAAAAAAACTATATTAAATTGCCAAAGAAAGTAATGTAATATTTTGGCACTGAAGTGGGGACACATATGTGTCTCTCACCTCATCAGTGCAACGCTGCTGGCAATAAAGAACATAAAATATAAAACCACATAGCCGCTGATACCATCAGCAAGCTACACTGATCCGTGCATGGAAAAATCAAATAAAAATAAAAATAAAAATAATAATAATCATAGACATAAAAATATAAAAAAATATGAAAAATAAATATAAAAATACTAATCAAATTACTATACTAACTATACTAATCGAAATAATTATTATCTGTCTGAAATGAAGCAGTTTAAATCAAAATCAACGTTCAAGCCTCTCGGGGCGAGAACCCTTGTTTCATGGATCCAATAAGACTCACGTCTACTTAATTGGCGTATGAAGTTACCTCCACGCCAATGTTTCATTACCTTCTCAATCCCCCAGAAACTCAAACTCTTGGGATTCTGGGAATGTACCAATTTGAAGTGGCGAGACACATTGTGAGTCTTAAGACCCTTCTTAATATTGTTCACATGTTCACCTAACCTCACATGTAGGGGCCTGGACGTCCTACCGATGTATTGGAGGCCACATCCACATTGTAACATATATACCACCCCTACAGTGGAGCAGGTGATGAGTTGATCAATCTTATACTCCCTATTGTTACTGGTGGCGATGAAAGATTTTCTCTTTTTTATGTTGCATCTGGAATGTTTGCATGCTGTACACCTACCACACGCATAAAAACCAGATAGAAAAGAGAAAAACCTACTTTCAGTTTGCACAGGATCAATAACACTAGGTGCTATATGATCACGTAACGAAGGAGCCTTTTTATATATAAAGGAGGGCCGTGCGGGTAAGAGAGGTCCTAACACCCGATCTTGTTTCAATATGAACCAGTTTTTAGCGACCACTTTTTCGAATTTCTTGTGCTGTACATTATAATCCAAAACCATTCTGAAGTTAACCCCTTCAACTGTTGGTTCTTTTACTTTATCTCCAACTAAAAGAGATCTATCCAACTGTTGGACTAGAGCCACTTCATGATCAAGGGCAGATCTATCATATCCTTTTTCCTGAAATTTAGAGGATAAAGTTTGAGCTTGAAGCGTAAAATCATCCACATGGGAACAATTCCGCCTCAGTCTTACATACTGTCCTCTGGGGATGTTGCATAACCAAGACTTATGGTGGCAACTCCCCAGAGGAATGTACGAATTCCGATCAGTTGGTTTGAAATGATTTTTTAATAACAACCCATCATTAGCTTTAGTAATCTCCAGGTCCAAGAACACCATCCGTTCCTGACTGATGTTCCAGGACAACTGGATGTTCTTATCATTGGCGTTCATAGTCCAAATAAATTTATCCAAACCAGCCCGATCACCTTCCCATATCATGATCAAGTCATCAATAAATCTTTTGTAGCAGATTAGTTAGTGGGGGCGGTTACGAAAAACAACATCCTCCTCCCAGTGGGCCATAAATAAATTGGCCACACTGGGAGCAAACCTAGCCCCCATGGCAACCCCCCTTGTTTGTAAATAAAACTGGTGGTTGAACCAAAAATAATGTCTGGTCAAACAAAAGTCTAAACATTTACGAAGAAACTTTTTATGGCACTCAGAAAGATCGGAAAATGTGGACATGGCCCACTGGACTGAAGCCTGCGCATCATTGTGCCCTATGATAGTATAAAGGGAGCCAACGTCAGCAGTTACAAGGAAGCAAGATGGCGAACACTCTAATGATTCAAGAATTTGAATAATGTGTTTGGTGTCTTTAAGGAATGCCTTAGTTTTCAACACCAGGGGCTGTAGGAAAGTGTCAATGTACTGACCCACCCTCGATGAGATGGAGTCAATACCATTAACTATAGGCCTGCCGGGAGGGTTAACACAATCCTTATGTATTTTCGGCAGGCTATATATAATGGGGGTTCTGCAAAACAATGGATCAAGATAAAGTCCCTCCTTTTTATTAAGAATATTCTTATTTTTTCCTTCTTCTATTAACCAATGTAATTCATCCTTATACTGCAACATAGGGTCTTTATTCAAAATGTGGTATGTGTCAGTATCACTGACAAGTCTGTTCATTTCGGACATATAATTAATCTTATTTAAAATAACCAACCCCCCTCCCTTATCAGCGGGGCGTATAATAATATCATCCCTACTCTTAAGGGACTCCACTCCCAATTTGATATACTGGGGGTCCTTCACTTTACGCACTTTAAGGGTGTCTAGATCATTTATTACAACATTTTTAAAAACCTCCAGAAACTTATTATCAGTGTTTAAGGGGTTGAACGTAGATTTGTTACGGAGATTAGAATGTTGATTTTCAAATGTTTTTACCTGTTTAACCGGATTAGATAAAAAATATATTTCTTCATATTCAGATTCCTAATGAACTTCTGAATATTAACATAGGTATGAAATTTATTTAAATTCCTAACAGGAGCAAATTTTAAACCCCTATCTAAAACTTTTAGTTCATTGTCACTTAATGAGCATCCACTTAGATTATAGATACCAGCTCCTACTGGGGTTTTTGTCTTTTGAATTCTCCTACCCCCTCTCCTTCCTCTCTCTCTTTTCTTTTTCGAACCTGACTGCCTGACCGAGGGGTTCCGTAGGGTTGCTGTTTCCACCACTCCTGATGGATTGGTGGTGGTACATAAGGTGGGTTGATGGGTTGGTGGATAGGTGGTTGCACGTAGGGACCCCTCCCAGGTCCACTCTGTGTGCCGGAAAAATCCCCTCCCTCACCAGCTCCACCATATTGTAATGGCGCAAATCTATTAGACACAGGTAAGGAGTACCTAGGTTGACCACCATAAGGAGCCCCCTGGTGGGAACCATGTTCATACTGGTATCCTCCCTGTCTGGGGAATGGTAGCCATAATAGTACTGGGAGTCATTACCAGGGACTTCCCTAGGACCCCAATTCCTATCATAATTACCATTACCTCTGCCCCTTTTTTTCCCATAGTTGTTACGGGATCCCCTTCCATGCGTACCACCCCTAGGGAAATCACTCCTATTGTTAGTTGGCCCAGGTCGAGGATACTCTGGGGTGGGGATGGCTTGAGAACCAGAAGGGGGTAAGGAGGTTGTGACATCAACCTCAATAGGAACATTGTGAGAGATATCTCCCTCAGTTTGGTTCATCTTCTGCCATTTGAACACATTCCCTCCATTAAAATCATCAGAGTCTCTCATAAATTTTTTCCTTTTCTTATTTTGGACCTCAAGGTCCCACTTGGTAACCTTATCCCTTAATTCGGCAGAGAGTCTAATGAAATCAGGAGTATCTTTAAACGATTCAATGGAATTCCTGATATCATTAATCTGGGATTCTAAAATGGTCATTTTCCTTTGTTTTCGTTTCAACAAAAAATCCATCAGTTCCAGATCTTTATCTAAGAAAAAACCTTCCCATTCCAACATGGAGTCTCTATCGAGAAGTCCGTCATTGGGGGGAACATCCCATCTCAAACGACGGGGTATTAATCTGGCTGAAATATATTGCTGAAAGGAAACAATATCCCACCAAGCTTTAACCTTTTTCTCAAAAACATGACCATGTTTCCTAAAGGCTAGAACTACATCTGGGGATTGTTCTAAAGAAGGGGTACGTGAAAAAATATCACTCAACTTAACTTCCCTTTTTTCCAAATATTGGAATACATCCATGTTAGCTGCTGTAATTGTAGTAAATTGGTGCAAAAACTATAAACGAAAAATCAACCAGCGCTAAACGCAATAAAATAAGTGAAAAAGTGAAAAAATGCAGCTATAATACTATAGGTCAAAATACCAAATCCCACATTACAAAGTAAAAAAGTAACAGTACAGCGCAAATATATGGTATAAATAATTAAATAATTGAATAACATTCAACAAAAGTGCATAAAACACAAAAATCCATAAGTGAGAGAACAAAAGGTGCAATAATCAGGAAGAGTCCGCTTGTGCAGTGTGTCTTCAATCAATATAACAAGTGATGATGTGATCCCTTCACCATTGAGCAAGTTGGACTCTCACCTCAGATAATGGACCCCTGATATATCAGACAGGTCAGAAAACGCATGTTCCCATCAAAGGTAAATCATAGAATTTCAGCAGACAAAACAGGAGTACTCCAAGATAAAATCCTTCTCCATGTCATCAGATCAGTATGATTCCATGCGTAAACATAAAGAACAAACAAAATCTAGTGCTCTCCGTTGGTACGAGTTTTATTAAAAAACAAATAGTAAAAAAGTAACACTCACATTTGGAAGCACTGATCTCCAGTGCCGAGTGCTGAGCATGAAAACAAATGCAGCCCAAAATCCATGCGCGGATCAGTGTGTTAGCTTGCGGATGACGTCACGGCTTAGGTCACGTGGTCCGTACACGTTGCGTCCCAAAAGTAGGCGGGACTTCATCAGCGGCGACGGCGTGACGTCGGACAGCCGCTTTTAAGCCAATACACTGATATTGAACCAATAAGGAACAAGGTTATGCGCAAGACAAGTACCCGGGGACACACGCATCAAGCATGACCCCGGAAGACAGATCTACGCACAATAATGTTATAAGAGAGAGAGGAAATATGTTTAAAACCACAATATGAGGGAGAAACAAAGGGGTGTGCGCAAATTATGCCTTCTAAATGGCAATGTACACTACTCCTCTAGTTGCCCCCACACGGAGCATCCCAAGAGTTTGCGTTTCTGGGGGATTGAGAAGCTAACGAAACATTGGCGTGGAGGTAACTTCATACGCCAATTAAGTAGACGTGAGTCTTATTGGATCCATGAAACAAGGGTTCTCTCCCCGAGAGGCTTGAACATTGATTTTGATTTAAACTGCTTCATTTTGGACAGATAATAATTCTTTCTATTAGTATAGTTAGTATAGTATAGTTAGTATTTTTATATTTATTTTTCATATTTTTTTATATTTTTATGTCTATGGTTATTATTATTTTTATTTTTATTTTATTTTTCCATGCACGGATCAGTGTAGCTTGCTGATGGTATCAGCGGCTATGTGGTTTTATATTTTATGTTCTTTATTGCCAGCAGCGTTGCACTGATGAGGTGAGAGACACATATGTGTCCCCACTTCAGTGCCAAAATATTGCATTACTTTCTTTGGCAATTTAATATAGGTTTTTTTAGGTTTTTCATATGCTCCGTGTGGGGGCAACTAGAGGAGTAGTGTACATTGCCATTTAGAAGGCATAATTTGCGCACACCCCTTTGTTTCTCCCTCATATTGTGGTTTTAAACATATTTCCTCTCTCTCTTATAACATTATTGTGCGTAGATCTGTCTTCCGGGGTCACGCTTGATGCGTGTGTCCCCGGGTACTTGTCTTGCGCATAACCTTGTTCCTTATTGGTTCAATATCAGTGTATTGGCTTAAAAGCGGCTGTCTGACGTCACGCCGTCGCCGCTGATGAAGTCCCGCCTACTTTTGGGACGCAACGCGTACGGACCACGTGACCTAAGCCGTGACGTCACCCGCAAGCTAACACATTGATCCGCGCATGGATTTTGGGCTGCATTTGTTTTCATGCTCAGCACTCAGCACTGGAGATCAGTGCTTCCAAATGTGAGTGTTACTTTTTTACTATTTGTTTTTTAATAAAACTCGTACCAACGGAGAGCACTAGATTTTGTTTGTTCTTTATGTTTACGCATGGAATCATACTGATCTGATGACATGGAGAAGGATTTTATCTTGGAGTACTCCTGTTTTGTCTGCTGAAATTCTATGATTTACCCTTGATGGGAACATGCGTTTTCTGACCTGTCTGATATATCAGGGGTCCATTATCTGAGGTGAGAGTCCAACTTGCTCAATGGTGAAGGGATCACATCATCACTTGTTATATTGATTGAAGACACACTGCACAAGCGGACTCTTCCTGATTATTGCACCTTTTGTTCTCTCACTTATGGACTTTTGTGTTTTATGCACTTTTGTTGAATGTTATTCAATTATTTAATTATTTATACCATATATTTGCGCTGTACTGTTACTTTTTTACTTTGTAATGTGGGATTTGGTATTTTGACCTATAGTATTCTAGCTGCATTTTTTCACTTTTTCACTTATTTTATTGCGTTTAGCGCTGGTTGATTTTTCGTTTACAGACTCAATGCTGACCGCAGACGCCTGCCTGCGCCTTCCTACCAGGTTGGGGACAGGGTCTGGCTGTCATCTCGCAACCTCCGGCTTCATGTTCCCTCACTGAAGTTTGCACCTCGGTTTATTGGGCCTTTCTGTATCCTTCGCAGGATTAACCCAGTAGCTTACGCGTTGGACCTTCCTCCTAGTATGCGCATCTCAAATGTGTTTCATGTCTCCTTATTGAAACCGTTGGTCTGTAACCGATTTACCACCTCGGTGCCACGTCCTTACCCTATTCAGGTTGAGAACCATGAGGAGTATAAGATACAATCCATTGTTGACTCCCGTAGGTTCCGTGGGCGCATACAGTACCTGGTGCATTGGAAGGGGAATGGTCCGGAGGAACGCTCCTGGGTTTCATCCTCTGACGTACATGACCCTGTCCTCCTCCGCAAGTTCCATAGATGGTTTCCCCTCAAGCCCGGTGGCCCTCCGAGGGAGAGGGGTCATTGAGGAGGGGGTACTGTCAGGCCTGGCTTAGCCCTTCCTCCTCTGGGTTGGCCGCTATGCTGTCGGCTAATTGCCAGCTCTCTTCTCTCTCCACAGTTACCAGCTGTTCCCGATGATGCTCTTCTTACCTGCCTATTTAAAGCCTTCCAGCTCACTTCTCCTCTGCCTTCGCGTTGGTCACATCACAAGGAACCATCTCCTGCTGTTTTTTTCAATACTGACATCCCTCCTTATCCTGCTTGCAGTTGCTCTCCTTAGATCCCTGACTTCAGGCCTGGCTGCTTACCCAATCTGGTTAATAAACTTTGGACTGGCTGACTACCTGATCTGGTTACTGGACTCTGGCTATGCTTGACTACGCTTTTTATATTTACCTTTTTATTTTTATTAATAAACAAGTGTGATTTAATTGTACTTCTGTCTCAGTCTGATTTATAGTTTCTGACAATTACATTGCTTCTGACGTTGTATTCTGTCATATGAAAATTTTTGTATTGTGAGTAACCGCTTTACTTTCAACATGAGACTAGCATGCCACAAAAAACGAACGTTTGGTCGTCCAAAAATCTACAACGTGTGTCATCTAAAATTTTACTTTTAAAAGAATAAAGCCAAAGCCCTCAGCAAAGCTTAGTAAATTGTAGCTACACTCTATAGTAAACAAATTCTAAAAGTTAGATTCAATTAAGAAAATTTATGAGACTAATACTTTCCACTTTATAAGCCAGATGCTTATAATCGCATGGTTTTGCAAGAGATATTTTCATTAGGAATACAAATTAGAACTTTATTGTCACAGTGTTTATCCATTTTAAATTGAGATTTTTAAACCATAATCACATGGTGCAGATGGAACATTATCATTTATGTCTGTTAACTGTGGGCCTTGATGGTTTGCAGGTGGCAGACAGAAGCGTGATCAGAGTGATCTGTATCAAGACAGGGTCAGGGCAGACAGCAATCTGTAGCATAATATGTTTTCTGGGCAAGGCTCAGGGCAGTCAAGCAGAAGAGTAGTTTGTTATCCAGGCAAGAGTCAGTAACAAAGCAATTCAGCGACAAAGGCAAGGTACTGTAGGGTGCAGGGCACATGAGGCAGGAAGAAAACACTAACACAAGCCCAAAGCTCTGTGCTTGTGATGTACAAATGTAGCATCTCAATGCCACAAACTAATCAGGGCAAAGTGAGAGGAATAGGCAAAATTAGGCTACTACTTAGCAATGAGAATTCAGAAATGCCTGTCAATCAGGGCTAAGTGGGAGCAACAGGGAACGCTAAGCAACTGCTTAGCAAAGAAGACGTTACTCGCTTGTGAGAGTGGTGGGGAATATGTTGGCCGAGAGAGAGGCTGTGTTGGAGCATGTCTCACACTCCTAATAGACGTGTGCACATATCATATAGTCAGGTGTGTTGGTCTCTAAAGTTCCAATTCATTTTACTCAGGCATGAGATGTTTACATCACTAACGGAGAAATGTAGGGAGCAATATAAGTATTTACTCAGGGGTGGGATGTGTACATCACTAACTGAGAAATGTAGGTAGCAATATGAGTATTCTCACCTAGATCATGAGGATATCATTTAAGACTCTTGGATGAGTTAGCATCAAATGTCATCAAAAATTGGAATTAGCGGTTATATATTAGTAGAATTACATATAAACATGCTCATGGAAAAAAAACAAAAAAACAAACGAAACCCCATCAAATGTTTCACAAATGCACTGATATGCAGCTAACAAAATGCATTATTTTGCAATGTGAAAGTGTGACTGAGGTCTAAGACCATTATTAAAAGGGTATAGCCATGTAAGTGGAAGGACAGAGCCGTACACCCACTAGATATAAAAACCAGAAAGTTAAAAAGAAAGGAGTTGCTGTTGGCTTTCCATGTACTGACACAATACCATTGCCTCTTTACACATAGGGGTATGAAATGCATTCTTGCAGATTTATGTTCCTCACACTCTATTCAATCTTCTGATTGTAGATTGGTGGTGTTCAGTTTATCCAACACTCATACTTGATGTAAAAAGGCTAAAAGAGAACAGATATCAAGGTAACCCTCTAGTCACTTGGTGACCCAACTTGCAGCCCCTTGGCGATTGTTGGACCTCAGCATAGGGAGTACTGATATTGAAAGGGGGTGTAATGAAAAAGATCTCTAGCATTCTGATGTAACATGTTCACAGTCTCTGACTGTCTCCTAGAATATGTCACCAATTACACCTGTAGCATGTCCACAGTTTCTGACCTTTCCTTCTAGCAGTCTGACAGTTTTATGTAGCATTTAGGGATGAGCTCGGTGTTCGACTCGAACGCATGTTCGACTCGAACATCGGCAGTTCGTCTGTTCGGCGAATTCAGAACTTTGTGGACCGTTCGCACCAAATTCGTGTGGCACGAACGGTCCACAATGCACTAGGCCATCGCAGTGCATTGCTGGTTCATGATTGGCCAAGCATGCACTGTGACCCCGCATGCTTGGCCAATCCCAGCGCCGGCAGCAAGGAGAGCCATAATTGGCCACAGGCAGGATGCCTGTGGCCAATTATAGGTCAGGGGGTTTAGTACACGCCCCACACTATATAAGGCTGCCAGTGCGGGACAGTGTGTTCTTTTCTCAGGCATCTTAAAGTTAAAGTGGTGTTGTGTGCCTCCAGCACAGTATACACCTGTATCTACCCTTTATCGCTGTTTTTCTCTAATTAAGGCATCTGCAGGAGTTAGTGGGTGTTGTGTGCCTCCAGCACAATATACACCCGTATCTACCCTTTATTGCTGGTGTTCTCTAATACAGGCATCTGCAGGAGTTAGTGGGTGTTGTGTGCCTCCAGCACAGCACAGTATACACCTGTATCTACCCTTTATTGCTGGTGTTCTCTAATACAGGGATCTGCAGGAGTTAAAGTGGGTGTTTTGTGCCTCCAGCACAGTATACACCTGAAGATACCCCTTATTGCTGGTGTTGTCTGTTGCATATCTTGCATATTAGCTTTTAAAATTAGCACTTTTGATTTCGAACGTTCGAGTCCCATAGACTTTAATAGGGTTCTAAAGTTTGTATGAATTTTAGGTCCGTTCGAAGGTTCTGGTACGAACCGAACCAGGGGGTGTTCGGCTCATCCCTAGTAGCATTACATATACTAAATAGCATGCGCAACTTATTGGTGACATTGCCAAAGGTTAAAATCTAGCTTTTTAATTTCATGACATCTCCATTTCTGCAAAACTCTATTTAAAAATAAATACATGTATTTGTGTGATACTTTCTATACTACTTATGATTCTAAGGAGTCCCTCACGACCTGATAAATTAAAGGAAACTGCAGTCTGATATGGCCCAAATCAACCAACACCATTAAAAAAACAAGACAAGACTGATTTCTCACAAAGCAACAGGGACATTTGTTTTTGGCTTGCGAATCTTGCAAACTGTCAATTGTTATTTTCATCAACTGTTTATCGCACATAATGAACATTGCTTCTTACATACATCCCTAATGTAATGTGTAACTTAATCACTTCATATCCTGTAGCTTTATGCCCCTTGTTACTGAGCATTTTTAGCTTCAGAGATGGTTAATTTTCTCTTTTATATATTTGGCTTTTATACTAGTGAATTATGCATTTTTTTTGGAGTAGAAAAAAAAATTGTTCCAAAGAGGCCAAACTATAAACACACAAACTGCTGGATTATCAGTCTGCATCACAAAGTCCATCCAATTTTTTTATTTTATTTTTAGTTTAGCTACAGAACGGAAGGGTTACAACCTCAGGCATAACAACTTGACAGGGGTTCTGATTGTTCCCCAGGGACCTCACAAAAAGTGAGGAAAATATCCTCAAACAGGTATCACCACTCAGAGGTTGAATGGTGGGTACAAAATACATCTACATTTTTACTTTTAAAAGAATAAAGCCAAAGCCCTCTGCTTTGTACAAATTGCCCAGTGGCAAAACACAAAACCACATTCTCTGGACCCCCTCCCATCACCATATCTCCAATTATTCCCAACATATTCAAAACCCAATATTCAGATATGTGTTTGGTAGAAATTGGCTAGCATCATGACAGCACCAAAAGAGACAAGGTAGGTTTTATAGTGCAATAAAAAAACTGAATGTTTTACAGTATCTGAGATGATAGCCACAAATATTGTTTAGTAATTGGATAGTATGTAAGCAGCTTGGTTGGTTCACAATATAAAAGGTAGAGGGGTGGCAGGTTTTCTCTTGAAATCAACATTAGAGTGTATTATTTAACAGATAATAGCCGCAAATTATGTACAGTGCTTGGACAGTGCAGCTCCAGGACATGTTTACAATACCTCTTCTTTGCCAGTGTAATAATGGTCCCAGGCCTGGGAACCTCGGACAACTTCTGTCTAGGAGAGCAAAAGGAAAAAGGCAGTGGAAACTGGAGGAAAAGCTGCAGTAATCCCCTGTCCTGAATACACCAAGGAGGATAAAGAAACTGCCTTGACGTTTATTGATGCATCACTAGACCCATTGGGGTCTATCCTTAAGGTGAAAGGCTAGCACTACTGGGGGAGGATTCTGAAATATTTTTTTATTACCTTACATTTAGAAATTGGACTCCCTCATCTGTCCCTGTCCCACTTATCTTGGCTTGTTTGCATGAGAACTTACCGATTTAAAATCTTGATTAAGAGATTGACTTGACTTAAGCACTTTATTTCTGGTCACTTTTAAATAATTATCGCTGCTTCACTATACATATATAACCCAACATTTATAGAGTTAGGACTGTAGATATAAGTGGGGTGCCATGAAGTGGCCTCTGCAGCTTACGTATGTATTTGCAAATGTGTGAAAACTAACTCATGTTTAATGTGAACTGTTAGGACAATTCAGTTTGTTGCAGGCTGGCTGGTAAGTTGAGCTACAACATTTTTCTTTGTTGTTGTTTGACATGCGTCACCCTTCCATGTGCCCCTTGCTGTTAAGGCCATTTATAGGTTGGGGCAGTTGCCATTTGTACTGTTGTATGGGTATCAGATCTGGAGGATTTGGAACCCAAATCAACACCCCAAATTCAAAGAATCATTTTTGCAATGTGACAGGGTGCATTGTCATACTGAAAGAGTCTACTACCATCAGAGAATACAGTTTCTATTAAGGGATGTACTTGGTCACCAACAATGTTTGGGTAGGTGGTACATGTCAAGTAACATCTACCTGAATGGCAGGACCCAGAGTTTCCCAGCTGAAAATGGCCCAAAGCATCACACTAGCTCTGTCTGCTTTCCTTGTTCCCATACTGCATCCTGGTGCCATCTCTTTTCCAGGTGAGCAACACACACACACCCGGCCATCCACATGATGTAAAAGAAAGTATGATCCATCATACCAGGCCATTGTCTTCCATTGGTTTGTTTTACAATTATGATGCTCATGTCCTCATTGTAGGTGCTTTTGGCTTTGGACACGGGTTATACTAGGCACTCCGATCAGTCTGTGGCTTTGCAACACTATACACAACAAACTGCCCCATTTTTTCTTCTTTCAACTCCAGGGACAACATGTTTACTTGCTGCCTCATATATCCCACTGACTTTCAGATGCCATTGCAATGAGATAATCAATGTTATTCACGTAACCTGTCAGTGACCATAAAGTTATGGTTGATCAGTGAATATACTGCGGACACAGTTACTGTACATATTGTACATTCACATCGGTCCCTGCCTTCAAGGATCTTTTAATCTAATGTCCCTATATCACACGCATGCATACACATACTAGGGCCAATGTATACATTAGCTAAATAACTTACCAGTATGTGTTTGGCCCAAACCCGAATTTCATCCCTAGTGACAGATATGCTAGATATGCCACCAGTATAAAGGCCAAGAAATAGCAGTCATTCTGCAAGACCAGATCCTCTGCAAGACCAAATCCTCCCCATTGGGCAAACAATATCCCTGGATTCTGAAATTGTTAAAAAATGTAATGGCATTTTCCTGCAATATGGAGGCAAACTGTAATTTTCTTTTACATTATTGGCTCATTGTTTGTGATTTCAGAAGTCTAAACTTAATACAATTCAAGGTATCTCATGCAATAGGAATTTTATTTTTGGTAAAATACTCTATGCGGCGTATCTACTTCTAAAGTGCAGACATGACAGCTTTTGTATCACAGCATTGATATTGCACCAGGTAGATATAATAATGCAAGACCTTCTGTTCAGAAATAAGGTGGTTCAGAGAGTGGTAACAAACTGCAAAATGTCTGTTTAAGTCATTGAAATTAGCATAGTTTACCTTTAGGAGTTTTTTTTCCTCTCATTAAAGCTGGAGTTACATTTTAAGTGCTCATATTTCCTACACTTTTATGTAGCTGTCAAAGATACTGTTGAAATGTACATGATGTCTGAGCAAACTGAGTTTAGTAAATATTGTAGTGGTAGGAAGAAATAGATAGCAAGCTTCAGTATGACAAATGCTGGTGACCCTAAAAAAGGTAGACATAGCTTTTAAATACCAAGCTTAAAACCTGATTCATATGTATTTGTATCCAGTTTAAAAAAAAGTAAGTTTGTTTCAATATTTAACAATGCATGCATATAATATGTATTTGCAATCATTATTTAAATTATATTGTCTTAAGGAAGATCATGTAAAATGTACAGCTTGTGCAGTAAGAGTAGTAAAAGACAGCCAAGCTTCACGCAGGCAGTCATTGAAAAAAAAACTTACTGCAGACATTTAAAGATAAGAGATAAGATATAAGTTGTAGGTTAGTGGAAAAGTAATCGCTTTGCTAGAGGACGCTAAAATCAATGGTGACATTTTATGGGAAAAAGCAGACACATTTTGCAGTTGTAGGACACAGCTTAATGATGATGAGAATTTAGTACCAGATGAATGTACCACTGGCATAGGGAACTCTGATTCTATGAGTTCAAAGGTTAAATGTGTCTCACCAAAAGGAGAGGCAGATCAGATTTAGTTCAATCCAGCTTTGATTCCTAGAGACCTCTCAATGACAGAAGAAAACAGACCATATTGAATAATCACTTGCAACAAAGGAGTCTTGATTGATTTTCATGCAATATTCTGCAGTCATAGATACATTTTAATTATAAAAATAAATTGACACATAAGCACAAATTTGATAGAATTAGTAGTAAAGTTATAGGAAATATCTATACGTTTCTAATTAGAATAATTGTGTCACATAATGCAGAAAGACATTATAAATAGTCAGTTATAACATTGGGTACATTTATTTAAAGGAATAAAAGACAAAAACAGAACACTCCATAGCTCAACTCACCAACCAGTCTGCTGACCAACCGAATTAACCTGTCCAACAGTCTGCATTACAAACAGGGGTTTGGTTAGCACAAATTTGCAAATGCATGTGAAAGCTGCAAGGCCTCTTCATGACACCTTGTGCATGCTTGCAGTCCTAAATGCTACTGAATTTATGAGCGTCTCCAAAGTAGGAGCACATGCATTCAATGGATAGATGAGGGGAGAGTGGGCCTGGAGGCACCCCAATCCCCCTTAAAGGAACAGGAGCATACTGGACACCAAGCACGTAACACAGTAGCGGCAAAGGTGCCCAGTGTGTTCCATGCATTTGCAAATGCGTGCTAACATTCAGTGTCCCCATCAGCAGTGTTCCCATCAGCCGTGTCCCCATTAGCAGTGTCTCCATCAGCCATGTCCCCATCAGCAGTCTCCCCATCAGCCATGTCCCCATCAGAAGTTTCCCCATCAGTGTCCCCATCAGCAGTGTCCCCATCATCAGTCTCCCCAGCAGATGTCCCCATCAGAGTGTCCTCATCAGTATGTTCTCATCAGCAGTCTGCCCATCAGTCGTGTCCCCATCAGCAGTGTCTCCAGCAGTCCCCCCATCAGCCGTGTCCCCATCAGTAGTCTCCCCATCAGTAGACTCCCCATCATCAGTGTCCCCATCATCAGTCTTCCCAGCAGAGTTTCCCCACCAGCAGTGTCCCCATCAGTGTGTCCCCATCAGCAGTCTCCCCATCAGCCATGTCCCCATCAGCCGTGTCCCTAGGAGCCATGTCCCCAGGAGCCATATCCCTATCAGTAGTCTCCCCATCAGTGTCCCATCAGAGTGTGCCCATTAGCTGTGTACTGTACATGTACATCTTCAGCACTTGCCTCAGTACTAGAGCTGACTTCAGCTCTCCTGCATCTTCTGACTTCCGCCCGCTGCCAGACACGCAGAAGGATCTTTAATACAAAGAGCGGGTAGGTAGCTGGGAGGTGCCGCACCAATGAAGTCACTGGCTCCTAGGACATTGGCAGTCCCAGCAGCCAAACCTAACGCACAGCGTCACAGCATGTGCGGGAGCGGCTTTGTCTGCCGGACCAGGGTTTGGAGACCCCTGCACTAAGTAGTTGTGATGATATGTATATTTACTAGCACATGTCAAATGTGTAAAACTGTGTTCAGAAGTTAAGATTTGTTTTTCATTTAGGCATTAAAGTATAGGTTCCCCTTTTCTGGCAGAATTTCTCTTTTCATAATACATAGAAGCATTTTCCAATGCCATTTTTTGGCCCAGCCATCCCAATGTGCTTTTCACACACTTACCTTATCCACAGGAGGTTTAAAATCTTGTCAGCTGATTTGAATTTTTAAAATGCTTTTCAGACTTCCTGTAGATCGTCTCTCAGCATTCACTTCCTATAGGTCATCTCTCAGAAGCCTTCACTTCCTTGTTGCATCACAGAAGAGGCCATAATAGGGTGTGCTCACCACTCTGGACCACACCTCTCTCATTACAATACCACTTCCACCCACTTTCTATACAATCTGATTGTACAATCCTCTTTAGATCTCCCATCAGCTATGCAGTACAAAGGCCTATCTAATTTGATATGAATTGAATGGATTGGTCAGGTAGGTCCTCCTCTTTCATAGTTCTGATAAATCTACATAAAGATGAGCTACATAGTTCTGATAAATCTACATAAAGATGGCTATAGATACACTATGCAATCTGACTGCACAATCTCTTTAAAATCTCCTTTAGATTTTTAGATTTACCAAACTATATAATAGGAGGGCACACCATCTATCTAATCACTCTGTATGCCATAATGCAAGCCTTTTCACTACATCAGGGGTGTCCCGTGGACTGCATGTGGCCCAGGGAGTTTAGCATGTGGCCTGAGCCCATCTGGAGTGACGCTGGGGAAGCCGGACAAATGCACACGTGGAGGGATGCTGGGAATGCTGTGCAAACATACTTGGTGGGTGAAGGGTGTGTGCTAATGAGGTCAGTTGGTAAACTCTTTCCTGCCTCTTACTGGTTTCTCCATCCCAAATCTACATATCAGCAAGTGATGAAGTTTTCTAACAAATACAGCAAGGCAGCTTGTAAAGCTTGTATTTTTCTGCACAGGTACATTAATAGTATATTAGTTCCTGAGTAAGCTGAATTTTAGAAAAAAAATGTAAATTAAGCCTTTAAGTGGTTAACGCATTTTAAATCCAAAACCAAAATGAAATAAATTGCAGATTACCCATTCTTAGATGTAGTGGCTGTGTTAGTTTTCTTTTTTCAGGAGTTTTTCCCTTTATAATCACCTGGTAATCTGAACGGTAAGTTTCTTATTTTTCAGCTTCCTTTAAAAGTGACAGTTAGTGGGTTGAGTCAAATCATTTTACTGACAGGGGTGCTTACAATTGCTAGGCTTTTATTCATTTATGTAAAACCTTTATCACAAAAAGAATTTTTTTTTGCTGTAACTCCTCAAAAAGTGTTAGCTGGAGTTCAGCTTTAAAGCGAACCATTAGACACACTCACAGAATAAGGGTTAAAATTAGTTAATGTTGATTAATTTCTACTATAATTTTTTTGTCAAGTTCATCGAAATCTTCTAGTGGATCTAACACTACCCTCTCACAAGACTGACAGTGCTGCTGTTCAGAGGTGTTCTCCATTCAGAGTGGAGACACTGAGACAGGAAGTATGTCACTGGCAGGATTACCAGATGAATATGAAGACACCTTAAAATAGAAAAGCAATGCAGTCACCAAATTAAGACTGGGTTCTTACTATTGTGAATTGGATGTGGTTTTCCCTGCATCCAATTTGCATAGCAGGAGATTGTGACCGGCTCTCTATGGAGATGGTTCGCATATCTTTGGAGTGACTCCTGTGCGAATTGCACACGAGTCCTGTGTGTCTTTTGTCCATTTTTAGGCGCAAATTCAGCCCAAATTTGAAATTAGACCTGAACCAGCGAATGGAGACGCACTGGTTCCCCTGCTGTGAGCAGCTCCATGCTTTATCATGAACCTAGCAAGGATTGGTAAGCTGCAATATATTACATTTTTATTTTTGGATTTAATATTGCTTTAATTTAGTAAGGAAATGTAGTTAAAACATTGGGCAATTGGTGAATGCCAGAGCATGACATACCTAGACATTTCCTTGTCAAACGTATTTTATTGAGTACAAAGGAATATATATAAATAACATAAATAGACTACAACATGTTCAATGAAAGGAAACTCCGTAGCTAATATACAAATATGAAATTATTTGCAATAAAATGAAACAAGACAATTTATAATGAATGATAAAAAGAAAGAGAATGAAAAATAAAAAGAAGGAGTGTTTAACACTCTATTTATTTTGAAAGAGAGAGAGAAAAAAAAAGGAATTTTAGAAATGTAAGATCTATTGAGATCATTGTCCTGTTATTTTTTGTGTAAGCAGACAAATTATTATTTTGATAAAGATTAGAGCTTCACATTCATAAAAGGAGGTAGTATATAAGGAAAATTAATAAAGAGTGAGAAAGAGGAAAGGTAGGGAAAAAGAGAGAGAAAAGTAAGGAAAAAAGAAGAGAAGAAGAGTCCGAGGCCAGGCCGAGAGGCACCACTATGACCTAAGTTAAAATGAATTGACTTTTACCCACCGTCTAATCTACCATGGCAGCAATACATTTTTGTCTATGGTTGGTATTGAATAAGTAATCCAAGGTTGCCAAGTCTTTTCAAATCTGGGGATCGTGTCCATTTCAATAGCTATCATCTTGGCATTGGTCATGAAGTAATTCATTTTGGTTTTTACTTCATTTGGAACTAATATCGGTGTTTTCCAAGCTTTTGCTAAGGTTTGTTTAGCTGCTGTGAAGAAATACACTAACAGTTTAAATTGAGAATACATTATGAAGTCAGGCTTCAAGTTGAGTAGAGCTATTGCTGGGTCAACAGGAACTGTTATACCAAGCAATTTAGTTGCTATTTTAAATATTTCCTTCCAAAATGTTTGAGCCGTTGGACACAACCACCAGATATGAAAATACGTGCCCAAATGCTGTTTTAATTGTAGACCAGATTTGGTTCCAATCTGATGTATCCGGTGTGCACTCCAAGTCTTCTTCCCATTTCTGGACATAAGGTGATTTATTTTTACTAGAATAGACTAGTAAGTGAGAATATATTGTAGATATTATGCCTCTAGCATGTGGATCTTTCACACAAATGTTTTCAAAACTAGACATATGTGTTAATGAGGATGTTGTATTTACTAATGGTGTATAGAAATTTTTGATTTGGAGATATCTAAATATTTCTGATTGTGGCAAACCGTATTTTTCACAAAGAGTTGTGAAAGGGATAAATGACGAGGAATGTATGAATTTATACATAGAACATTATGGGATGTCCATTCTTTGAAAGATTTAGGGGATACCCATGCTGGATAGAACACAGGATTTTTATAAAAGGACAATAGCGGATTGTGTAAAGATTGTAGCTGATTACTTTTTTTTAATCTATCCCAAAGGGATATATAATGTTTGGTGATAGGATTTCTTAAGTCTTTATGATCTTTTGATGAGATCCATAATAGATTATTATATTAGATATTGATATAGGGTCACAATCTGTGGCTTCATTTGATACTCATATTGGAGCTTCTTGATAAGTATGGTATTTAGCAAGGCTTGCTATATGAGTAGCCCTGTAATAATGTGCAAAATTGGGGCAACCTAGACCTCCATTAAGCTTAGGGAGATAAAGTGTATGCATCTAGATTCTTTGTTTGGATGAACCCCATATAAATGACGTAACTTTTCTTTGTAGTATTCTCAAGTGATGAGCAGGGATCGGGATTGGTAGTACTCTAAATAAATAAAGTAGTTTTGGTAATATCATCATTTTTACTGAGTTGATTCTTCTGAACCATGATAGTGGAAGATGTGACCATGAATTATGTAAGTTTGAAAGTTTTTTTTAAAATTGGGGGATAGTTGACTTTAAATAGATCCTCTAAGGATGCTGTTAGGTGTATTCCTAAATATGGGTTTGATCTGTCCGACCATGTATAGGGGAGACAAATTTTTGCAGAATTTAGTTCTATGTTTGAGGGAGAAACATTTAGCGCTAGGCATTTTTGGGGTTTATATGTAAGCCAGAAATATTTGTGAATTTATTAAGGGTTGGGATTAGGTTTGGGCCTGATACTTGAGGAGAGGAAAGGAATAGGAGTATGTCGTCTGCAAAAAAGACAAAGCTTATGTTGGTAACCTCCTATTTTGATTCCGGTTATACTTGGGTTTGATCTGATTGATTGCACAAGTGGTTCTATTAAAAGGGCGAATAATAAAGGAGAAAGAGGGCATCCTTGTCTTGTGCCTCTTTCTATGTTAAAAAGGTTGGATTTATATCTAGACATTTCACTAGTACATGTATGCTTATATTTATTTATGTCATAAAATTGGAACATTTGACCATTTCGGAAGCCCTAGATCTGTCTCTGTTTCACTTTTTTTTCCTATAATTTACTTGTTTAGGGACCCTTGAGCTGCTATAGTCTACAATATGTACTAGACTTGTTAAAGATTTTTTTTTTATGTTAAGAGCTGAACCATGTTTGCAGAGTCACGCACAATACTGCATGCTACTAATAGCTGAATAAAATCAGTATTTTTTTCACTCCTTTGAACCTGTCTTTAACTCTCATGAGATATCGTTTCACTTCAGCGGCTTATAGAAGTCTGACAAGGAGTTTTAGACACACAAGGGAACATTTATGTAAACTATTGCTTGGACACAAGTAGCACATCTATAATTCTGCTGAAAAATGACCACTTTTTCTGTTCTATATCTATAAAAATGTTGCACTGTTGATATGAATGTGCCATATGATGAGCATAGTTTAACAAACAACCTTATCCACAAAAAAAAAAAAGCACAGTAAAATGGAAACTCAGATATGATAACAAAGACAAGCTAGAGTCCTTATATCATTATTTCAGAGCGAAATCTGTATTGAACTCATTACAATAAAAGGCACATTAAAGTATGTATAAAACCAAAATATATTTGTTAGCATGTTTTGCATCATGTTTTAGGCCCCTTTCACATGGGCTGGATTAATTTTTCTCAGCATGGGATCTGTCTGCTGATCCCCTGCTGAACTTAGCGGAGCTGGTAGATGACAGGTCTGTGTCCACTCCACTTATGCAGAGTGAACACAGACACAGCCTGCTCTGCTCTATGGGCAGTCAGATGTAAACAGACAATCTGTCCATCTATAGCCAACTGCCCTCCAATCCAATCTGGCCTGACAGAGGGGAACAGATCCCCCTCAGTTTGTTTTCGACAGATCAAATCAGATTGGAGGTAGGCAGGTGTAAACGGACACAAGTCTGTTTACATCCACCGCTCCATCAGGGGGAGAATGGAGGGTCTGATCGGGTCCACCTAAACAAACAGGTGGACTCAATCAGACTGCTTGTGTGAAAGGGGCCTTAGTCAATACAGTTTTCTTAAACTTTAAATTTTTTGGGTGAATCTATTACACTTTTTCTTATTTGGAGCTCCTTTCATTAAGCACTTCCCATGGTAGTCTGACAACATTTATTCCCTGCCTAACAATCAGGGATGAGCTCAGTCGTTTTCAGACACTCCCTTCCCTGCAGCTGCACATATAGCTGTGGGGCTGGGAATTCCTCTGATTCCTATAATTGGCCATCGGCTTTGACGGGTTCAGGCTTGTGTCCAAACATGTCTGAGCTCACCCTTACTCACCATTATGAGCTGCAATGTCAGCTGACCAATGGGCTTCCTACCAGGTGTATCAGTTAGGCAGCCTTACAGCCAACTGAATGAGCTCACATGACAGGCTCACAACTCTGCTACCAATTGCAGGGTAGTTTCTTAGCATTGTCAGACTGCAACAATAATTGCTGTTCATGGCTATGGATCAGACCAAACCTTGGCTATTTGAATGCCCAAACATTTCCCCTTTCGACATTAGCCAAACATCATGCATAATAGCACTATTATTACCACTAATATACATGGCAGCTTCCTAATGTCAATGTATGTTAAGGATACTGGAAGTTGCAGGTCCTTAGTTATCAGCCCCATTGACTTACATGGCCAGGAATCCCTGTCCATGTAAGTAAAAGGCTGCAGTGGCAGTGACATTACTGAACAAATATGGCCATAGCCATAGACCAAATATGCCATGTCCATATTTGGTCAGTGATGTCACCACTTCCCTGCCCCCTAGTGTATAATCACAATGGAAAGCTGTCATTAGTAGTGAGAGTATAGCACAAATGGATTGGTCAGCATATCAACTAATCTTTTCTTTCAATGATCAGTGGGCAATGATAGGTGGGCGGAATTCATTGTGACTAATGCTAGATTTACAATGCTGGATTTTTTTTTTAAGACTTGTCAAAACCTTGTGTGTCTTTGTGAATATGTAGGGGTACATTCCCATAGGTGCAGGCTGGATATCTGGAAAGCCGTTTATGTTAAAGAGGGCTTCCAAATTCTCCCCCTGTACTTCCACAACCTATGGACCACAATTGTGGGGAAGAGGCTCTTGTCCTCATCAAAATGAAACACTTCCATGTTAATGGCATGTGGCCTGATACGATGATATGATTGAGGAGGGGGTGGCGCTTTAAGGAGAAATAGAACATTTAGCTCAGGTATGTCCTTTCCTTGCGAGGAATTACTTTTTCATGACAAATCTTCACAATAATACTTAAAACTAGACAGGTGTTTACCTGGAGGTACATTGGGTGCATGCACCACACTCTCCAAATTCCGGAATAACACCAGCTAAGGCCTACAGTATACCTACCTTGTGGAGAATGATATCTCCAGCAAACTAAGCTTTCTCTCTCTGGTACCTCAAGATCTTTTAACATCACAGAGTACATGCACAGCCTGTGTCTGTTTCTATAAGCTCCCTGTGGACACACTGCTCAAGGTAATCGGTAGCTGATAAATGAAAAATAAGGGAACACAGATAAAAATTAAGCCAACAATTATACAATGATTTTTTTAAACACTATGATGTTTTTATTTATTTTTTTACACAAATCTTCTGCTTATCTACAGGGAAAGAACATTTTTCTCCAGTCCTAAAAACTTCCACACAACATACACATCCATTCCTTATAGTAAATAATCACTGTGTCAGGGGATTGGTGAACTATGGCTTACCCTCTCTATATAACAATCAAATTGGTCATACAAAATCATAATATTGTTTTTACAAGTGACATGAGATTAGCAGTTAAAATAAACCTGTGTGTTTTCCATGCACTGCAAAGCAACAGATCAATGGCAGTCCCATTATCTCCACAAACCTTTCCTTTGTTCACCATCTAAGTTGTTAAGCTTGGTTAGAGGTAGTATTCTCTCCACACCAAGGTGCTGTCTCATAAGAAAGGATCAAGTGACCTATCCTCCATGCCTGAATGGAGGCAAGGGTATGAAGGCAGAGTCACTATGGTTTGCTGGTGGGCTCACCATTATAATGAACCTGTTGCACAGGTTTGTTTTATGCCAAAACTTTGTATGGGTAGGAGATAACTAGATTAAATAGAGTTACTTTTTTCCCATATAATGATAGTTTTCTTTTATTCTCATATTGTGATCCTAAACACACAGACATCAGATTTTCACCATAATGATAAAATAAATGAATTGATTGCAAGCATGCTCAGAAAACAGAATGTGGACATTGCTCATCCTAAGTAATATAACAATAAAATGAGGTTCTCTTGAATATAATTTTATAAAAGATCTATTCATTTATTTGTGTAGCATGCACCCTGCTAATCTATTATACCTCTGTTATAGAGAAACTAGCCCCCAAAATGTATACAATTTTTTTCCTTTTTTTTAAATACAGACCAGCAGACATACTTACTGTCTATTTGTAGCTAAAGTACACAAGTACAGTTTTTATACTTACCATCTATTAAATTATGTTTAATAAACTTGGCACGGTTTACCTATGACAGGAAAGATCTCAAGCGATGACTAAAATGCTTTGTCTAGTATCCCATAGCTGTAACTTGTTGGACTGTTCTAGAAAGCAAATGACAAATAATGTTAATGCTTGAGTTCATGCATACAGTCTTTTAATATTTCATAGGTTTGTTTTTAACATTTTGGAAATGTTGCATATTTTATATTCAGCCTAAAACAATGAAATCCATTCTTCAATGGTGAACACATGGGAATGACCGAAGATAAACACGAGTCTTGCTTCAGTGCCTCTTGCTTTTCTCACCATTCCTCCCTTAAGCTACTGGTGAATCTGTGCAGCATAAAGATGTATACACAGAGTGCAGACGTTTGCCACTAGGCACTATAGAGGCAGGATATTGTGCTGCAATCTGATAACTCAATGAGCATCTGAAAAGATATCTATTTTAGTGGCATTTTGCAAGCATTGATACTTTCAAAATATTTTACAGATGCATAGCTCTGTGACCTAGTTCTTAAGTCTATACTAACTGCACAATCTAAGGCCCATTTTCCCAAGCTGTGGCCTGGGGGCTGCATGTGGCCATTTGATACTTGTTGTGTAGCCCGTGTAGCCAGTGATTTCCTTTCCTAGTTGCATACTCAGGACTTTTGAAGAAACAAACACATATATTTGTTTTTAATAGATCACTAGTAACTTTAAAAATATAAACTGCAGCTCTCACTGCAATACTCAAAAACTCACCTCCTGTTCACACTCACTGCCCCCCCCCCCCCCCCCAACACAAGTGGTTCTGCACCTAAAAAAAAATATTAAAAGCCAGCAGCTACTAATATTGCAGCTGCTGATTTTTAATAAAATCACACTTACCTGTCCCAGGGTCCAGCGATGTCGGCGGCAGATGACGAGCGATCGCTCGTCTTGCTGCTGCCCCCGCCGCCATCCTCTGTCAGGGAATCGGGAACTGAAGCATGTCGGCTTCACTGCCCCGTTCCCTACTGCGCAAATGCGCGAGTCGCGCTGCGTGTCTCTTCAGATCCCCCGGGGGGGGGCGTCTGCGGGGGTCTGCGGCGGTCTGCCCGGAAGTGGGTGCAGATACCTGGATTATCCAGGTAACTGCACCCCCTCCCCCCTGAAAGGTGCCGATTGTGGCACCGGAGGGGGGGAGGGATCAGAATAGCGGAACTTCCCCTTTAGGGTGAAGAGCCGCTTTAACTTCACAATTCACTCAAATACATTTTAAATTCAAACTGTAACACTGACTTAAGTAATTTTTTTTTCCACAGTAGCGTGACAATCCCTCCACCTCCGATCTAACTAATCACTCTCACCTTATGGCATGGACCCCTGTGATAACAGGTGGTCATGCAAGCGGGTATCAAAAGGGTTAACATGGACCATAAACTTCTCTTACGTCTCTTTAGATCTCAGCAAGGACGCCAAGTCATGAGTAGAAAGAAAAGTTCTAAGTGTTCACCGCTTAAGTATAAGATTTAATTTTTGTGTTCAAACACAAACTACTCACATAAAGATGATAAAAGCACAGCATGTAAAGATGGCAATCGTGTTAGTTCCGTAGGGCAGCAGAGGGTGACGTCATGTGTAGCTCCTCCCCCGTAGACGTTACATTCAATCAGAACATTCAACATCACCGGACTCCTCCCCTCTTCCCTTCGTTAGCAGATGGAGGCACTTGAGGAAAGGGGGAGGAGTTCAGTGATGTCGATGTCTGTGACATCACTGGATCTCCGACGGAACTCCCTGAAAACCTGGAAGCCTGTGGAGGAGTGAGTACCGATCAAAAGAATTTTGATCGATCAAAAAAAGAATCAATTAATTGAGGAATTCATCTTTAATTTCCACAGCCCTAATGAATACCTATACATTTAATCCTCAATGAGTTTCTTATCTCTTTTCACCTCTCTGGTGAGGACCCCAATCTAGAAGATTGATAACTGAGCAGGGTCCTCTGATTCCTCCTGTATTGAGTTATATTGTACTGTCTGCCCTCACATTGTAAAGCATTGTGAAAACCGTTTGCACTATATAAATCCTGTATATACACCTATAAATATTTGTCTCCAGACCTTGCTGTTGCCATTTCAGAATATATACAGTGCCTTGAAAAAGTATTCATATCCCTTGACATTTTTGAGATTTTGTCAGGTTACAACCAAAAAAATATAAATGTATTTTATTGGGATTTTATGTGATAGATCAACACAAAGTGGCACATATTTGTGAAGTGGAAGGAATGGACAAATAGTTTTCATCATTTTTTACAAATAAATATGTGAAAAATGTGGTGTGGATTTGTATTCAGCCTCCCTGAGTCAATAGTTTGTAGAACCACCTTTCACTGTAATTACAGCTGCAAGTCTAGAGAGTGACATTTTTGCCCATTGTTGTTTGCAAAATATCTCAAGCTCTGTCAGACTGAATGGAGAGCGTCTGTGAACAGCAATTTTCAAGTCTTGCCACAGATTCTCAATTGGATTTAGGTCTGCACTTTGACTATGCCATTATAAAACATGAATATGCTTTGATCTAAACCATTCCAATGTAGCTCTGGCTGTATCCTTAGGGTCATTGTCCTCCTGGAAGGTGAACCTCCGCCCCAGTCTCAAGTCTTTTGCAGACTCTAACAGGTTTTAGTCTAAGATTGCCCTGTATTTGGCTCCATCCATCTTTCCATCAACTCTGACCAGCTTCCCTGTCCCTGCTGAAGAAAAACATCCCCACAACATGATGCTGCCACCACCATGTTTCACAATGGGGATGGGGTATTCAGGGTGATGTGCAGTGTTAATTTTCTGCCACACATAGTGTTTTGCTTTTAGGCCAAGAAGTTAAATTTGGATCTCATCTGACCAGAGCACCTTCTTCCACATGTTTGCTGCATCCTCCACATGGCTTCTCACAAACCGCAAACAGGATTTTTTATGGCTTTCTTTCAACAATGGCTTTCTTCTTGCCACTCTTCCATAAGGGCCAGATTTGTGGAGTGAGTGACCAATAGTTGTCTTGTGGACAGATTCTCCCACCTGAGCTGTGGATCTCTGCAGCTCCTCCAGAGTTACCATGGGCCTCTTGGCTGCTTTGCTGATTAATGCTCTCCTGTCCCTGTCTGGTCAGGCGAGGCAACCTACATATCGGCACCATGTGATCATGCCTACCGTACTATTGAGTGGAATGTCAGCATGTGTGACTTGGGGGCATCCACGCATTTGCACCCTATTTGGCCGTGAGCATCATTCACGTTTGGGTGCCTTGTCGCACACACATGGCATTGGAGGCGGAGCTCACTGGGCCCTCTGGGGATATAAATTGAGGGCTAGTCATGGCTGGAATCTGTTTGTCACTTCCTATTTCACTCACATGCAGCAGTTTCCCTTTATTCAAGGTGTGTCCACACTCCTTGATGGATGCTAATCATCCATTCATTCCCTTCACATTTGAGCACTTAACTTTAGCATGGTCTGCCATATATATTGTCTCACACATTATTATGTTCACTCTCATGGTTCATTCATGCACACACCATTACACATTCATCTCATTTATTTCCCTGTCTCTGAGTTTCCAAGTCCATATAGCTTTGAACAACATTGGTTCATATGCGTATATCTATATGTTTCATTACATTGTATACTTCTTCATGGTTACTCTGTTGGTATAGTACCAACTGATACACATATATTCTTATCTTAGCTGACATGTACAATGGACTTGGATACATGCTATGCGGGACACACACTCTATCACACAGTTTTTTGTAATTATTTAAATTTACACTTTTTGTATTATTTATTTATTTCTCTATTGTCCCCTAGATTCCAATGCCGCTTACACACGATCAGAATTTCGGCCCGCAAAAGACCGGTGAGAGTTTTTCATTGGAAAATGCGACCGTGCGTATGCTCCATCAGTCTTTTGCTGGTGAAATTCCAGCCAGCAAAAGATTGAGAGCATGCTCTCAGTTTTTTGGTCTGGAAAAGTTCCTATCCGAAAGTGCGATCGTCTGTGGCTATTCCGACTTGCAAAATTCCTGTGCATGCTCAGAAACAATCTGATGCATGCTCGGAAGCATTGAACTTCCTTTTCTCGGCTTGTCGTAGTGTTGTACATCACCGCATTCTTGACGGTCGTAATTTAAGCAAACGTTTGCATGACACTGTGTATGCAAGGTAAACTTGAGTGGAATCCCATCGGAAAAGCCGTCATATATTTTTCTGACAAGAAATCCGATCGTGTGTACATGGCATAAGCCCATATCATTATTTAACCAGATTGGTTCATGCATATACATACTTATATCATATGCTACTTTACTTCTATACTGTTATGACAGAATCTATTGATACATATGCATTTATGTTTCAGTTGACATTAATAATGGATGCTGGGAGATCTTTAATGACACATTTCCCCATCCCGGCCATGTCTGCCTCCTCAGCTCCCAAGCCAGACGCTCATTACTGCTGCCTCTAGTTATCCAGCTATTGGTATTCGGATCCAGCCTTTGGTGAGTATAGGGCCATGCGTTTTGGACCCTCTTCACTTATTATCACAATACCATCTCTGTGTCGATACTTATTTGGTTCATTATACCCCCTGCAGATATGCTACACATGCATCTACCCCTGATGAAGTGAGCATGGTCTTGCGAAACACTTTTTTTTTTAACTTTATCTCTTTATAAATTTTTTTTCAATTTAAACATAGCATACAATATTCCCATATAAAACAACAGAGACACAATACAGGTTTTATATAACCCTTTTACACCCTTCCGTTCCCCGCATTCACCTCATTTCTCCACTCACACAAACCCACTCCTCATACTATTTCTTACCTAGCAGCCCTTCACACATTTTCTCATACCACAACTTCCAAATCTTATCGAATTTTTTAATACCTCCCTGTCTTATGTATGCTACCCTTTCCTTAAGGATAACCCTATTCATATTCTGCACCCACTCTCCACTTGTAGGGGGTGTAGAGGACTGCCATTTCTGAGCTATAAGTTTCCTAGCTTGAAAAAGGCACCTTAGTTTTGCTAATTTTCTATCTTGGGGGCCACTACCTCCCTCGATCCAACCCAATACACACCCCAGAGGTTCCACTTCTACTACCATCTCGAATATTTGAGTGATTATCGTCACTACCTCGCTCCAGTACCGATATAACTTGGAGCATCTCCAGAACATATGTATCATATCTCCTTCTGTCCTTCCACACCTAGGGCAAGCAGCATCACGCCTTCTACCAAACAAAAAGAGCCTCTTGGGAGTATAATATGCTCTGTACAGTAAGAATAAGTGAGAAAGCTTTTGAGGTGAAGAGAGGGACACCCAAGGTGCCAGCTCAAGAATCCTCTCCCACTGATCTTCCGAAATGCTTCCCACATCTGTTTCCCATTTTTTTCTATTTGTTTGCTCCTGCGTTCTTACCTGAGTCTTCTTACACAGATTTACATAGATTTTAGATATTAACCCTTTCCCCGATTTTACTCGCAGTATATCCTTAATTACTGGCATCTCGCACCATTCTATTGCATCCTCCCCAAACTGTTTTTCCAAAGCGTGTCTAACCTGCAAATATTTAAAAAAGGACTTTTTCGGGATTGCAAACTGATCCCTTAGCTCTTGAAATTGTTTCAGATTGCCATTCTGGTAAATCTGGTAAATAAACTTTATGCCGCTTCTTTCCCATTCCCTTATTTGTCCTATTTTTTGTATCTCATCTAGCTTATTATTAGCCCAAAGGGGGGAGTACTCCGTAAATCCCCTGTATCCCAGTATTCTTTTAGTTGTTTCCCACACCTTTATCATCAACCCTAGAGTAGGAATACCTCGCATAGAGATCTCTGACTCTAGTGCCACTACCAACGTTCTACCGAGAAGTTGTTCAAGGGGGGTTTTCTTTTTCTGTCCACCATCCTCTAAGCCCTCTCCTGCCAGGTGTTGTATCTGAGCCCCTAAGAAATAGTTAAATGGGTGTGGAAGTGCCACTCCCCCTCCATTGCTTGGAAGTTGCAAAGTCTTTAAGCTAATACGTGCTTGGCCCCCTTTCCAAATCAATTCTCTAAATATGGAGTCCACCTTATAGAACCATTTCTTGTAGATCCATACTGGAGAATTATGTAAAACATACAAAAGTTGCGGTAGGAATATAATTTTAATTAAATTACATCGGCCTGCTGTCGATAAAGGTAATTTCTTCCAGACATACATTTTTTGTTTAAATTTAGATAGCAATGGAACCAGGTTATACACTATGTACTGTTTGGGGTCTTTAGTGATGCATATGCCTAGGTATTTCATTTGGCTCACTATCTGGATATGTGCAGCTTCGCAAGGTAAAGGGCTATCCAGGGGATCAATAGGCAATATACAGGATTTCTCCCAATTTATCTTTAATCCCGCTAGGTGTCCAAAATGTTTAATTCTATACATTACTTCCCCTATAGAATGCTGTACACTTCCGAGAAGCAGAAGGAGGTTGTCTGCAAATAATACTATTTTTTCTTCCTCCTCCCCTCTCCTAAATCCCTTTATCCCCATGTTTGATCGAAGGGACACGGCCAAGGGTTCAATTGCCATAGCAAACAAGAAGGGAGACAGAGGACATCCCTGCCTCGTACCTCTCTTCAGTCGAATCCCGGCCGAACTGTCATTATTTATTCTTATCCTTGCTTCCGGGGATCTATATAGCATTTTTACCCATTTTATAAATACCAGACCCACATGGAATTCCTTCAAAACCCTCCACAAATAGCTCCACTCTAGAGTATCAAAGGCCTTGGCGGCATCCAAAGAGAGAACAGCTCTCTGATCATCTCCATCCGCTGGTATTTGAAGATTTAAAAAGACCCGCCTTATGTTTATGTTTGTGGATCTGCCAGGAATAAAACCTGATTGATCAGGATGAATTAGCTTTTCTATCACTCCATTTAATCTAGCCGCCAAGACCTTTGCTAGGATCTTTACATCCAGATTCAATAAAGAGATAGGTCTATATGATGAGGGGTTAAGAGGGTCCTTGTTTTCTTTCGGTATCACTATTATATTTGATTCCATCATTGAAGACGGAAGCTCCCCTGTTCTTATCGCCCAATTAAAAACTTTTAGCAGTATTTTGCAAATAATGTAACACCGGACATGTCCCCTTCAAATGTTTGGATGGCACATAAGGCTGTGATTAGAGGCCATTTGATTAATATCGCATCATTCAAAAACAAGTCCAAACTAGCAGACATCAGGTCCCTCACAAAGGATCTAGACCATCTATATCATAGAAATAACCAGAACCCGTCTAGCGACCTTCTTAAACAAATCCAGGAGAAACGCACAACCTTAGACTCTTTATTAACTTCTGATACTGAAAAAGCCCTTAGATGGTCTGAAAGCTAGATTTCTACTTAACAGTAATTCATATTCCACTATGTTCGCTAGAAAATTAAATCAATCCATGAAACCGCCCCACACATATAAATTAAGAAATACATCTGGAAACACAGTGTCTCACCCTAAAGAAGTCATGAAACTGTTTTTAGACTACTATAAAAATCTCCTCTCTACCCCACAACCCTCTCCTAAACAAACCTCTTTAGATTGGCTTAACGACATTACACTACCTACCCTCTCTGCGGAACAAGTTGAATCTCTCAATGCCCCTTGCACTGACACTGAAATCAATAAAATCATTGCCACTTTAAAGATATCCACAGCCCCTGGCCCAGATGGCTTTTCCACGTCATATTATAAAAAATTTTCCTCTATTATTACTCCTCACCTTACTAAACTATATAACAATATTTTACAAGGCGCCCAGTTTCCATCTGAGATGCTCTTAGCCAACATGTCCCTTCTTCCCAAACCAAATAAAGACCATACGGCCCCCCAAAACTACCGCCCAATATCAGTGATAGATAATGACTTGAAAATATTTGGTCGTATCTTGGCAGATAGACTATCCAGAGTTATCTCTCCTTTAGTTGACCCTGATCAAACGGGCTTCATTCCAAACAGGCAAATTACAGATAACATAAGATTGACCTCAAACATTATTCAAGATTCCAACTTACATTCCAAACCTACCCTACTACTTAGCCTAGATATACACAAAGCTTTTGATAGCGTATCCTGGTCATATCTAGACATTCTACTTCCCAAATATGGCATTAACAATAACTTCATACATGGCTTTAAGGCTCTGTATCACAACCCACAAACACGTATTAAACTCCCTGGCAACAATTCTGAATTCTTCCCCCTGACCAAAGGCACAAGACAGGGATGTCCCCTTTCCCCTCTACTTTTCGCACTTGCAATAGAACCCCTAGCCTGCGCTATCAGAAACAACCTAGATATTAAAGGATACTCCAAGGGAACCAGAGAGTATAAATTAAGTCTTTATGCTGATGACGTGCTTCTATTTATAACCGACCCTCTCATCTCTCTTCCCAACCTTACAAAAACCCTAGACATCTTTCATGACTTGACAGGTCTTTGTGTAAACTTGTCCAAGTGCTCGGCTTTACCGATTAATATTCCCCCAACCTTAATTTCTTTGCTTAAAGACAATTTCTCATTTAACTGGAATGAGGACTCATTCAGATATTTAGGTATCCAGATTACACCATCATATAAATCACTATACCAAGCAAACTACCCCTCACTAATCAACAAGATTAAAAATCTACTTAAACTTTGGTCGTCATACCACATCTCATTCTCGGGCAGAATAGTTGCCGTGAAAATGATGATTTTACCAAAATTATTGTTTTTTTTTAGAGCTCTTCCCATTGCATTAGCTAAAAAAACATTAGACTCCCTACAAAGGGACATCAATAAATTTATTTGGCTTAACAAAAAAAATAGATTTAGCAATTCTCTTATGTTTAGACCCCAAATAAAGGGAGGTCTAGGTATCCCCAACCTCTGGCAATATTATCTTTCGGCCAGATTCACCCAATTAGCTCAATGGTATGCACATTCACTTCATATCCCTTGGCTCCGCTTTGAAGAAGAATCTATCCTACCCTATAATCTACAAGGACTCCTCTGGTCCAAAGCTATTCCTCCACAGAAACTAAGGCATTTAAACTCTATCGTCACTCACACTCTTCAACTATGGAATAAACAGGCCACTAAATTTAAATTGTCCTCAGATACTCCCCCCCTTGCTTCCTTTCTAGGCGACCCTCGCTTTTCCCCCCCAGAAAGAGCTCATGATCATAATTCTCTATCGCATTGGAAGCTACATAATCTAACGCACCTAAAATCACTCTCTCACAATAACTCATTTCTCACCTTCACTAGTCTACAAATAAGATATGATCTCCCACCCTCGGAATTAGAGAACTATACCAATATAAAACACTTCTATCAGAAATTTTATTCACTCACACTCCACCCCCCTTACACACAATTCGAGCAAATTTGCATTTCCTTCCCTCGAGATAGGGGCATAATCTCCAAGATTTATAAGTGCTTAAATGAGTCCAATATGCCTGAGAAAACACTCCCCATGCTACAGTGGGAATCTGATCTAAATACCACATATACTTCTGAACAGTGGGACTCTATCCTTACAAACCTACATAAATGCACAAAAACAACCTCAATTAGAGAATCTTCCATCAAATTATTACATAGATGGTACCTTACACCTGCCAAACTTAACACTTTCTATCCCTCAATTTCTCCTCTTTGCTTTAGGGGTTGCCCCTCCCAGGGAACCCTATTACATATCTACTGGGATTGCCCTCACATAAAAAATACTTGGCATAAGGCCAGCAAAGTTATAGAAAAAATAGCCGGTAAAAAGCTCTCTCTTACGCCCCAAATATGTCTCCTATTCTTCCCTTTACAAGATATCCCAAAGAACAACATTACCCTAATCCATACATTCCTAAGCACAATACATTGGGCCATAGCCTTTAATTGGCGCTCCACTACGGTACCTTGGCCACAAATCCTTAACCGCATGATGGACATCAAACTTTCAGAAAGAATTCACCACATGCTATACGACTCAATGCCCCTTTACCAAAAGAAGTGGATGCCATGGGATACCGCTCTTTTAATTTAAGAGAGAATGGGAGATATAGGGTGAGAAAAGGTGAACCTAGACTCAGCTTTTTACTATCTTCCACCCCCCCACCGCAACATGCAAGTATCAATCGCTATATAACCCTTCCCACCTCTACCACTTATATATAGCCAACATTACAACAATGTGCAAATCTACAGATTTTCTTCTATTATTCATTTAACCATAATCCTTGTTATATTCCTGTACTACATTTATTGTTATTATCATATGCTTTTATACCTGTACCTTCGCTTAACTGTTTTATATTCTGACCTTACAAATAATAAAAATCGTTTGTAAACAAAAAACTTTTAACACCTCGCCAAAATGGCGGTAAACCTCCACCGGGAGGCCATCTGGGCCTGGGGCTTTTTGTCCTGCCATTTCCTGCACAATGCGCTGAATCTCTTCTAGCGTTATAGGGCCATCAAGGGTATCTCTATCTTCCTTAGAGAGGGAAGGAATTGTCAGCTCGCTGAAAAAATGCATCCATTTCTTCCCCCTTCTCAGCCTGATTAGAATGATATAAATCCTCATAGTAGGCTCTAAATCTCTCTAGTATGTCTAACTTATTTGTGGATATCCTACCCTCTGCCATACTAATCCTTGGTACCATAGAAGGTGTTGAGTTTGTTTTCACCAAATGCGCTAGCATCCGACCAACCCTTTCACCTTCCCCAAATGCTAATTCTCCACCCTCGTTGCTGATTTCCCTCCCCTATCTCCAAGGAGGCTATCATTGCTGAGTGGTCAGAAAGGCTTCTTGGCATATATTTTATTTTACTTACTAATGCAACTGCCTTGTCATTCCCCAAGATCATGTCTATCCTTGACAAGGTTGAGTGTGTAGTAGAGAAACACGAGAAAGAACGGGATTATGGGTTCTGAATCCTTCAGACCCATTTCTCCCATAAACTGCGAAAGACGGCTTTCAGTTATAACTCCTTGTTGTATCCTCCCGTTGGAGAACCTGTCCATTATTTTATCAATAACCAAGTTAAAATCCCCCGTTACTATCAATGGGACTCCCGGCTTGTCCAACACAAACTCAACCAGTGCATATAGAATATCCATAGAAGAGGGTGGTGGTATAAAAATATTGGCCAAAATCTGAGTTTTTTCCTCTATTTTACCATATAGAAAAATATACCTCCCCTGCTCATCAATCTTAGCCTGGAAACAATTAAAGGGTGTCCCTGCTTTGATCAGAATACTAACCCCCCTAGAAAAGGAGGTGTAAACTGAGTGGTATTGAATAGGGTACTCCCCCCAACCTAGCTGCGAAATAGAAGCATTTGTAAAGTGTGTCTCCTGTAAACAAAAAAACGCTACCCCATGTGACCTAGCCATTGACTTAACCGCCATCCTCTTCCTCGGATCTCCCAAACCTCTAACATTCCAAGAATATAGGGTGAAACTTTTCCCTTTTAACCCTGTAAATTCACTCATTGATAATTATAGTGTCCATACTTATTATAAAATTTTTGTAATCCCCCTTTGTTATTCAGTTTTGTGTGGCTATCTTTTACCCATTGTTTCATTGTGGTTAAATGTGCTTTATATAGTGCTCTTCTAATTAGAATGTGCTTCTCCCACTCTTCTCTACATCCTACATACCAACCAACCCTTATACACCTTTCCCTCCCTTCTCTCTAGTCACACCCACCACCCAACTCACACACTTCTCCTGTTGCCTCTCTAGGCACCTCCTGGGGCCTTCTAATGTGACCTTCCCATACACACCTTATTTGTAAAACTTTGCACACCATTCTTCCATGAGTTAATCCCTTCCCTCGCCCCCTTACCTCCACCCCCCACCCCAAAAACCCTCCAAACACAAAATATACCCCATACAACAAACGTGGAAGGAGAGCAGCCCGCTAGCCTCCCCATAAAAAGGGGTATCATGCGTGCCGTTCCCCTCCTTCTCTATCTCGCCCTCCCCTCTCCCCTCTCTCCCCCACCAGTAGTAAAGACAACATCTTACCAATTATCCCCCCCCTCCCCCCCACTACAACAAAAATGAACCCATAATTTTCCCCCTCTCCCCCCAGAACAGGGAGAGGAGAGGGAGGGGGGGAAAGACCTAAGAAGAGAGCAAACATAACAGTCCGCCACTACTATAGTCTCTGAGAATGGGACTCCAACCACTCCTCAACACCTCTAGGGTTATCAAATATTATAGCCCTTTCAGGGGCATTTAACCGTAGTCTTGCTGGATATAATAGAGCATAAGTCACATTTATCTGATGAAGTTTCCGCTTTCCCCGAATTTAGCTCTCCTTTTTTGAAGATCTGGCGAAAAGTCCGGAAAAATCGATACTCGAGAGCCATTATATATAATCTTGCCTATTTCTCTAGCTTTGCGTGTGATAATCTCTTTGTCTTTATAGAACAATAATTTGGCCAGGAATGGTCTTGGGGGGGCTCCAGTTTGTGGAGGTCTTGCGGGGAACTCTATGTGCCCTTTCAATAGCAAAGAGTGATGAAAAAATATCCTGACCAAACATATCCCCAAACCATTTCACTAGAAAAGCTATGGGGTCTGATCCTTCACAGTGTTCTGGCAAACCCACTATCCGGATATTCTTCCTCCTCATCTTGTTCTCCATTTCATCTAATTTATTTTCCTGTTTGGTTAGCTGTTCTTGCATAGACCTGACTTCCCCGTATCAGAGGAGCCAGGTCGTCCTCAATCCGACCAACCCGGCCCTCTAAGGCTGTAGTCCTTTCCTGAACTTTTTGGATATCCTGTCTAACATAGGATAGTTCCTCCTGGATGGTGATAAGTTGAGTACTCATTGCTCCTAGGGATTCTCTACATGCATTGACTGCCATCAGAACCTCTTTTAACGTTGGCTCAGGTTCAGATTCCAACACTCCTTGAGGCCCCTCCTCGAGTGGCCCAAGTGCCCCTTCCAAACCTACAGCGGTGGCCTGACCCTGGATGCTTTCCATATCTTCACCTCCTTCCGAGGCCATCGAGGGATGGCTTAACCCGTTGCTTTTCCTAATGCCCTTAGCACCTGATAGCCTATTAGTTTGATTTTGCTATCCCTGTTGGATACCCTTTGGGGGGTCTGGCTAAGCCCCTGGCCAGGATTATGGGCATATTTTTCTAATTTTGAGGCCGCGGCTGCTTGGCTCACTTTAGTCGCACAATGCGACGGCATAGTGACTTTGCCTTTGTTCAGGGCTAGTATTCAAAATAAATATAGACACTTAGTTTCCTTCTCAACCCCGGGTCCGATCGGATAATATGCCAACTGTCCTTCAAAAAAAAAGGGAGGGGGGGAGGAGAAGGAAAGGGAGAGCATACACGACAAAAGAGATATCTTTTCTTCACCTTTATCTTCTCCCAAAGCAAATAGTAATTTATCTATTTGGATTCAGTTTACAAGGTATCTCGTGGTAGCTTTAATTGCCTGGTGTGTTACCCCAAAGGGGATCAAACCCTGGGGGAGGACAATGCCTCAGTAAGTCCAAGTGAGTCCAAAAAAAAAACTCCACCCAATACTATGCACATAGACAGGCTCTTTAAAACACATTAGCAACTCCTCCAGAAAATACAGTTCTTAATGTTATCTCTTAGGCCGCGTACACACGGGCGGACTGTTCGTCCAACTTTGTCCGCTGAACAGTGTTTCAGCGGACAGTCCGCTCGTGTGTGGGCTTCAGCGGACAGTTTCAGCGGACAGTCTGACGAACAAAGTTTTTCGGAATTTCCGTAAGACTGTCCGCTGAAACTTGGTTTGAGCGAACAGTTCGCTCGTGTGTAGGCTTGTTCGGCAAACTAAGTCTCGCGCATGCTCAGAAAGAATTTACACGGCGAAGGTTGCATTGCAGTGTATCGGACACCGAATTTCTCGTCCTGTCGTACGTGCCGTTCACGTCATCGCGCAAGTTTTCAGCGGACTGTTCGTTCGTCGTGTGTGGTCAAGTCCGCTCATGCAAATTTTGAACGGACTGTTTGTCAAACTGTTTGACGAACCTAGTTGGGCGGACAGTCCGCCCGTGTGTACGCGGCCTTAGGCAAAGTGCTTAGTTGTCAGGGCTGAGGTAGGGGAAAAGCACCAAGCAAGCAAATATATAGGGTTGGAGTTTATAGATCTGTTCAGCGTCCTTCCACAACATATAATATCTTAATCACAATTCACAGTTCAGTTCAGGGTTCACTGGACGATACACACTCACCACCCTGTTTAAGGCAGAACTATTCTTCACTCAGCTGTTTCTCACCACAATCTCTTGAGATCACCTGCATGCCTCTCCTGTCATGTTTCTTTAGCAGTGCATATGCAGAGAGCTTGCTCCTCCCATCGCTTCTCCAGTCTCAGCGTTCAGCGCCCAGGTCCCGGGTCTCCTCGGCCCCCAGATCAAGCCACCCAGCAGGAGACAGGGAGAAAGCTGTCCCTGTCCCGTCCACTATTCCACCCACTGCCGCCGAATCACGATCTCCGCCGCACGGCGGGATGGCAGGCAGGGGGGGAGAGAATGACTGTTCAGCGTGGTGTCAGCTTCCCAGGCTGCTATCCACCAGTGTGAAGGCAGGGCTAACGGGGGAAGACACCGCTCATTGTGGGGGCATGGAGGGGAGAGCGAGACGCCGGCTCACTCACACACACATAGCCTCCTACTCCTGCATCCGGCCACGCCCCCCCCCACCGCGAAACACATTAGTATTCTTTTCATGCCTGTGTACTTTGCAATTTGCATTTTGTACCATGATACCTGTAATGACATTTTTTACTGTATTTATAATTTCAGTGGCTTGGCTATGATTCATGTTTATGTTTGCATGACAATTTTAATACATTTTGAGACTGCATTTACTCTGTCAATTGTTGGCTAACTGCATTCACCTCATTTAAACTCCTGGGGCGATTTCCTGTTTTTTGTTGCATATGTGAATACCTCTGAATAAAGTGCGTACTGAAATATCAAAATACACTAATTAGAACATTAATCCTACTGTGCAATTAAATATCACCATAAATAAATATGCATTGTATATTAAAAGATCAGTGTCTCACACAATTACTTAAATATACTGAAACAGATAATAAAACTGTATATAATAATATTAGCCCTCAGTAGTGACAACACACACGACACCCTTGAAAGATGTGACAGGGTACACCAAGGAAAGATCCTCTACCAAAAAAATTACTGCTGCTTACCAGCTGGCCAGATCTCTTTTTTAAGAAGATCCAACATGCCTGTGGCTTATCCCCAGCCAGGGTCTTTGTGCAAAGGTAGCAAGATGTATCCCAAATGTTCCACTTAAATCAGCAAGAAACTTCTGACTATTCAAGGTGACTGGATGTTTGCCAAACTTTCAACCTTTCACCACAGCCATCCACAGTGTAACTGATAAGTACAATCATTTGATGTGATGCCTGCATTTAGTTTCTTTCCCTCGGTTTTTACCTGGTGATCTGGCCAGTAACACACCTCTTGTATTAGAGTGACCCCCACTCTGGAAGAAGGAGCTCAGGAGGCACAGCCACCAGTTGATAATGGTATTTCCATGAATCTTCCAGGACAGCTACTTGGGAGATGATTGGCTTCACCCTTTGCTTCACCCCACCCGGAAAACTCAGTGACTCAGTGCAAGGCTTCGCTCTGTATATAACGTGGTGAGTCACTGTATTGCCTGTTCCCCATTGATAATGTCTGTTAATGACGAAACACGTCTGGAGGAAAAACACGTCACCAAATGATCTAACTAGGAGGACTGGCTCCATGTGTTTGTGCTGGCTGGCATCTTTTTAATATGCATGCAATCTTCTATTTAAATGTAAGTGCATTACCTTACTTTTAATAAATACAGTTTAGATAGTATTACACTATGGCCAGTCTGTTTTCTTCTGGGGCACCCATTTGAGTTCAGGACGAATACCATAGGTGGAGAGAGGAAGTGATCTGTACAATGCAGCCCACCAGCATCAGTGTTGACATCTACAAGCTAAAGGCCTTGGCTAGGCTATAGTCATCTGTCCTTTATGCTTGCCATCTGGTAAGCAGATATTATTTATGGTCATTGGGCACTCTCATGTCTGTGTGTATACACTGTGGTGATATAAAGATTTACAAGTGTTTTGGATGGATTATTTTTACATTATTTTCCAGCACTGCCTTAACCCTCTTAGGCATGGAGGTCACCAGAGCTTCACAGGTTGCCACTGGAGTCCTCTTCCACTCCTCCATGACTACATCCTGAAGCTGGTGGATGTAAGAGACCTTGCGCTCCTTCACCTTCTGTTTGAGGATGCCCCACAGATGCTCAAGAGGGTTTAGGTCTTAAGACATGCTTGGCCAGTCCATCACCTTTACCCTCAGCTTCTTTAGCAAGGCAGTGATCGTCTTGGAGGTGTATTTGGGGTAGTTTTCAAGTTGGAATACTGCCCTGCATCCCAGTCTCTGAAGGGAGGGGATCATGCTCTTCTACAGTATGTCACAGTACATGTTGGAATTCATGGTTCCCTCAGTGAACTGTAGCTCCACAGTGCCAGCAGCACTCATGCAGCCCCAGACCATTACACTCTCACCACCATGCTTGACTGTACACACTCGTCTTTGTACTCCTCACCTGGTTGCCGCCACACACACTTGACTCCATCTGAACCAAATAAGTTTATCTTGGTCTCATCAGACCACAGGATATGGTTCCAGTAATCCATGTCCTTAGTCTGCTTGTCTTCAGCAAATTGTTTTCAGGCTTTCTTGTGCATCATTGTTAGAAGAGACTTCCTTCTAGGATGACAGTCATGCAGACCAATTTGATGCAGTGTGCATCGCATGGTCTGAGCACTGACGGGCTGACCCCCCCCCCCCCCCCCCCACCCCTTCAACCTCTGCAGCAATGCTGGCAGCACTCTATTTCCCAAAGACAACCTCTGGATATGATGCTGAGCACATGCACTCAACTTTGGTCGACCATGGCGAGGCCTGTTCTGAGTGGAACCTGTCCTGTTAAATCACTGTATGGTCTTGGTCACCATGCTGCAGCTCAGTTTCAGGGTCTTGGCAATCTTCTTATAGACTAGGCTATAATGGATCTTTATGTAGAGCAACAATTTTTTTTTTTTCAGATCCTCAGAGTTCTTTGCTATGAGGTGCCATGTTGATCTTCCAGTGACCAGTATGAGGCAGTGAGAGCGATAACACCACATTTAACACACCTGCTCCCCATTCACACCTCAGACCTTGTAACAGTAACGAGTCACATGACACCGGGGAGGGAAAATGGCTAATTGGGCGGTGTGTGTTATTTTGAGGGGGCAGCAGGTGTGAAGGAATGCTGTAAAGTAAGAATACTTTCAAAAATACACATTTTTATTGTTTATTTTTATGATTTTTTTAAAATGCAAAGTGAGCGAACAGAAGAAAAATCAAAATCAAATCATTATTGTCATCACCCTCTGGCTTCAAAACAGCATTCACTCTTCTAAGTACACTTGCATACAGTTTTTGAAGGAACTCAGCATGTAGGTTGTTCTAAACATCTTTGAGAGCTAACCACATATCTTCTGGGAATATAGGCTGCCTCAAATCCTTCTTCTTTGTGTAATTCCATGTAGACTCAATGTTGTTGAGATCAGGGCTCTGTGGGTGTCAAACCATCACTTCCAGGACTTCTTGTTCCTACACTGAAGATAGTTTCTAATGACATTGGCTGTATGTTTGGGGTCATTGTTCTGCTTCAGAACACATTTAGGGCCAATCACACACCTTCCTAATGGTATGACATAATGGATAAGTATCTGCCTGTATTTTTCAGCATTGAAGAAACCACTGATCAGGCAACCTTGAGGGCCACATATGCAGTGGTTGGCCAATGAAACTTAATGCAGCAGAGTAAAGACACATCATGCTTACTTCCTTTCGACCAGTGCCTTCAGCACAGAACTGGTGGAAACCAGTGGGACTCAGGTACACATATCTACTGTCCAGAGAAGTCTGGCCAGAAGTGATCTTCATAGAAGAATTGCAGCCTAAAAGCCATACAAGACTAAGTGACCCAACTATAAAAGAAACTGGGGTACATTTTGTTACAATATTGAGTGTCATCAGGCAACAGTGAAGCATGGTGGAGGTTGTTTGAAAGTTTGGGGCTACATTTCTACAAATGCAGTTGGAGATTTTGTCAGAATCAATGGTCGAAGATATGGTCAAACATGTCAAAGATAGAGTTTTTGACCCTTGTACTACTGCAAAGGCCACATAGATATAATCCATTGTGGCAGCACAAGACAAAAACCTAATGAAGCCTAAATGCTGCATGTACTGATTGTTTGCAAGTAGGCTTCTTATTCTGCATTTCTGCTGTGACTATGTGAATGACCTATGGAGATAGCACTGGGGATGCATCTTTTGGCTTGCAGAGTTGCTAAGCTATTTTGTGTATCGTAGCACAAGGGACATTACAGGTTAACCACTTCAGCTCCAGAAGGATTTGTCCTCTTCCTGACCATGCCATTTTTTGCGATATGGCACTGTGTTGCTTTAACTGACAATTGCATGGTCGTGCGACGTGGTACCCACACAAAATGTAAGTTTTTTTTCCCACAAATAAAGCTTTCTTTTGGTGGTATTTTATCCCCTCTGTGCTTTTTATTTTTTGTGCTATAAACAAAAAAATAGCGAAATTTTGAAAAAAAAAATAGTTTTTGCTATAATAAATATACAAAAAAAGTTTTAAAAAAAAAATGTCTTCATCAGTTTAGGCCGATATATATTCTACATATTTTTCGTTAAAAAAATCACAATAAGCGTACATTGATTTGTTTGTGCAAAAGTTATAGCATCTTCAAAATAGGGGATAGATTTTTGGCATTTTTATTATTATTATTTTTTTACTAATAATAGTGGAGATCAGCGATTTTTATCAGGACTACAACATTGCGGCTGACAGATTGAACACTTTTAACACTTTTTGGGACTATTGACCTTTATACAGCGATCAAACCTCAAAATAGCCACTGATTACTGTATAAATGTCAGCAGCAGGGAAGGGGTTAACACTAGGGTGCCGATCAAGGGGTTAACTGTGTTCCCTCAGTGTGCGTTCTAACTGTGGGGGATGGGAGTGACTGGAGGAAGAGACCAATCACTGTTTATAACTAATAGGAACACACAATCTGTCTCTCCTCTCCTGACAGAACTAGGATGTGTGAGTTTAGACACACAGATCCCTGTTCTGTCTCTCGTGCCCGCAATCATGGGTGGCCAGTGGAGACACATCAGGTCCCCCACTGTGCAGTGGGCGCATGTGTGCAGGGCTGCCAAGGCTCTTAAAGTAGCCAACATACCTGTATGTCGTTTTGTGCAGGACGTACAATATATGTACATGAGGCGGTCGGGAAGTGGATAAAGCACAAAGCTGGGCTTACTCCCACCCCTCATTGATATTCTTTGCTCCCTGTGTTTTTTGCTTTTAACCACTTGGCGCCCAAGCTACATCATATGACGTTGTGGGCTTTGTGGTGGTATATCTGAATGATGCCTGAGGTTGCAGACATCATTCAGATATCGGCATTTTCAGCTGGCGATTCCCTGCACCATAATAATGATCATAGTGGCTGTTCCACCGGTTGATCATTCTTACGGGTGGCGGGAGGGGATGCCCCCCCTCCCGCCGCCCTCCGGTGCTTCTACCGACTCACCGCTTCCATCTGTGAGTCAGTCACAGGATCCGCTGAGGTGAGATGTGGGGTCTTATTGACCCCATATCTCACTGTAAATACGTCCAATCATGCCATATTCCTATTACAAGGGATGTTTACATTCCTTGTATTAGGAATAAAAGTAATCAAATTCTTTTATTTTTTTTTAAAGTGTCAAACTAAAAAAAATAAATGTAAAATTAAGAATAAAAAAATTAAAACATTTTAATTGCCCCTGTCCCAGTGAGCTCGTACACAGAAGCGAACGCATACGTAAATTATTGCTCTCGCTCTAACGTTCGCGACGATACCTCACATGTGTGGTTTGAACACCGTTTCCATATGTGGGCGGCCACATATGAAAACGGTGTTGAAACCACACATGTGAGGTATCGCCGCGAACGTTAGAGCAAGAGCAATACTTATAGCCCTGGACCTCCTCTGTAATCCAAAACATGTAACCAGTAAAAAAATGTAAAGCATTTCCTTTGGGGATTTTTAAATACCAACATTTGGCGCCATTCCATGAGCATGTGCAATTTTGAAGCGTGACATGTTGGCTATCTATTTACTCGGCATATCTTCCTCTTACACATTATGCAAAAAAATTAGGCTAACTTTACTGTTTTTTTTTTTTTAAAGCATTAAACTGTTTTTTTTTCTGAAAAAAACGTGTTCAAAAAATTGCTGCGCAAATACCGCGTGAGATAAAGAGTTGCAACGACTGCCATTGTATTCTCTAGGATCTTTGCTAAAAAAAACATATATAATGTTTGGGGGTTCTATGTAATTTTCTAGCAAAAATAATTATGAATTTTACATGTAGGAGAGAAATGTCAGAATTAGCCTGGATGCGAAGTGGTTAATTATACGTACCTTTTTTCAAAATCTTCAGGATAGAGACAAGATGTTCAAGATCCTCTTTCTATTTGAATTTTCTCCCAGCCATGGGTTTTTTTCAATGATGAGAGAGCGAGGCTGACATGATGATCAATATGCCACTCTCTACATCATTGCCCTGTTATTCCAGGGTGCCCAGCAGGTGGGTCCATGACATCTTGCACTCATAGTATGTCATTAGTCTTCCAAGTAAAACTCTGTGCCTCACTTAAACCATGAGATTGAGGACGTCTATTGGGAGAGAAGAAGTTCTGTTGGAGACAGTGCTAAAGAGAATGTGAGTATTGCAATAAGAACAACTTTTTTTTATTTTCAACAATGGGCAAGGTTCCTTTAAAAAGATTTGTAAAGCCCTAAGGCTAACTCTGCGCTATAACCAAGGTGAAAATTGTTGAATTAAATTAAAATACTAAATAAGCTGCTAACATCAAAAAGTTCAGTACAAAAACACCAAACAAAGTCTATATATCAAAAAAGATGCAGCGCCAAATAAACTCATAAACAATATTGAATCAATATATAAATATAATCAATATAATAATATATATGTGAAAAAATACCAAAGTGAAAAAGAAAAACATGAAAAAGGAAATCTAAAGTAGAATACCATCACTGATAAAAGTCCATTCCTAGCAGTGTCCATCCAATTAAGCAAAAAGAATTATGAGTTGCAAGAAAAAATGTGTGACAAACTCTTCAAAACAAAACAGAGTGTGCGTGCAAATCGCCACCCAATTTGTTTGAATAACCTGTTTACCAGAAAGCAATGACCACCACAGCAGTCTCGCCTAGCATAGCGAAGTAAGGTCTCCCCTAAACCTTAAGGAATATCCAGAGCGCCCGCTGTTGCTATTGATACTCAAATACATAAAGCAAAAGAAACTTCCATGGTGTAGTATGTTGATAAAAGTAGATTTAATAAAATAATATGTTTACACTTATAAGAGATTGGTCATCTAGCAGCAAAAACGATACAGATTCAGTTTGCCAGAATTGCGGTATCACAGTCAGTCTCGGTATACTTCCTTTATCATGTGCCCATCCACTGTCCCGGAAGAAAACAAACGTGATGATGTCACCGCCAATAAGCACTGGGATATACTGAAAAACTACAACATACTTGGCTCAGTGATCCAGAGATACAGAGGAGCTTCCTCTCTTAGCCCTTGTACACACAATGGATTTTGTCTGAAACTGTTGCATACACACAGTCAGACAAAGTTGTCAGAAAATCCGATCGTACTTAATGTGATGACGTTATTTCATTAGGACGGGACTACGTTCAGGCTAGTAGCCAATAGCTTTGGTCTAGGAATTTGATCTGAGCATGCATGGCACTTTGTCCGATCGGAATTCTCTATACATGATCGGACAAAGTCCGATCGGATCCTGTTGTCGGAAAATTTTATAGCCCAGCTGGAAAACTTGGTCAGTTGGATACTCCAACGGAAACAGTCCGATGGAGCCCACACACTGTCGGATTATCCGACAACACGGTCCTATCGGACGTTGTCCATCGGAATGTCAGACCGTGTGTACAAGGGCTAAGACAAAATATAGTTCCAAATGTGATTGACCTTCCAAAAACTTTTTCATTTTTCCAATCAATGAAAGGTTTTTTTCCATTCCGCAAATGTAATATTTGTCAAATAAATTCTTTCAGAGGGCGAAAATGTGAGACCTTCCAATCTTCAGTAACAACTACGTCTTATAATATCGAATTCTTTGTGACTTGCTCAACTCGATTTGTAGTCTACATGATACAATGTCCTTGTTCTAAGCAGTACATTGGACATACTAAAAGGGACTTACATGTGCAGAACATGTGGGGAACATCAAGCGAGGCTTTAAAAAACACAATTTATCAAGACATTATGATAAATACCATGACAGAAACCTTAAGGGAACATTTTTGGCCCTTGATAAAATCCAACCTCATTGGAGGGGGACCAACACAATTAGATCCATCTTAAAACTTGAAACAAGTTTGAAACAATGGATTGGCTTTTTGTTCTTTCTTTTGTTCTATTCAAAATTTAAATTTTTATATTATAACTTTTATGATAAAACTTATTGTTATTAATATTGTTCTTAATTATGGTCATCTTTTTAATTTTTAATATCTAATGTTCTTTAAATGTCAAACTGGCGGAGTTTGTGATTCACTAAGGTTTCCTTTCTTCCTGTGTCTGGAGACTATATGTTCGAATATTATTGCCCCATTGTCTATAATTATTTTGTTATTCTTTGAAATAATTCCTAAATCTCCACTAGATGGCATTTTTCCTCCATCTTAATTACTTCCTATTTTCTATTTGGCCCTATTTGCGGTCAGCAGCTAAAATGGCAGTGATGGTTTTCCAATCATTTCATTTAACCTGCAGTTTCCAATAGTTAAAATGGCTCTGAGGAGTATTTAAGCATCTTACGTATTGACAGTGTCACCTGGCCAATCCCCAGATGACGTCCTATTGATGATGAAACGCGTAGGGTGGAGCCTCTGATGGTGATGTCATCATGTTTCCAATAGTTAAAATGTCTCTGAGGAGTATTTAAGCATCTTACGTATTGACAGTGTCACCTGGCCAATCCCCAGACGACGTCCTATTGATGATGAAACGCGTAGGGTGGAGCCTTTGATGGTGATGTCATCATGTTTGTTTCCTTCTGGGATGGGCGCATGATATAGGAAGTATAGAGAGACTGACGGTGATACCACAACTCTGGCAAACTTAATCTGTACTGTTTTTTGCTGATAGATGACCAATCTCTTGTATGTGCAAACTTATTATTTTATTAAATCTACTTTTATCAACATGGCGGGAACAAATTTTTTCTTGCAACTCATACTTTTTTTTTTTTTGATTAATTGGATAGGCACTGCTACATAGGAATTTATGGACTTTTAAAAGTGATGGGATTCTGCTTTAGTTTTCTTTTTTCACTTTTTTCTTTTTCACTTTGGTATTTTTTCACATATATATTTTATATTTATATATTGACTCAATATTGTTTATGAGTTTATTTAGCGCTACATCTTTTTTGATATATATTCTTTAAAAAGAAATTTTGCCTGGAGTTGGGTTTTACCTGTATGAGACAGCAAAAGCCTTCTTTTGTAATGCCCTCTTCCTGTTATTGTAAAGCCGCGTACACACGGAGCGGACTGTCTGGCCAACTTAGTCCGTCAGACAATCCGATGGACAGTCCGTCATACGTTCGAATGAACGGACTTGCCCACACACGGCACTTTTTGAGCGGACTAATACGGCGTACTAAGTCCGCCATACTATCCGCCCTACTTTTGAAATGAACGGACTCGCCCACACACGCGGAGGAAAGTCCGCTCATTTCGAGCACGTCTCCAGGTAGGCGGGGCCCACGAAGGAGACGTCGCTGACCCCGCCGCCTGGAATGGACTTAAAGGGGAACCACAACGCCGAAAAAAATCGGCGTGGGGTCCCCCCCAAGTCCACAACAGACCCTTGTCCGAGCACGCTACCCGGCCGGCCAGGAAAGGGGGGCGAGCGAGCGCCCCCCCTCCTGAGCCGTACCAGGCCGCGTGCCCTCAACATGGGGGGTGCCTTGGGGAAGGGGGGGCCGCGCGCCCCCCCACCCCAAAGCACCTTGTCCCCATGTTGATGAGGACAAGGGCCTCTTCCCGACAACCCTGGCCGTTGGTTGTCGGGGTCTGCGGGCGGGGGGCTTATCGGAATCCAGGAGCCCCCTTTAATAAGGGGGCCCCCGGATACCGCCCCCCCACCCTATGTGAATGAGTATGGGGTACAATGTACCCCTACCCATTCACCTGTGGAAAAAAAGTACAAAAAAAAACACAACACAGGGTTAAAATATTTTATTGCACAGCTCCGGGGGTCTTCCGTCTTCGGGGGTCTTCTCGCTGGACTCCTCCGCTATCTTCTTGTAGCTCTTTTGCTAGCGGAGGAGTCTGGCTTTATTCCTCACCGCCGGCCTCTTCTCCCGACTTCGGGGGTCTTGTCCCCCTCTTCGGTTCTTCTGCCGGGCCACCGCGCCTTCTTATAGCTCTTTTACAGGCGGTGGCCCGGTCTTCTGTCGCCGCCGTCGCCATGTCAACATGTGCAATCTCCCATCATAGGGGATCAATGTACGTGTTTTGGGGGTGCAACCCCTTCATATCAGCCAATTTAGTAGCGAGGAAGGGGTTGCACCCACAAAATGCGTACATTGATCTCCTATGATGTCATGTGGCACATGTTGACACACTGGGGGTTATTTACTAAAGGAAATCCACTTTGCACTGCAAGTGCACTTGGAAATAAAGTCACTCTAGATCCGAGGGGGATATGCAAGGAAAATAAAAAAGAGCATTTTAGCTTCCACATGATTGGATGATAAAATCAGCAGAGCTTCCACTCATTTCAGATCTACACCTTAGATTTAGAGTGACTGCACTTCCAAGTGCACTTGCAATGCAAAGCAGATTTGCCTTTTGTAAATAACCCCCACTGTGTGTATCTTCAAAATTTGGCTTTTCTAAAGATTTAAAACTGTTTTTTAAAATCTCAAATTGATGCTAGCTAGTTTTGTGTGTGTTAGATTCTTCCTAAAACATTGATGATGTTCTTCATTTTTTGTTGTACATCATTGATGTTTTTCTTTAGATTCTCTAAATCGTGATTGCACCCCATTATCTCCCCGATGAGGATCTGGGCACTTTCACTGGTAAAATGAGATTCTTCTTCCACAACATCCACATCACCTAAAAATAAACAAAAAACACACCATGTATTATAAAAATGCAGGCATATATCTATTACCTGAAGCTGTTGTCTGAGACACTCTCCTGTTGTGGTGACAATTTCGGCAATTTAAACAACCTCTCCTTCCTCCTCCTCTGCTCCTGAGTCTTCTCTCCCCTATGAGATTGTAAAAAAGGAATACTTAGCACACCGATATTTGAGGGCAGAAATAGTAATATGAAACATTGCTTGGAAGTGTCGTACAATTGTCTTTTTTGCAGAGTTCCAAGCTAAAAACTTTATTTTTTACACTTTCTAAAGCTAGAATACTTATCTGTTTTGTACAAGTTTCACAGATGGAGACACCCCTATAGTTTCCACTGGAGCACATGTGTGGGACATAACATAAAGGTTTTTTTGTTAAATAAATACTTGCCTATGTGTTTTACTTCAAAAAGGACAGTTTATTTGTGAGTAGGCAGGTACATTTCAAAAATACAAAGTCAAATTAAGAAGGGACACCAACACCAAACAACCTCCTTGAGATTAAACGCACAAAAAAAAATTATGGAGATCACCAAAATAAAAAGGGAGATCTTGATTAAAAAAACAACCACAAAATTTAAAAAAAAATCTTAAATCATAAAAATAAAAAATGAAATAATAAAGGAAGGGGGGGCGCATGCGCGAGGCTCGGCATGGCAGACGTGCTTCCATAGAGCTCCGCACTCCCCACCGCATTACCGGATCATATCTGCAGATATAAAACGTAATCTTGCTGCAAACAGACCGGGATCGCCTCCTGATACTCCGCTGCATCTAGCGGTATGGTTCTCACGGGACCTAAGGGCAAGAACAAGCCAAAACCCATTAAAGAAGCTCTGGCCCGGGCCTCCTCTAAAATGGCGGCGAAAGCTCTAGCTAAACAACACGCGGAATCTCCGGCGGCCTCGGATAGTGGAGAAGAGGAGGACACAGACTCTAATCTTGGCTCCCCACCCCTACCCTCCACAGGTATGTCGCAAACCGCATTCCTTAAACACATGGAATCCATGCTCCAGAAAGCTCTCAAGAACACTTCAGAGCAAATAACAGACAGGCTCTCACGGGAAATTCGTGAGATAGGCCAACGCACCGCTGACTTAGAGACGAGGGTGGACGACATGGAGCTTACCCTCCAAGAACATTCCCAGGACTTCTCTGTGCTCAGGGAGGAGAATGCCACATTGTTATCCCGCTTAGAGGATGCCGAAAACCGATCCCGTAGGTCCAACTTGCGCCTACGTGGCATTCCTGAATCAATTGACGATATACAATCCTTTACGACCGCTCTGTTTCAGGAGCTTTCACCCTCCATTCCCATCGAACGCCTCGAATTTGACAGAATTCACAGAGCCCTCACTCGCCGCCAACCCGACGGTCCTCCTCGAGACATCATTATTAAGTTGCACTTCTTTCGTACGAAAGAACAACTGCTTAACGCCGCTCGCCAGAAAGAGGAACTGACTTTCCAAACCCACAAATTCCAGCTTTTCTCCGATCTGGCTCCTTTGACTATCTCAAAACGCCGTGCTATGAAACCCCAGTTGCAAGTTTTGCTACAACACCAGATCAAATATACCTGGAGGTTTCCCTTTGCTCTGCAATTCACCCACCTGGGCCAGCAGCACGCCTGCTCTTCCCCTGAAGCCTTTCAACACCTTCTGGAATCACTTCGTTTGACCCCATCGGCTCAACCTTCGGAGACAGCCTTGCCCCGGACCCCCGCCCGGTCCACGGCTCATCCATATACGGCTACGCCTAAACGCGCATCACTGGACCCGGTGTCGGTCCGCAAAGGGACTCCATCACGTCGGCATAACGACCCGTTTCTCAGTCTGAAGTCTCGGATCCCATGATCTGGTTCCGTGAACACTTGTCTTTCTTTTCTCCCACCTTCCTCATCCGTTCGAGAAGCTCGGTGTGTCTCCCCTGAGTCCGAAGGTTCCAGTAATGTATATCCGTCTTGTAACCGTTGGCTATGACACTGGACCCTATCTGCCTTGATCTCTTATTTTTCTGTTTTTTTTTCTTTTTTTTACTTTACTTACTTACTTTTAATCTTCTTAATTGCCCTTTTTGCTATTGTTTTTGTCTGTTTTCAGCAGAAAACTCAGGGGCCCACACCGATGTCTGGTCATAGTGCCCGGATTGAGGCGACCCGAACGAATGGCACGCCCCTTGGGGGCCTTCGTTTTAGGTCCAGTCCTTCTTGGTTTGTTTGTATTTTGTTTATTAATCCTCCTAAACAAGTTCGTTACATGCATAACAGTTTTAAACTTCGTTCCTGCAATAGATAAGCACACTCAGCGAGTAACGTTCGCTTTACTTTGTGGCTTCGTCCAGATGCCTCGGACGGTCTGTCCGTTCGTTCATAATCCAATGTGTTTAGATACTTGCTGTTTTTTCAATGGGGGCCCTATGCATCACAGTTTTAGTTTATGTGTTCATGGCAACCCATTTTAGTTCCCCTGTTTTAGTTTTAATGTGACGACTTATGTGTTTGATCCGTCTGCGGTGGGGAGCTGTCACTGCTCCCCCACCTTACAGCGTTCTTCCTCTGTGGCCGTTTTTTGTTGGCTACAGGGTTGGCACGCTATTTAGTCGGGCTATATAGTAGTCCAACTATATTTCTTCATTGTAATGTTATGCCCTACGCCTATTCTTCTCTACTTGTTCTCCTCTCTTTCTGTCCCCTCTCCTTCTTCTCTTCTTCTTACTGCCTTCTTCCTTTCTTCCCCTGGTCGGGTTGTCCACCACTATCTCCCACTATATTTCGATAAGTTCCTCATGCCGCTCAAATGGCCCCCTTAAACATCCTCTCCCTTAATGTTAAGGGACTAAATTCTCCAAATAAAAGAGTCAAGGCCTTCCGCACCTTTGTCTCGCTGAAAGCCGATATTGTGGCTCTACAGGAGACTCACTTCTCCATCAATAATACCCCTAAATTTTTCAGTTCCCGTTACCCCCAAGTGTACACTGCCTCTGCTGATTCTAAGCACAGAGGGGTCTTGCTGGCCTTTCACTCTTCCATGCCCTTTAAAGTGACCACCGAAATCAAAGATCCAGCCGGCCGCTATATTATATTGGTTGGCTTCCTACAGGATGTGGAGACGACCTTGGTTTCCTATTACGCCCCTAATACTAACCCTCTCCCGTTTTTTTCGCATCTACTGCAGGTTATTAGAACACACGTTAAAGGTACGCTTTTCATGTGTGGCGATTCTAATCTAGCTCTCCACCCACATCTGGATAGATCCCCATACTCTCCAGACCATTACTCCCCCTCATCACAACTACGTAAACTCTTTCAACAATTTTCTCTTTTGGATACGTGGAGGGAGTGTAATCCTCTAAAGAAAAACTACACTTATTACTCTTACCCACATAACTCCTTCTCCAGAATTGACCATATCCTTGTCCCAGTCTCATCCGCTCCAATCCTTCAATGCTCAATTATACACCCCATCACTTGGTCGGACCATTGTGCTGTGATCACCACGGTCTCCTCACTATTATCTCGCCCTACCACGAACACATGGTGCATGAACGAATCACATCTAACCAATCAGTCCTATTGTCTCGATATTCAATCCGCTCTCGATGACTATTTACTACACAATGTCACCCCTGATATTTCACCAACCTTGCTTTGGGAAGCGCATAAACCGGTAATCAGAGGCACTTGCATCTCTGTTGCCACCCATCTTAAACGTATTAAAAACTCTAAAATACATCAATTAGAATCGGATTTTCATCACTATTTTTTATTGTTTCAGAAATCTCCCTCAGTCACTAATAGGAAACTTCTAGAGAAGACCAAGCTGGAGTTGGACCTGCTTTTGGCCGAGTCGGCGGACAAATCCATCCGCCGGTCCGGCCACAGGATCTACACCAAGGCCAACAAGCCTGATACTTTCCTGGCTCTTCGCCTTAGTAGACCAGATCATGCACGTAAACCTATCAGACTTCGGCTGGCCAACGGTACTCACTCCAGTAACCCTGTTAGGGTACTCTCGGAATTCCGTAAGCGTCTTACGGATTTATATGAAGGGAAGGGGCCTCTTCCCTCTACGGAGGCAGAGGCCCTTTTCCAGGACATACAGCTACCAAAACTGCCGGATGCCAGCCGTGAGTCAATAGACAAACCAATTTCGGTTGAGGAGGTTCTTGGTGCTATCAAGTCTCTTAAACCTAATAAACGTCCAGGCCCAGATGGTCTTCCAAGTATATACTACAAAAAATTTGCACCCACTCTGGCCCCACTCCTCGCCACATCATATAACGCCCTGCTAAAACAACAATCTCTAGGTCGGGATACGCTGACAGCCATTATAGCCATGCTCCCTAAACCCAACACGGATCATGCCCTTTGGTCCAATTATAGGCCAATCTCTCTTTTAAATTTGGACGTGAAAATCTTAGCTAAAATTCTTGCCCTTAGGCTTAACCCAATTATTGGGGGTCTGATTCATAAAGACCAAGTAGGTTTTATTCCCCGTAGACAGGCCAGTGATAATATTCGTAGGATTATCCTCTTGCAACACATAGCGAAATCCCGTAAGATCCCTATGCACCTTTTATCACTAGACATCAGAAAAGCCTTTGACACTGTCTCATGGCCTTATCTCCACTACATCCTGGCGCGTTGGGGCTTTGGCCCCAATTTTCTACAATGGGTGAGCGCCCTGTATACCCACCCACAAGCCTATGTGAAGTATTCTGGCTATAGTTCAGCGTGCTTCCCCATCCGAAGAGGTACAAGGCAGGGCTGCCCCTTATCCCCATTAATATTCGCTTTAGTAATAGAACCTCTCGCAGCCCTAATTAGATCTAATCCAGACATTCATGGTCTAGACATAGCTTCCACTTCCCACAAACTTTGCCTATTTGCCGACGACGCTCTTTTATTTGTTACTTCCCCACATATTTCCCTACCTAACCTTCATCTACTCTTAACAAAGTTCGCTAGGATCTCAGGGTTGGAGGTTAGCCAGGCGAAGTCCAAAGCCCTTAATGTATCTCTCTCTAATGATGAATTGAAACGCATACAGAGCAACTTTCCCTTTCAATGGTCCCCTTTATCAATCCCATATTTGGGCATCAAACTAACTAGTGATCCCACCCAGCTGTTTCAATCCAACTATCTGCCTATGTTAAGGCACTTGTCCTCTTTGCTTAATAACTGGTTACCCCTCCACGTCTCCTGGTTGGGACGCATTGCTGCTGTGAAGATGTCCCTGTTACCCAAGCTCCTGTATCTTTACAGAGTCCTTCCTGTTACAGTACCTTCCTATTTCCACAGGGTGATCCAGAGTCGGGTGTATAAATATATATGGGGCACCAAGACCCCCCGTATCTCTAGAACCACTTTACTTCGCAGTACACTTAATGGGGGATTGGGAGTTCCCAACTTTCTCCAATACTATCACTCTGCCCAACTGGCACAACTAACCTTGTATCATGCAAAGACGGAAATCCCTATCTCCATTGCCAACGTCCTGTGGCTCCCTGCTTCGGCTAGGGGCATGGTCACTAACCCCCTAACCCAACATTCTTTACGCATCTGGGATAAGTTATGTAAGCCCTTTAAGCTACTCACGCCTTACCTGCCCTTACTCTCGTTGATAGGTCAACCGTTATTTTATCCGGCCTTCTCTCACCCAGTTTCCTTTCAGGCCTGGACTCAGGCCGGCCTGATTCGAATACGTGATTTTATTTCTAATGGCGCCATCACACCTTTCCCAGTTCTACAGACGCAGACCCACATCCCTTCACGGGAGTGTTTTAGATACCTCCAAATATCCCATTTTATTCAAACAATTCTGGGCTGTCATAGGGTAGTGAGCAACCTTTCCATATTCGAGAATATCTGTGACTCGGATCCTCATGCGCCGGGTATCATCTCTACCCTCTATATGCACCTTATTTCTTCCCCCTCCCCGATACCATCCTATGCCGCTGCTTGGTCTAGAGATTTATCTAAGGATTGGGACTCGGGGGACTGGACAGAGATATGGTCAACTACTAAAATGTCATCGCAGAATGTGGTGGCATTGGAAGCCAGTTACAAGGTCCTTATGAGGTGGTACCTGGTTCCCGTAAGGATTGCTAAATACACTCCAACCTTGTCTCCCAACTGTTTTCGTGGATGTGATGCAGGGGGTACTCACCTTCACATATGGTGGACATGCCCTGTGATAGAACGCTTTTGGGCACTTATTTTCCAAATGGCCTCCACCTTGTTTAATATAACCCTTGTTCCGGATCCAGCTCATGCATTGCTTAATCTCCCCCCACACGACCTCACTAGGACACAGTTGCGGCTTTTTCTTCAGCTCACCACTGCCGCCAAACAGACTATTGCGAAGGCTTGGAAGTCCCCTTTTGTGAATATTGTGGAAACTAAAAACAGAGTCACTTTGGCTATGATACACAGTAAAATCGAAGCTACCACTTTAGATAAGATCCCCCGATACCTTAAAATTTGGCGCCCCTGGGCAGATCACTTTCTTCCTCCAGATTTTGATAGTCGTCTCCTAGAGCCTTAACCCCATTTCTTTTTTCTTTTTCTTTTTTGGAGTGGAGGGCTGCTCTCTGCTTCTTTTTGTTTTTTCTCAGTTTTTTTTCCTTTTTTCCGTTTTTCATGGAGATGGTGGACGGCCTGGCCAGCTCTATTTCTTTCCCAACTCTGCTTGTTCTCTCTTTTTCTTTCTCTTCTTCCTTTTTCTCTCTCTTTAGTCTTTATTCCTCTTTTCTTTTTAGTCCTCTCTTCACTCTTTCCCCTGTCCTTTCCCCCAACCCACTTTGCCTTCCTCCTTCACTAACTGTTCTGCTTATGATGGCATGTAATACACATTATGTACCCATTACTGTTGCCCGGATTGCTTGGGCAGAGTATCCCTGCTTTGTGTATTGGTTATGGCTTTCAAATTCACAATCATTTCCCTCCCCCATGGATGCTATAGGTTGATTTTTGTCTCATTCTAAGGGGGAGCCAAAGGTACAAATTATACTTCAATACATGACCGTGTTTTTTTTTATTACTCTAATGCTCTGCTGGGATGTACTTTTATGTCTATAACATCTGTAACTGTGCCTGTTACTTATTCTTGATTATTGTCAATAAAATATTTGAAAAGAAATAATAAAGGAAGAAGTTTGTGAGAAGTCTGTGTGAATATGAGCAGCAGAACAACTTCATTCTTCTGGCATTATAAAGAAAAAGAGAATGTGCTGCATTAAACAATTTTTAACATTGCAGCGTGAATGTGCTATATCCATTGCAAACGCTAGTTTTACCAGACCGAGCGCTTCCATCTCGTAATTTATTCTGAGCATACGTGGCACTTTGTGTGTCGGACTTGTCTACACACGATCAGGATTTATGCAATCGGATTTTGTTGTAGGAAAATTTTAGATCCAGCTTTCAAACTTTGTGTGTCGGAAATTCCCATGGAAAAAGTCAGATGGAGCCTACACATGGTCGGAATTTCCGACAACAAGCTCTGATTGTGCATTTTCCGTTGGAAAGTCCAACCGTGTGTACAGGGCATTATGCTCTTGATCATTGGAATTCCTATCAACCTCTCACCACAAGTGGCCTTGCTGGGACTAGGACTTGAAGCCTAGCCTACTACTTTTCATTGAATAATCACACGTTATTATAGCAGCTATTTCACACAAATGGAATAACGACTCTTCCTCTACTATTCAACAGACTATCAATATTTTGAATGACCATTTACTTATGGAACTTAAGATCGGCAAAGCCCATGTTTGCTTTGTGCACTGGTCCAAATCATTTGGTGGAGGGAGGGATTATGGTGTGGGGTTGTTTTTAAGAGGTTGGGCTTGGCCCCTTAGTTCCAGTGAAGGGAACTCTTAACACATCAGCATACCAAGACACTTTAGACAATTTCATGCCCCCAATTTTGCGGGAAAAGTTTGGGGATGGCCCCTTCCTGTTCCAATGTGACTGCACACCAGTGCACAAATCAAGGTCCATAAAGACATGGATGAGCAAGTCTGGGGTGGAGGAACTTGACTGGCCTGCACAAAGTCATGACCTCAACCCAATAGAACATCTTTAGGATAAATTAGAATGGAGACTGCAAGCAGGGCCTTCTTGTCCAACATCGGTGCCTGGCCTCACAAATGCACTTGGAAGAATGGTCAAACGTTCCCATAGACAGACAGAGACTGATAAACCTTGTGGACAGCCTTCCCATAAGAGTTGAAGCTGTTATAGCTGCAAAGAGTGGGCCAACTCAATATTGAACCCTACGGACCAAGACTGGGATGCCATTAAAGTTCATGTGCGTGTAAAGGCAAGCGTCCCAACACTTTTGGTAATGTTTATAAAAGACTGAAAGAGAAAAAGGCTAACAAATGCCATACAAAGTTTCAAAGGTTCTGGTATTACTAAATTAGTAGAGTAAAGAAATAAACCATCAGATCATGTGTGTTAGTGTAGCTATTACAACACATTCAAAATGAGGACAATCAAGTAACTACTTCTTGCTGGGAATAGGAGACTTTTACCTTCTGCTTTTGGTAACATAAAGTGTGTATATATATATAACATGAATTTTAATGGCATACCAGTCTTAATTCGTAGTTTTCAATTTTTGAGTTGGCCCACCCTTTGCAGCTGTAACAGCTTCAACTCTTCTGGGAAGGCTGCCCACAAGGTTTAGGAGTGTGTCTATGGGAATGTTTAACCATTCTTCCAGAAGCACATTTGTGAAGTCAGGCACTGATGTGGACAAGAAGATCTATCTCGGAGTCTCCGCTCTAATTAATTCCAAAGGTGTTCTATCAGGTTGAGGTCAGGACTCTGAGCAAGTCAGTCAAGTTCCTCCACTCCAAACTCAATCATCCATGTCTTTATGGACCTTGTTTCAATGCAGGGCTCGAAACGCATGGATTCCAATTTTTTTATGCTTTTTGTTTTTATAGAAGCACAGATTCTAAAAAAAATAAAAAAATAAAAAAAAAAAAGGTGGTCACCAGCCCACCCAGTTGTGTTCATCGCTATTGTCTTCCTGATTCTCCTCCTGATGCCACCAGCCGCCGCTGCCTATAAATGTTAGTATCCAGTTATGTTATGTACATTTAGGAAATAATCCAGGCCTTTTTTAAAGCGATCTACTGGGCTGGCCAAAACCAGTTCTTAATTTCCTCAACTTACCTATTACCAATTTTTTTTTATAAAACTTGAAGTAGAAAAAAAAGAAAAGAAAAAGCATGCATGTATATGCTGTTAGAAATGTTCTCTAAATACATAACTACCATCGTTGGCCCAGGCCTTTCATTCATACATACATATCTTTATGCTAATACTTATTGATTCTACTTTACTACTTAGATGCCCAATAAACATACCTATGTTCACAGCCTATACTCTTTATGGACTAACGAGGTCCCTAGGGATACATCACTACACCCATGCCATGCCTGCTCTCTGTTTGGCCCCTGGTGGGGTCCCATCTGACTCTGTCCCCTCAGCTCCCTGGTGAGGCACCTGCTGCCGCCATCTTGGAGCTGCACACTTCCTGCCATAGTCAAGCTGAGTGGTGAGTATGGGACCCCTAACCCCTCCTACCCTGTACCTTATAATCAAAACTGTGCCATATTGACAAAAATATATACTTTTTTATCCTAGGTACATTGTTACACACATCCACCCCACGAAGAGCGATCTGGATCTTGCGAAACTAGTCAAGTAGTATGATGCCCGTGTACTATGAATACTGTTTTACTTATGTACCAATATTCCTGGTTTATGTATCTTTTTTAAATTGGCAACTGTTGGTGATATCTATGCTTGTAAACAATTTTACTTGAATAAACCATATACTGTATTTACTACTGTTATGTTTTCTGGTGGAAACGGTACCTACTTAATTTAAATGAATCCTTTGTTGTACTATATGTTACAGGGATGGAAGTGTGTTACTGGGGATACCAGACCTTTCCCTTTTTCTTTTCTCTAAATACATAAAAACACATTTCTGAATGAAATCTTACACAATGTACACTGATGTTGGAAATACTAATATAAATATATATATATATATATATATATATATATATATATATATATATATATATATATATATATATATAATCTATCTATCTATCTATCTATCTGTATATATATATAGATCTATATATATATATATATACATTATTCCATTATAGAGAGATTTAGCTTCAGCTCATCCCTTATAACATCTGGGAGTTGTATAAGGTCACTTCAGGGGATTCTAAGACATTGACTTGCATGAGGAGGATGTTGTAATGCTGTATTGGTGTGCCTGCAGTGCAGGGGAGTAAACCATGAAGCCTGGGCAATGTATGTAATGAAGGTGTAAAGTCAAGAGTCATTGGCATGCATGTCAGTGCTGATTTAGAAATCCTCCATTCATGTAAAAGCATAGTGATCAGAGCCTAATCACAGCTCCAGCTTAGCACTTTGGGAGAGGAATGTGCATGAACAGCAGCAAGCAGCAGAGGAGCATTCTGTAGTGGAATGCGACAAGCTGGGAGAGGGGCTTTCCCCTGCTCATCATTTGTGCTTTTCCGTTAATTTCCCCAGCGTTGTCACTCAGCCACTAATCTCTTCCATCAATAGCGTCACAGCGGAAAGAAAGTCAATCGGCTCGCCTGCTGCTCCTTTTAAAGTGCCGAGGAAACAAACCTGCTAATAAATAAATAAAAAAGAGAGAACACACACATAATAATAGTACATCATGACAACAAAGACACAGCAGCAGTAGATCTCAGGCATGACATAAGGATATCTTGCAGCACAGCCTTTGATAGAACTGTTGCTTGTGTGTAGTAGTACTGCTGTTTTTTGTGTTTTTTTTCCTCCTGTTGATGGAACACTATGGGGCAGTAGAGAATTGGACTGCAGCAGCAAGCAAGCATATGCTGCGGAAGTCCCTGGACAACTCGAAAGAAGGGAAATTTATAAGAAAAATTACTTAATTCCTTGTTTTTTTGGTGAATTTAGCAGCTGATGTCCAGTTGTCACCCCACCCCACACCCCACACCCTCCCTGTCACCAGTGAAGCTGATCCGTTCCATAATGTAGATTTGTGGAGCTGCCTTTCCATCCATCATTCTTGCAAATAGTGTGTTTAATGACACATCCTCCAGAGAGAGAAGGTTTAAGAGCGCTCCTGAGGGACCTGAAAACTTCTGGGAGTGCGCAGGCAGCGGCGGTCATCCGCCTGCTCCATGTCCGATGAGGAATAGTCTGATTGCAGCAAGTTGATGAGATGCGGCGGCTGCTGCCTGTGTGATTTCTGTGCTGCTGCTGCTGCAGCTACTGCTGCTTGCTGCCTCCACCTCCTCTCTCTCTCTCTCTCTCTCTTGCTTCTCCCTCCAGCCCAGCGCTGCCAATGCGCCAGGATAGAGAGATCTCGGTGCCGGGGATGACGCAGAAGAGCGAGCTCCCCCCAAAAAGTGTTTCAGGACGAAGATGGCGGCAACTTAGCACAGGACCAAGATGACTGTGACCATCGGGAGGCAAAAGCCAGGCTATTCCGCCAAGGAGAAGACGCCCGGCTGAAGGAGCAGTGCAGCCAGCCAGCCAGGGGGAGCCGTACCGTGCCGTGCCGCGCTGTGCCGTGCTGCAATCTGTGTCAGTAGGAGGAAAGGGGAAAGGCTCTGCGGTAAAAGCGGAGCTCTCGGCACGGACAAGAGGCATGCAGTCAGTGGCAGGTAGCAGCATTGTATGTGTGAGCGCTATGGAGAAGAAGCGCGATGTGCCCGTGCCTGCCTTCCTCTCTTTATTCCCTCTAATTGGATGGATCTAGCTGATCAGCGGCACTGCGAGAAGAACAAGTCCCATCGTGTGCCGTCGGCAAAAACGCCGTCCAAGGCAGAAAAAACAAGGCAATCCATCCTCAAGTCAATGAATATTGGGGTCACACTGGCCAAGGAGCCGTCACGGTGGAGTCGGCCAGGGCAGCGCCTTCCCAAAATATGACCAGGGGTGCTTGGATGTGTCGGCAGTTTGATGACAGCTCCAAAATCTGGTTCGCACCCCGGGAGAACGAGAAACCTTTCACGGATTCAGAGAGGGCTCAGAAATGGCGACTGTCTTTAGCATCCCTCTTGTTTTTCACAGTTCTGCTCTCTGATCATTTGTGGTTCTGCGCCGAGGCGAAATTGACAAGGACCAGAGACAAAGAGCAGGGCACCTTAATGTCACCTACTAGCATGGCTGATCCATTGCCATCAGTGGAAGGACCTTCACTCTCACCTACCATTCAATCATCTCAAGAGAGCCTTAGCCAAGGCAAAAAAGCTATTTTTCTAGGAAATTCTACCAAACCTCTGTGGCCGCCACAAGCCTGTTCCCCACATAGTCCTTCTGGCCGATGTTTGGTGGTGGACGATGCTGACTCTGTCTGTAGGAACTTGAGTGAGGGGCCATGGAAGGATGAAGCCACTCACTACAACTTGAGTCATTTGTACCTACCCTTTTGTAATTCCTATACACTTTGGGATTTGTTTTCTGGCTTCTCCAATCCGGACACGTTGAACTGTAGTGGGGACCTGATGGAGAATTGGGATGAAGCTGGTTGCAGGCAATGTGTCCAGGCTTACAAAGGCTACGACCAGCAAGCTCAGGAGAAATACCAAGAATTTGAAATTTTGCTACAGAAATATTTACAATCGGAGGAGTATTCGGTCAAATCCTGCTCTGAAGACTGCAAGGTAGGACAACTGGCTTCTCCACCTTACTTCCTATAGGGATGTAGCTGCTGGCCCAACGTTAAAGTTGGCTCTGGTTGAGGATGTCCAGGCACTGACAGCCGGTACCTATCACTTGAGAAAGTCATTATGTACGTTCTCCTGTTCCATATTGATGTGCTAAGCTTGACTTTGGCCTCAACTCAGATGCTCAACACCTGATGTTTGCAAGCTTTTTAGCATGCATTGTTGTCACGGTCTGCAGAATCTAGACTGCCTTTTAAGGTCTATCCTGTGCTATTTTATTGGATCTTCCGTAGTGGATTGTAATCAATGATTCTGATGCATTCGTGCACTAAGGGCAAAGTGGTTTGCACTGCAGGTTAGATTAAAGACCACTGCACTAGTTTACAGGTGGTATGCTTGTGATCTGAAGAAATGGGGACCAAGCTGTTTATGACTCTGGTTGCTCTGCGGTCTGCGTTCATTGATTGTCTTCTCCTTGTGTATCTCCAATGTGAAGGGCTTTAGAGAGTGTATTATAATGATTATTAAACACAGGGACACCATGAGTGGTGGGTTTGCAGTGCTACTTAATCTGCAATACGCAGACTGTCACAATAGGTCTTGAACTCTATAGATCTGCTGCTCTGTGGATTTACAGTTCAGTGCTCTTGCAAGGAAAAGACTGTTGTAGAATTTCTAAAAGCTTTGATTTTCAAGCCTGTTGTAATAAATGACTATGTGGCAGTGGTGATAAGCAGATTATCCGAAATTTCCGTACCACCTATTAAGATATCTGAGGTTGTTAGTGCTTTTGATACAGAGGTGATAAGTTGGCATTTGTGATATAAAAGCAGTCTCAATTGTTTGCAGCATTCTTGTATTGATTGTGACAGCTGCGTATGTGTGTCTTTGAGTAAACAGAAGCATGCACTCCTGTGTCACACTGGTGAGCTAGAATGCACAGGCGGAAGGCCTGCTTACCAGAATGTGCTATCAAGCCTCATTGTAATTATAGGCACATATCAGTGCTCCATCAGACAGGCCTGTCTCTAGAGGAGTGTAGCTTACTGTGTGTGCTGATTTAATACACCGTTTCTATATAATTATAAGTGACATTTTGTATCTGTAGATATTTTTCTATCCTGTTTTTTTTTAAGTATTATTAGTATCTCTTATAATATTTCACAACGCAAAATAATCAGGTCTCACATTTGCACTTGTCATGCCTTACTTATTAAACATTTACTGTATATTATTGCTATTTAGTAACGTCTTGTGTAATTGGTCGTCTGATCAGTACATCAAGTTACATGTGCTGATTAGAGTTCACTCAATGAACTTGTATTGCTGCTGCCGAGCGCTGTCCACGGTGCTGATCAGGGTTCATTCAATGTACTTGTATTGCTGCTAACGTGCGCTGTCCATGGTGCTGATCAGAGTTCACTTAATGTACTTGTATTGCTGCTGCCGAGCGCTGTCCATGGTGCTGATCGGAGTTCACTCAATGTACTTGTATTGCTGCTGCCGAGCGCTTTCCAAGGTGCTGATTGGAATTCACTCAGTGTACTTATATTGCTGCTGCCGAGCACTGTCCATGGTGCTGATTGGAGTTCAACCAATATACATGTATTGCTGCTGCCCAGCGCTGTCCATGGTGCAGATTGGAGTTCAATCAATATACGTCTATTACTGCTACCGAGCGCTGTCCATGGTGCAGATTGGAGTTCAATCAATATACGTCTATTACTGTTACCGAGCGCTGTCCATGGTGTTGATTATAGTTCACTCTGGGGGGGGGGGGGGGGTTACTTAAGGCAAATACACTCTGCATTACAAGTGCACTTGCATTGCACTTGGAATTGTAGTTGCTGTAGATCTGAGGGGGACATGCAAGGAAAACACAAAACATAATTTTAGCTTGCACATGATTGCATGATAAAATCAGCAGAGCTTCCCCTCATGTCAGAACTTCCCCTCAGATCTACAGCAACTGCAATTCCAAGTGCACTTGCAGTGCACTTGTAGTGCAGAGTGGATTTGCCTTTAGTAAATCAACCCCAATGTACTTGTATTGCAGCTGCTGTTGAGTTCTGTCCATGGTGCTGATAGTAATTCACTCAATGTACTTGTATTGCTTCTGTTGGTGAGCTCTGTCCATGGTGCTGATAGTAAATCACTCAATGTATTTGTTTTGCTGCTGTTGGGTGATGTCCATGGTGTTGATTGGAGTTCAATCAATATACGTGTATTGCTGCTGCTGCTGAGCGCTGTCCATAGTGCTAAATCGTAGTTCACTCAATGTATGTGTATTGCTTCTGCTGAGTGCGGTCCATGGTGCTGATTGCAGTTCAGTCAATGGGGTTTATTTAATAAAGGCAAATCCACTGTGCACTACTAGTGCACTTGGAAGTGCAGTCACTGTAGATCTAAGGGGGACATACAAGGAAAAGAAAAAAAAAAACAGCATTTTTGCATGCACATGATTGGATGATAGAAATCAACAGCGCTTCCCCTCATTTCAGATCTCCCCTCAGATCTACAGCAACATCACTTCCAAATCCACTTGTAGTGCACAGTGGATTTGCCTTTAATAAATACACCACAATGTATTTGTATTGCTGCTGCTGAGCGCTATCCAAGGTGCTGATTTTGATTAGAGTTCACTCAATGTACTTGTATTGCTGTTGCTGAGCACTGTCCACAGTCCTGAACGTTCAGCCTATGCACTAAAATTAAGCTATCCATTATCTGGGAAGCAAGGGATCACTTCAGGGGTTTTATAATAATTTCCACCATTAGTAAGTACACAAAAGGTACTAAGTTCATGTGGTAAGGCAGTCAAAAAGTGGATCTTTACATCAACAAGTTTCTAAATAGTTTTAAAGGGTGTTTAACACTTTTATGTGCAGATCTATTATATTAAAAGTTCTTGTTGCTGCACAGTTGTCTGTTTGAAATTAAGGTGATGCTTAGTCTGCTTTTTGGTTTAGCTAATGCTGATTGATGAATATTGTTGTCTCCTAATGTTCATGCACTGGATGAAATTTCACTGCAACAAATGCTTCAATATTACAATTCTGTTTTTATGTTTGGCATTGCAAGGAGTTACTGAAAGTAATCTAGGCATGTGTGGTACTCTTTTAAATGGGACTGCAATAATAAAATCGGATCACATACTAAAATGGCTACTTACTACAGAGCAATACAACGTAAAATGCTTCTGTAGCTCTCTTGCCATTAAATCCCTTTGATTGTAGTAGTTCAGAGTGGCTCATATATGTTAAAGACCATAGAATACTTTTTTAAAGTGTGAATGTTCTTTCAAAATATATACAAACAAGAAATATAATACACGCCTCACTGTTTGGGAAACACTTTTTGCTTTGCATGGGACTACAGTTGTATTTTGGAATTGGTAAACAGTAAACAGCTAATAAACAATGCCTGCATGAACATAAAGCACTCAAATGCAACATAAAAACCTGCTGATCTGTTCATGCATAGAACAGTAACCCATACTGCCCAATTAGCAACCATAATTCAATCATTTAATTGTTTTAAACTGATAAAAAGATAACATCTAATTGGTTGTTTTGTATTATTACATTTTCCAGTGTTATCATTCTTCCTTGCACTGTCCTAGAAAGAGCCTGAGAATGGTGTGAGGAATGAAAATAAAGAAAGATAATATGTAACAAAATATGCAATAGGAACTGTAGCCATGCCTTGGGCAAAGACTGTTTTCTGTTTATGATGTACAGCTTTGCACATTATTAAAAAAATCATAAAGGCAATCTTTCTGAGATGCATTCATAATGCTCCTTTGGCACTCTTACACCACCCTTTTGTCCTTGTCCTCATCTTTAGTTCCATGTAATTAAATTCTAACTTTTTGTTGTATCCAGGTGCTTCTTTGAATGTGCTGTATGTTGCTTTGAATTTGGATGATGTGTGGAAATGATAATTGTTTTTTTGTTTTGTTTTTTGGTTGAAATCGAAAGAAGTGCAATGTAAATGTTTGAATGAAAGTAATTACAAAGTATATAGTCAGATTCTGAATTTTTAGCAGAAGCTGCTGGAGGTGACTAATTTTGGCTTGCTGTAAGGCCTCGCCATGTAGGGTACAGTTTACTATGGTTCATTTTCACAGTAAGGAGAACCTGTGTACACTACAAAACATTAATTGATGTACATAGTTCCCTTACTGTTTTATAACTTTTGTACATGATTGACAGGGAACATGCTAATTTTACCATTTGTTAATACTTAATTGTACTTCTTTACTAAATCACCCATGCAGTACTGAATAACAGAGCAGTAAAAGGAAGTTTCCTGCATTAGGAAAGAGTTACTGCAACATGTCCTTGACTGTAATGGCATAATTCCATTTCTTAGGTCTTAATTGGAACTACAGTTATATTTTTGCCAAGCAGTATATTATATGCAGGCGGTAATCATGTTAGAATGTCATAGTGGTAGTACTAATGCAATCATCTATTTTCTTTTTAAGCCATCATCATAGTCTTTTAGGTCTGGGCACTCCTTCCACTTTACATATCATCAAGACATGTTTATCTAAGAGTTTGCTGCATAGTCAGGCACACACACACACACACACACACACACACACACACACACACACACACACACAAATAGTGAATTATGCTTGTTGTAAATGGCCATATATATTTATATTATTTTTATTATTTAATTTATTATAGTTATACTGCTAACTTTTAAAGGTATGTGTTGTTTAGAAAGCGTAAGGCTCATTTACACTACTGTTATGCCATTTGTTGCAATTTACAGTGTGAGTATGTGGAGCAACTTTGATGCGACTTTGCGTATTCTTTGGGGTCAAGTTGCACTGAAAATTGCACCAAAGTAGTGCAGGAGCCTTTTCCAAAATCACAATGTTCTGAATCACATTGAAAACAGATTTCCTTTCAAATGTGGTTCTGTGCGACTCAAGTCACATCAAAAGTAGCACTAGTGTGAACCAGACCTAAACCTTACAAAGTGACAGTTGAAAAAAAAAAACGTATATGCTTTTTTATCTAGCTGCAGATTAAATTTATTTACAGGTAATTTATCTTTAGCAAGTGACAGGTATGCTGAAAAGCAGCTCCGTGAGACAATTATCAGAACTGGATGGAGAAATCATTTAAGATCATTGCTTTTACTTTTTTGGTGATGGTAACTAAATATATCAGTTGATGTACTTCAAATCTTCTACCATTGTGTATTTCCTTGTGAAAGCTGTACACATCTCTTAGCATACCCAATTCCTGGTTTACAATATATACACCAGATTTATTTTCTCCTTCTAAATATAGTTTTTGTCCTCCACCAATGCACAACCTTACCACAGTGTGCTCCTTTGCCATAGTAATTAGAAAAGTACAGAAGGATAATAGAAAGTAGGACATGACCTACCATAATTAGGACAACCTTTCATTACCCACCACCTACTGAGGATGGTTACAAGTCATTGCTAAGCAACTTACGTATGAAACACTACTGAGGAAAATAAGTGGTTACAGCTTTGGTAGAGATGCTCCATATTAGTCAAATGAAAGGTATTAAACTATAACATTTTTGTTGGTATGACATGCTACAAAATAATTGCATAGGAAAAGAATACATTTTGGTAAACAGTCAATACCAAAAAAAAAATAATAGAAAATGGAGTTTAGCATACAAACATACCATGATGTTAGGCCCTGAAAGTTTATCATTGGTTTAATTATTTCAATATCTATACCTATTAAATGTGTATAATAAGTCATAAGACTCATTCATACAATTTGGAAGAGAGGAAAGATGATGTTTTGTCTATGGCAACACATTGGCTTTGATCTTCACATTTTTAATGGTAAATGGAAAGAACCAGCTCAAAGTACAGAGCAGCAGAAATTAACAGTCTTCATTTGCTCCATGCTTTATAAATGAAGCTTAATATTTAACAGAAACTGTTTATTTTTCTGAGTACTTAGTCTGCTTTTATTTATATAGATTTAGCTATAGATATGTGAAAATATGTATCTGTATTGTAGACATAGGTATTACTCAGGGATTAGTGAAGACTAGATGTGCAGCCTTTATGAATTTCATCTGGGGAAATATATAATTAGTAAACTGTATAATGGGCACTTCCATTATAATAAATTGGAAGCTGATATAAAAATTACAGTGTTGATATTTTTATATGGTGTCTCTTTAGTTCAACTCAAATTTGTGTAATTAGATTGATTCACAATGACTGATCCAGTTTACTTCTTGTTAATATAAAATGTAGCTTTGTTTAATATCCCTGTAAAAATACTTTGTAAAAGCTTTGTATTAAGTAGCTGACACTAATGTAATGTATCCCTGTAAACAAATTATAATAGTTAATTACGTTATATTAGGATAAATGAGTTTTAAACATGAAATCACAAACAGCAATATTTAGAGTGTTTTATTACAAATTATCTTTATTAGGTCAGAACTGTCATGGGATTTAGTAATCTATTCCTCTTAGCAGCCAATTAGTCATAAACTGGGTGTAGCTTATGTGAAGCAGTAATTTGCCTATATTGTTTTATGTTAATCATTTATATGATTTAGAATTTTTTGTTATCTGTATAACATATATAATGTTTGAGTTGTTGTATCCCTAATGTGAGTTTTTTTTAAACGTGATGTTAAACCTGTAAATTATAACCTTCACATCAACTATGGACACATTTACACGTATGATACATTCTGGCACTAGTATAAATGCAGCAGTTTTTGTTTTTCTAAGTCCCCACCATTACATAATTTATTATTGTACTTGTTGGTCCTGTCAGTAGAACCATTATTTCGACATTTCCTTTAAAAGGGTGACACCACTGTTTGTTCTGTAAGGAAATCACAAAGCATATTGCCACTTTATAGACAGTGTAATCTTAAATGGACACGTAAACAAAAGTTGTGCAACCCATTGTATAATTCTTGGTGTAAGGATAATTAACTCCTGTGGGCATGTGTGAAAATGATGTCGTCCCACACTGGCAAATCAAAATGACCGAAGACTGCCATGTCAGCACTGGTGAGGGAGCTTGTGGATGTTGCATTGCTGGAGCAGAGGTGAGTATAGGCATAGTTACATTCAGGGCTCAAGTCCTGCAGGAATGCATGGGAACGGAGTTCCTGTACTTTTTCCACAACAGGAACTCAGTTCCCATTAGCAGCCGTGTCCTGTAAGACTTTGAAGTATGCAAGCTTTGTGGCAGGTGCTACACCAGCAGCTGCTGACACAGCTTGTAATAGTAAGTGCCGCACACCTGACCATTCAGGCATTGCCAATAGGGGGCCCCATGACCACGATCTACCTGTCAATCACAGTTAGCTGATGGGTAGATCAGCTATTCTGCTCACAGGACATGCAGGGAGAGAGGTGAGCTGAGGGAGGAACATCAGTTTGGGGTGGTAAGCTGAGCACAATACCTGGCAAAGTTTAATGCCTGGAGGGAAGTTTATGTGGAAATATATGAAGGGTTGGAATAGCAGCGAGTGTGTATTGGAGCCTTGCAGAGTTTGCAGCCCCCCAAGCTAACATACATCTCCTAAGCAGGAACACGTCACTATCTCCCCAAGCATTCTGTCCAGATAATGTGCAGTTCATTTATGATGCTTCCGTTTAACCCTGTGTTATCCAAACTCTGTTCAATGAAAAGTGTAAACTCACCACATAAACACTCTATATACAAAATAAAATTCCCCAATAAAGATCAGAACATGATGTTCACATTTGCATGAAAGCACAATTGAATGAATGCTGATTATTCAGAGAATTGCTGTATTTATGTTTATTGAGGATTGTTTTTTTATGTACTAACAGTTAAGCTTCATACACACAATACAAAAATTGGATGAAAAATACCACTTATGAAGCGTTCGTGCATATGAGCGCATTTTTTTTTTGTTGTCGGTGGGGGAGTGGATCTAGGGTGGGAGTTCCCACACTTTTTTCCCCAGGACTTGACCCCTAGTTACATTTCACTAAAAGTAAGTCATAAACAAATTTAAGTTCAAACCTATCTTACATTTTTAGGCAGTTACAGCAACTGTTTTTTTTTTTGTTTTGTTTTGGGGAAAATAGGTTCAACCCCTACCCTTTAAGTGTGTCTTAATCCTGGGAGGCAGGACAGACTGTAATTGCCTGCACATTGGTCATAAGATCAGGAGCCTGTTCCATCAGCTCCCAATCATAAACAGAGGATGGGTGCTGTATTACTGCTAGTGACAGACTACAGAAAAAATGTCAATTTTGATTGTGTCCATAGTTACACTTTAAGCCTCAGTCGCATGTCAAAATCAGTTGTGGTGTGGCAAATATTGTGCAAAAAAGTGGTGTTTGGATGCTGGCTTTGCAATAACATCTGAACACCAGTGGATAGCTGTGGCCGATGTCAGCCTGTCATTGCTTTGTACAGGCTTCTTGGCTGTGGCTTTCCGGCCAAACCTGTGCTCCCAGATTTATTTTATCACAACATACTTGCTGCTCCACAGCCAATGTGGCCCTGTGAATGAGACCTTAAAGCTGAGTGGGACTTGAGACTAGCAGAAACTCTTATAAAAAAACAGTGGTGTGTGAGAATAAGTAAGCTGCTTATAATTATATCCAGAAAACATGTGATGGCTAGGTGCATTAAATTGCCATTTAGAAAAAATTACATTGTAGTATACAATACAATGTACCATGCAATATGATGCCAGAATGAACAGGGAAATGCATGCATTCCTGCATTGCAGAGATCTGAATTTAGACTAAAATACAAATGTGTACTACAAATAATTCACAATGTGGCTAAGTCCACAATCTCTCTGTGTAACATTCATCACACAAAAAAGTCCTCAAAATCACATCGGATGTCATCCAGCTGTGTTATTGGAAACCACCTTCAAAATGTTCTCTCACCGATAGGATGGACCTCAAATTATAAGTATTACACTATTACCGGTAGATTGTACTATGTTTATTGTATTCCTACATTGAGACAATATATGGAGATGAAGTTGGAATGATAGAAAGATATCCTTTATGCAATAATTGGGTAATGCTATCTTAATTTTTTTCTATGAGATATCTAGGGATAACAATGAAAATTCACATCTAACCTTTATAATTTAAGGTGTAGAAAGTAGCCTTTCTGAAGGTGGCAGGGATAACACAGTTGGAGCCCATTTGATATAGAGTTCAGAACACATGTAGTGCTGTGGATAGTTTTACCCACTTAAAGGTGGTAGATTTATTTCCAAGGACATTCTTTGTGAGTTGAATGAAACACAGCCACACAGAAAACTGTAGTTCTGGTTGTGTATGTGGATATAATATTATATTTATTTATTCACCACTGCTTTTCGCATTATAAGGGTTCATATCACTTGCTGATTTATTGGATAACACACTTGTAGGGAAATTAAGTAGGCTTCTTGGCTTTCACTTTGCATTTATTCCCTTTTATACCCTTCAAAATATTATTATATGCATATAAATAGCACATTGAATAGTTTTTGTTGCATGCTTTGAGCATATGTTGCTGTATCTTGGATAGCAAGGAGCAGGCATAGGGACATTGTCCCCTTGGGTGACACTGACATAAAAAAAATCCCTGACCCTGGAACAAGTATTTGGATATTCATTTATTTTTTATTGTTATATTTATTTTGTGATATCACTTGCTGTGTGCTTGTTCTTGATTCATTGCTTAGAAAATATTATAGCCAGATAAGTGGGCTGATATCATTTTTAGAAAAGGGTCAGCAATGGCCCCACATTTCTCTTATGTCAAATGTCTTTATGTTCACTGCAGCTACTCATGTTTCACAATGCAAACAACATGAGAACTATAGCTCTGAAGCAGAGCAAGCGTGTTGCAGGGCTTTTCCCCCAAAACTTAGTTGATTCAATCTTTCCTGTTTGCTAAAGAATATACTGTGTTGGGGGTTCATAATGGACATTTCAGAAAATATATATGTAATAGATGCATCCTTTGTTCAGCCATAGTTGTAGCTTTAGAAGAAATGTAATAGCAATGGATGTGTGATTGTTCAGTGTTGCTAGAATATGTTATAAACCCTATTTAGGGCACCTGTGGTTTGATAATTTGGGGCCTTTTTGATGGTTGGAACTGAGAGGTGTGGCCGGGGAGCATGCTTGGTGCTTTTGAGGCATAACACAGTGTTCATGTAAAGAAAGGTATTTTTTCTTCTAAATAATGTATTAAATGTAGACCTTTTGAAATCTTTCTTCTGCCAGCTGAGTCTAGCAGTGAAGTTACAACATAAAAGATAAGTGATAAAGGTGCTGCTACTGTATAGCCAGGATTTCTAGGAGACATTAGAAGACCCTTAGTACTCTTTTAAACAGACAGCAGAAGGGGGCAATACAAATCATAAATTTACTGTCACCCTAACCGCTCACCTAAAAAATAATTTGGCAGCCAAAGGGGCTGTATATGCTGAAGCTGTGATGCTTGCTTCTAAGCTGTGGCAATTTTAATTTGAAATGCTGGGTTTGACTGGTGACACTGTCTCTGAAACGTTCCTATTGACATTAGTGTGGCCATGAGAGCCAACTGCTTTGTTGTGGCATGATTTGTCTATACAAAAACACTACCTCCAATAAAAGCAAAAAAACAAAAACAAAAAAACACATTCATGGCAACACCAAGAAGCCACTGCTCTGCCACCCTCTGAAAAGTTACACACCCTCTGAAAAGTATCACTGTCTCTGAAATGTTCCTATCAACATTAGTATAGCCATGGGAGCAAACTGCACATTCATGGCAACACCAAGAAGCCACTTTGGGTGGTGATAAGTCTCCAATCCTGTGTCCAGGTCTTACTGAAGACCTACATGTTGTGTGAGTGTGCAGGTGTATACTCATTTGTTATAAGCGAGGCCTGGCCAAAACTTTAGGGCTCCCATCAAAAGACAGTTGTTTGCTCCATCCAGCAGGCAGACATACTCTTATTATGAGAGATGCTTTACTCAGGAGACAGTACTCCATGTTGCAGAGATTCCTTACAGATGGGACTGGGACAGCTGAGCAAGTCTAGAAGACTTGGAATGCTGAGGTGACTAGGTGAGTCCAGGGGACTGAGGGTGCCTGTAAGTCTTGGAGGAGTGAAAGAACCTTGGGTGGTAGGAGATCCCTATTGAGAGGTCAGGGAGTGGGTATGTGCATCTGGGTGTTGTAACTAAAGGCTGAGTAGGCCAAGAGAGCCAAAAGAGCTGGGAGAGCTGGGTCTGAAGGATCCTGACAAAAGCAGTGGAACGACTAAAGAGAATGCTGTTTTGATAATGAAAATCCTCTATTTTTGTGGACTTTACTCTCATTTTGTTTATTAAAAGTGGGGCAGCAAGCCCCTAACCACAGTTCAAACTGACATAGACTCACTGAAACACATCTGCGACTGAACTAAAAAACTCCATATGCACAAGATAGATACATTGTTTGGATAAGCAGAAGTAAAAAATCTTCAACTATCCTTCCATTGGGGCGGCTCAAATTTGAGAACATTTGATAGATCTTTACAGTATTTATAATCTTTCTGGAAACAAGACACTAACGTAATTGTCTGATTACTCTACATTTTCCTGTTGAGTTAAAAGGAAAGGTTTAGATTCCAGTTTTTACTCTGAAAAATACTTCCTGCATTAGTACCTGTAAAGGAAAAAGACAACAGTAAAACCAGTGTGCACTTAAATTTTCAGTTACGTTATAGACTTGCCTGTTCTAAATAAACCTTATTTTTGAATTTGAAAAAATTCTAATAGCTCTTACCTGAAAATAAAAAAAGCTCCCACATATGTCCTGATAATTTTCTACTTAACCGCCTCCGTCCTAGAAGATTTTACCCCCTTTCTGACCAGAGCACTTTTTACAATTCGGCACTGCATCACTTTAACTGATAACTGTATGGTTGTGTGACGTTGCACCCAAACAAAATTGACATCCTTTTTTTCCCACAAATAAAAATTTCCTTTTGGGATATTTGATCACCTCTGCGGTTTTTATTTTTTACGCTATAAACAAAAATAGAGCAACAATTTTGAAAAAAAATTATATTTTTTACTTTTTGCTATAATAAATATCCCCCAAAAATATATAAAAAAAACACATTTTTCCCTAGTTTAGGCTGATATGTATTCTTCTACATATTTTTGGTAAAACAAAATCACAACAAGCATATATTGATTGGCTTGCTCAAAAGTTATAGCATCTACAAAATAGGGGATAGTTGTACAACATTCTTACAATAAATGTTCTTTATTAGTAATGGCGACAATCTTTTTAATGTGCAAGATATCCTTGAAAAGTCCATAGGAGCTGGATACTGGTTGGAAAGGTTGGAGCCTGGCTGCATGATCTATCTTGGGAAACAGTATCGGTACATCAAGCCTATATGCTATGTGATATAACCCTGTAGGGGTTATTGGAGCTGGTCAGTGGGGACCCAAGAGGGGGAGCACTTAAATGTCCCCTGGATTTTGTTCCTGTGTTTATCGTCACCAAGAAATTAATTATCACATAAGACTTTGGTTTGATTGATTTTTTTTGATGTATTGATTGGACTTGGCATGCAAATTTTTTGGGGTGGTTTTATATAATTTCAACCATTTTTTATTATTTAATATTTGTCTTACACTTTTGGGACTATTTTTATATATACATTTATTTAAATTGTTTTATATACTTGCATTTTTGTTATTGGAGTATCATGGTTTATGTATCAGTTTTAAACATTTATTTATATCAAGTACATTTTTATTTGGCAACCTAGTGAGGTTTGCACCACTGGTATATGCACATTGATAATTTATTAGGATTGCACTATTGGTATATGCACTTTTATTAGTCACTATAGAGGCACATAGCACCTAACAAGTGAACAAGGTCTGTCGCCTTTCATTATATAGGTAGCACCATTTACCCTTATACTTGCACTATTATCATTCTAGTCCCCTATTGGGGACCTAGCAGGGTAGGTTGCACACTTTATTTCCCTTTTGGCCTAAGCGCGGATACATTATTTTATTTGAATTTGGAATATGACTTTGATGCAACTTTGAGTGCAGCGTTGATCCAACTTTACAGTCTCTGGATCAACGTTGCATCAAAAGTTGCATCCAAGTAGTGCAGGAACATTTTCAAAGTCACTGCAACTTTAAGTCGCATAGATGGGAACGGATGCCATTAAAATGAATGGGCTGTGACTTATGCAACTTTATGTTGCATAACTCAAAGTCACATGACAAGTCGCACTAGAGCCTAAATGATCTAATAAACTTCTAAAACTGATCTCAGATGCAAACAAAATACACCTGAAAGCAATCTGAATTTGCCTAACCAACAAACACTCAAATATAACTATGACACTAAAGCCTAGTACACACGATCGGATTTTTGGCCAACAGAGCGTCAGATTTTTGTCCAAAGGGGGTGTGTCAGAAACTTGTCTTGTATATTAACAGTACACAATTTTCGGCCTACAAACACAAACGTAGTGACATACTATGATGAATTTGAGGTCCTGAGTGCCACCCTTTGGGCAACTTCTGCTAATTTCATGTTTGGTGAGCATTTATTTCCGAGCATGCGTGTATGTACTTTCAACGTGTGTGTGTGACGGACTTGTGTACAGACAATACGAAAATCTGACAACAGACCATTGTCCACCGAAAATTTACTAGCCTGCCATCCAACATTTGTTGGCCGAAAGTTTGACAACAATTGTCTGAAGGAGTGTACTAACGGTCGGATTTTAGGACAACAGTTGTCAACAGACAATCCTCGGCCAACAATTGGATTGTGTGTACAAGGCTTTAAACTTAACCCTCAGCTCAACTGAGTTTTGGAATTAAACTCATGCACTGTGTTGCACTGTGTGTTGTGTTTGGAAAGCCTATTTATTTTAATGCACTTAATAATATGCACTGATTTCTAGTGATCTTTACCCTATTATTACATCCAGCAATGATACCAAAGAAGATACTCTATACCTTATTTTTGTTCATGATCTTTTGATTCCTTTTTTTATTTTTTTTATTTATATGTATGAAGATCTATGTACACACGTAGTCTATCCTTTTTGCCCTCTTTTGTACTGCCTTTTTGTTTGTATTCACATTTTTGAGACAATAAAATCAGATTAAAGGGGTTGTAAAGGTAAATTTTTTATTTGCTACATAGGTTCCTTTAAGCTAGTGCATTGTTGGTTCACTTACCTTTTCCTTTGATTTCCCTTCTAAATGTTTTTTTGCTTTGTCTGAATATCTCACTTCCTGTTTCTCCTCAGTAAACTTCTCACCATCATCCGAGCTGGTGGTTAGTCAGCCAGAACAGCTTACTGAACAGCTTACTGAGGAGGAACAGGAAGTGAGAAATTCAGACAAAGAAAACAAAGAAAAAAAAACATTTAGAAGGGAAATCGAAGGAAAAGATAAGTGAACCAACAATGCACTAGCTTAAAGGAACCTATGTAGAAAATAAAAAAATTACCTTTACAACCCCTTTAAACATTTTTATTTTAATGGACTGCCCAACACACCACAACAAAACCAGAAATCAAACATGCAGATTTTTTTGGTAGCACACTGCAATGCATGTTAAAGCCTAGCCACTGGAAAGGTGCTTTGGGTTGTGTTGTATGTGAATGGACCTGGAATGTCATGTCCCTGGGTAAGAAGCAAGGAGATTTCTTTGCTGTTCTCAGGAAAAAATACAGAAATTTTAAGGCTGCTGGGAAGAGTTAGAACATCTGTCAGGTTTTATTGAGATCTCCCATTGAGCAGATCGCAGTTACTTTCTGTTGTGTCACTTGGACAAGAAGTGAGGGGTACATTTCACTAACTGGCACATATAAAGCAATACAAACCTGACAGAAGTGTTGCCTGATTTTTTTAATATTTTTATAAGAAAGCCTGATAATAACAGAGCATGTATTTTGGAAACTTCTTATATATCTCATACTGTTTTGGGCCTAATGCACACAGACACTTCGAGAGTTAAAATCAGCTTTGACATAAAACCACTGAATTTTTTTCCCCTGCCCAGAGAGCCGCAGGTGGCAAGTACAGCCAGCCATAGAAGTTCTCATCTCTGGATGGTGCAATAGCCACCTGCAGCTCCCTGGGTGGAAAAAATGCTCACATTTTACAGTAGAGCAGATTTTAAGCCCCAAGCTCTCTATGTCCATTAGGTTTAAAACAGCAATGGATATACAAGTTTCCTAAATGCATGTTCTTTTATTAGCAGGTTTTCCAAAAAACATTTAAAGTCAGGCTACACAGCATATTGCCACATTACAATTTTGTCACTGCTTCTTTGAAAATTTGCAGCATATCTAAATGCAGATTTTAACTGTTTATGTGCATGAAGTTTCTGCATTCTGGGAATATGTAATACATGCATATGTGTGTTCACACCAATACACAAAAAAAAATCAAAAATCTGTGTATGCATACAACAATTCATTTCTATGGGCAGCTGTATGCGCCACCTGCGACTCCCCAGGTAGGGAAGAACACTAGGATTTTATGCTAAGCTTATTTTAGGCCCTTCAACTGACCATTTGCATGAGGCCTTACACTAAGGAACAACATACCTTTTCTCTGAAATAAAATAATATAGGAATACACTTTGGATTTCTGCAAAGCATACATGAGTCTACAATATATATAATGTTTTCTCATTAAATTGAATATTGTAGACGTAAAAATAATATGTTTACAGTATACTGTACAATATATGTATATCCTTAGGCAGGCAATTTATCATCATGTGGAATGTAGTGAAGGCAGTTCTAATAGGTACACATTCCAATATTAAAAACTATCACTGTAGATAAAATATGTGTGTATATATGTGAATTTTTGTAGCAGAAAATGTGTGATTGCCATTAGAACATTACACAAGGAAGGAAATTTGGTCTCTGACATTGTAAAATGGCATTTTAGAGGTCATTTAAGCATTTTCTTATCCTCTGAGGAGTTCCCTGTGACCCTTATACTCTTACATACTGTATAGATTGGAATTAAGAGGGGAAATAATAGAAGCCTACTCGCCATATATCATGAACTGTTATTTTGCTCCTGAAACATGATTCTGTATAAAATAGCTATATCAATCACATCCCATGTTTGAATATGTGCATACAATGGGTGAATAAAGTCAAAAGTTACCTTTGTAGTAGGGTCCCCCCCCCCAACCGCAAGGGTTAAATGCTGATTTTTGTTTAGGGATAACATTAAAAGGAGTTTTAATTATCGTATTCTTTGCTCCTACAGGCTTCCTTTTAGCTGAGCTGCACCACCAGTCTGTTAAAGTTTCTCCAAACGAACTTTTGTAGTGATGCCTATTATTCCGATTACTAGAGTGTATTATACCTGGATTTTTCTTGAGGAAGCCATATTTATAGATCTAGCACCCACACTTGTGCTATTAACTCTTTATGTACTGTTATTTTGATTTGGGTGTGCATTATCTTTTTTGTGTAACTTGATTTTAACCAGAGTTTAACTTTAAACCTGGATCTATAAATCTGTGTGTATAAGTGTGGACCTTAATTTAGTATTTTTTTACTTACTGAATTTATGCACATTGTGTACTCTCTAAAGTTCATGTAATTATGTAATCTCTGATGATCATCTCATTGTGTACTCCCGTGATGAGATCACCAGTTGCACCACTGTGCATGTTTTGCCCAAAAGAACAGGACGGAGCTCCTTCCCATGGCACTAGGGGAGCTGGTCCCAGCAGCTGCTCTGTCCCTGCAATAACTCTTGATGGAGCCATCGCAGACTGCAAAGGATTTTAATATACTTATTTATATGCAGTTTTGGACAACATTTTCGAAATAGAAAGAGTGACCTTGCTGGTAGGTAGGTTTGGCACACTATGCTGCTATACTCATATGGGACAGCATAGCATGCTTTTTGGTAAAGCTGAACACTTTACCTTCAACATGCACAACTTTTGCAAAACACTCCACACTAAAGTGAATAAACAGGAGGTTTGCCACTAAAAATAAGGGAGCAATGCACTTGTGGTGTAATATGACTGGCTATGTCCTACTCTATCCTTTTTAGACAATCTCCAAAAACTCATCTCTTTAGGAAAGCTTATCTCTCCCTTTCCTAAGAACTGAACTTTTACTCTATAGCTTAAGTCATCCCCACGCAAGTATTACTTTTTGTATCACTTGCCTCTTCCTTTTAGATTGTAAGTTCTCACAAGCAAGGCCCCCCTAACCTCTTGTCTTGCATTGAATTAGAACTGTACTGTCTCTTTATTTTGTAAAGTGCTATGCAAATGGTTGATGCCGTAAATCATGTATAATAATAATGGATATGTCCCATTAGGACAATAGAGTCTACATATATTACATACACTTTTCTTTCTATTTTATTGAGGGAAACTGATGTAAGATTCTTGTTGATAATTTTTTCATTAGATATTGTGGACAAATCCAAAGCATACTTGAAATATATGTGAAAGCTTTGTCAGTGTCACACAAAGTTGAACTATTTGTAACAGATGTGGGCATATTAATCATCTGCAGTTCCTGCTACATGATCTAATCTGGCTGTGCCTGTCAGTGGTGTGCATAATTTATAAAGGATTATTTGAATGTGTAATAGAAATACGTAAGATTGACAAGCAACTTAAAAATAAGGTTGTGAAGGTAAAGAATAGAGGTCATTAATTAGCAAGCATCTGTTAAACAGAACAGGTTTTAATTCTTAAAGAGTCCCTTTCACCACACCATTATTTTCAATATTTTGGTCAACACTTGAAAAACATAGTTGTCAATGCAGAGCAATAGACTGCAAAGCAAAGTTCAATCTATATCAAGTGTATTATATTCTGTACTGGCACAGTAACTATAACATACATAACAGCAAATGTTAAGCTGGAGTTTTGTTACAAAAACAAAATTGCTACAGCTGCAGTCGCATTACTTACCTGTAATGAAGTATGTCTCGTGTTCTGCAGGCTTATTGTTCCTATAGAAACCTTCTCTTTAGTGATGCCCAGTCCTCTTCACAGTGCCAAACTGTGGCGTTGTGTGGGTTATTAGCTTTGGGTCTAACATTGTAGTACATTAAAGAAGGTCCTAATGGCTGCCTGCCCCTTTTTGTCCTATCCATTATTGACAAAAGTCTTTGCATAGTTTTCACAGAATTTAACATGTTCTGTGAAAGGGGTGAGATGGATGAATGAGAGAATCCTATTCCCATTCATAAAATGTGTATATAATAATGGAAGGACTTCTGTCAATGGAGTAAAAAAGAAAAAGGGCAGGGCATCATTTTGGGACCTTTCTCAATGTACTGCAATGTTAGACCTAAAAGTATTAACACTAGAAGTTAAGCTCTTTAAAGAAGATGTTTTTTCTGCTGCTGCTCTATTTATTTAGTAATATTCTGTTAAAAAATATTTGTTCTTAGCATTATTCTCTGCACTGGCATGGCATGTATATATATCTAAATTTCTTCTGGGTCAGACCTGTTTTACTAAAAAGCTTAGAACATAGGTATAAGTGCCATAAGTACAATTTATGGACAACCCACCATCTCTCTCTCTCATACAAACTGGAATTCATTAACTAGCAATTCCCAGCATTGCATGTAGATAGCAAGATGCTAGTAATTGGGTTTAGTTCCCTATGCCGTCAGTGTAATTTTATTTAATGACTCCCAGTGTTCTTTAAATTCCCTTTTGCATTGTGTTTATCACTCCGGGATACATTTTCAGTTAAGTTTATAATGCAATAAACTGATGTTCCTTTTTCTTGCTGGGACAGTATTAATTGAAAATGCACAAATGTATCTATAAACATTGTAAAGATCAGGATGATTAAACTCAAGTGGTGCATGCATTTTCAAGAAGTTGTGCTAGGCCAGGGCTGCATTTTTAAGAGCATGGCAGCCCATTTTTATTTACAGGAACAGAAAAACTTCACAAAAGACAGCAATTTCCCATGCAGGGGTTCCACTATTACTGTAACTTGTACAATACTTCAAGCCTCCTGGCTTACTCACTTGCCACATGGCTGCTTCAGGCCTCAAGCCTAGGCCTTAGGTCTGCTCCTCAGACCAACATAAAGGTTTCCTTCAGTCAAGCTCTCTCATAGCTTACTCATGATCATGATTGCTGCTCTGCCACAAACTACATCTGCCTCCTAAGGACCTACACGCTCTGACTTCCCCACGCAGTCTCTCTGACTCCCATGCACAGACCTCCTGGCTGTTGGCCCTGAACTCTATCCCTGTGTCCAATATGAACCCAGCCCACACCTGTGCAATCAGCATGTCTGCCTCTCCAAAAGTCTGGCTTAAACTGGGTTAAAAATAAACAGTGGCACGAGCTGTCATCTCTACATATCCCCCCCTTGTTTCCCACCAGAGGAAGAAACATATCAGCCTTCACACTGGTACCTCTGTGCCTACTACCACCCCAGAGGTCCAAACCTGTCTGAACTTCTTCCTAAAGGAGCACTCCACCCATATTTTTTTACCGGCACTTCTATCTCACCCCTGGGATCCCACTTATATCTCTATCATCCCATCTACCTTCTGGTCCTGGGTTCCTACATTTCTTTTCACCCTCCCCAGACCTACTCTCTCAGGACTGTAGATGGACTACTTCTATTACACCTGTCTCACTACCTGACTCAAGCTCACCCAGCAGTATCCACGTTTCGACTTTCCACATTGACACCAAACATTGCATTAATTGATTCTGACATTGGCTATCTCTGCACAGTACAGCCTGCAATATCTGGCTCCAATCAGCCATACCCCATAGTACAAGTTCTCCTACCGCAGGAGAGGATGGCAAGATACACACCAGCTGTACACTCCATGATGCTAGCATTTTTTTAAGCATGTCTGTCATCACAAAGTACACATTATTTTTCCCTTTATGCATCGTGGACAAAATTTCTGCTGTGTGTTTACGCTCACTCTGACCTTCCATCATGATGGGGTTAATCTCTGCAACAGCCAATGCACCCTTCATGTGTCGCTGTGGCACTTTTCCCCGGTGTATTCCCCCATGCGGTCACAAGGTGAAACAACAAATGCCCTCCTAGGCATCACAGGCTCTTAGGCATTCCAGCCCTCTCTCTGAAAATTATCAGCCATCTCTCCACTACCATCAAGATCACACTTCATCCCTTGTTGCCATGGGAGACCGCACTCTCCCAGCAGAACTTTTCCAGCACTCTCCAACTGGCTGTAACAGTTCCTCTTGAGCCCACCAGCCAGGACTCTCACCAGGATCACTCCACCATCCACAGGTCTCACAATTGATCTTGCCTTTGTTACTATGGGCAACAACATCCATCTTTTTAGTCAAGGACACACAGTTCCTTCGAATTTTTTGGGGGCGTACTGTCTCTTTAAGGATGAGAGACAATACAAACCTGGCTGCTTTCACAGCAATAGCACAAAAAAACATCTTTGGCAATTGCTGTTTCTGCCATGCAAGGATCTGGACCACTGCCATCTGTGCCCATAGCATTCCCTTCACCAATTGTAAAGATCGGGTGATTAAACTCAAGTGGTGCATGCATTTTCAAGAAGTTGTACCAGACCAGGACTGCATTTTTAAGGGCATGGCAGTCCACATTTATTTAACTACTTAAGCCCCGGACCAATTTGCAGCCAAAGGACCAGGCCCCTTTTTGCGATTCGGCACTGTGTCGTTTTAACTGACAATTGCGCGATCGTGCGGCGTGGCTCCCAAACAAAATTGGCGTCCTTTTTTTCCCACAAATAGAGCTTTCTTTTGGTGGTATTTGATCACCTCTGCGGTTTTTATTTTTTGCACTATAAACAAAAATAAAACGACAATTTGGAAAAAAATGCAATATTTTCACTTTTTGCTATAACAAATATCCCCAAAAAATATATAAAAAAACATTTTTTTTCCTCAGTTTAGGCTGATATGTATTCTTCTACATATTTTTGGTAAAAAAATCGCAGTTAGCGATTATTGATTGGTTTGCGCACAAGTTATAGCGTTTACAAAATAGGGGATCGTTTTATAGCATTTTTATGAATTTTTTTTTTTTTTACTAGTAATGGCGGCGAGCAGAAATTTTTATTGTGACTGCAACATTATGTCAGACACATCGGACATTTTTGACACATTTTTGGGACCATTGTCATTTATACAGCAATCAATGCTATTTAAATGCACTGATTCCTGTGTAAATGACACTGGCAGTGAAGGAGTTAACCACTAGGGAAAAATATTGTAGATGTTATGTATGACGTGATGTTTTTTTTATTGTAGGGGGGCGTGGCCTGGCTTGTGACGTCACTGATCGTCCTTCCCTATAAAAGGGAAGAGACGATCGGTGACAGCCACACAGGGAAGCACGAGGAGAGGTTTGTTTACACAGACCTCTCCTCGTTCTTCAGCTCTGTGAGCCTGTAGGATCACGGGACACCAGCGGCGATCGGATCCACTGGTCCCACGGCCACGGTCATGGAGCACAGGACCGGGGGTGTGGAGGCGCGCTCCGGACCCACGGCTGGGCACTTAAACAATCACGTAGCGGTACGTGATTGTGCCCAGCCGTGCCATTCTGCCGACGTATATCGGCATGAGGCGGTCCTTAAGTGGTTAAAGGAATTTCACAAAAGATAGAAATTTCCCATGCAGGGGTTCCACCATTACTGTACCTTGCACAATACTTCAGCCTCCTGACTTACTCACTTGCCATACTTTGCTTTGGGCCTCAAGCCTATGCCTCAGGTCTGCTTCTCAGACCAGCACAATCATTTCCTTCAATCAAGCTCTCTCGTAACTTACTCATGATCAGCTCGTTGCTGCTCTGTCATGGACTACATCTGCCTCCATCATGATTTGGCTTCCCTATGCAGTCTCTCTGACTCCTAGAGAGGATGGGAGTCCTCCTGATTCCCATGCACAGACCTCCTTTTGGGTGGAGCCCTGAGCTCTATCACTGGGTCAAAAATGAAACAGGCCTACACCTTTGTAATCAGCATGCCAACCTGTGCCGCTGGCATCTCTACAACATTTATGTACATTTATATCTGTGAACTGTCACACACCACTGTATTAAATATAAACACATATGCCAAAAGACAACTTTTTTTCTACTAGCAGATTTGCTATTTAAATTAGATTTACAAACTAGCAAGCTATGCAAAAACTTTGAGCACATAGTTAGATTTATTAGTTCAGTGTTTGCTTTACAATTTTATATGACATTTTTACAAGCTTTCTCTGTATTATCTTTTTTATTTAAAGATAGACTTCGGAAAAAATATGCTGGGTTCCACATGGTTAAATCTCAGGAGGTGTATGCCTCCTGGATTGCTGCTTGTTATTTACAATTTAAAATTTCATTGGGCACCAATGGTATAGCTTTCAATATACTTCTGGCGCTTAAACACCAGACTTTTGGATAATATGGTCATTTGACCATATTAGGTGAATGATGTCATGAGCAGCCCAACTCCTTAGTGTATGTGCAGCTGTATAGCAGGGAATGACCGGACCACAGCTGATTGAGTTGGCACTAACAGCTTTCCTCTGGGTTTTTTCAAACATGGAAATGAACCCAATGTCATCTCTGCCACTACAGAAAAACAATATTTTTAGGTACAGGGAGTGTTAACCGTCATTAGTTAAAGTGATACAACATGCATGAAGGTTGTTATAGCCCATTCAGTCTCTGTTGCCAGGGCATGACGTGCTTTGTGGCTGCTAGCCTCAGAGTTGAACCAGCTCTATAGAAATGACAGAAAAAGAAGTTGGGGTGCCACCTAAGTGCAGTGTTAGAGAGCAGCGATGGAGGAATGGATGTGCCATGGTGTGGAGGTAGTCCACGCCAACCAGATTGGAATACTTGGACGGACATGACGTCACCAGGAGAGGAAGAAATGTTGTGGAATGCAGGCAGGCTACACCCCTGGAGCTCTCTGCTCCTTCTGAAGTCCTGGGGTGGTAGTGCAGCCTACTTCTAAGTGTAGGTGGAGGAGTATGTGGCCTTATTCATGGTACCACAAGGATCAGCTATATGAAACAAATGTAAAAGGACAGAGTTTCAAGTGGTAACATGATGGATGCAATGCACAAGCTCATATCCAGACAGTAATATGGAAATAGCATACAAAAGGGAACAGATACTTGAGGAATCTTATCAATAGAGGTGGAGACATATAACAACAGTAGAATATATGGATATTCATTAAAACTATATAAAACGTGGATCTTTAAGCAAATTAACATGTACGCCACCATAAGCTTGCAATTTCTTACATTTTCTAAGTGTTTTTAACCATGTGCCCATTAAACTTCTGTGTGATAGTTGGCGCTACCCCCCTCTTCTTTTTCTGTCTCTACCACTAGCCCAACTGCAGAATTCTGTTAAAGTCCATAATTCATAGAATGTTCTCATTCACATGATGTCATGGGAGATGACAATATTTTACAACTTTGATATGCTGAAGTAGAGCAGTAGAAACACAGAGATTAGAGCCCAACTTTTGCTTAGAGGTAGAGAAATAAGTTGGAATGCTCCACTCTAGCCCACTAGTGGTGCTACCTTCTTATAAAACATCCTCTCTAAGTTACTCCTGACCCCAGTCCTTCTCCTGCCTGTTCTATGAACATTGCAGGGATAACAGCTCTGCATTGTATGCGAGTATGCTGAAGGACTGCCCAAAGTGCCGGAATGAGAGTAGGAGAGCACTGGAGTCAACCAGAACAAGGGTAAGGTAAGTAATGCAGCCTTCTCATCTCCTAGACCTAACAAACATTTAACTCTTGCAGTGCTGGGGGGGGGGGGGGGGGCACTGCTATGTTTTTTTTTCATCCAGCCTAGAGTTGGGATTTAAATGGTCAATGAGGAGTTCTATGATCACAGTATATAATTTCATTTTACATTATGAAAGTATTGTATTATCTAATAAGCTTAAAAATAGGGTGGGCTCATGATGCTGTGGATGCGTCTGGAGCCCACCCAGGTGTGTTGCAACAGCGAATGAATATTCGCTATTGCAACACTCATCCTCCTCCCAGCCAATAGCAAAGTGGGACTGATATCATTACCTGATTGACTGAAAGGACAGGTGATCCTATTGGATGCCTAGGAGGAGGGGAGGAGATGCACAGTGGAAGCGAGGAGGAGAAGAGCTGCCCGGTCCCTGCTGCCACTGCATGGATGCCTGGTCCCCTCCCCTGCTGCATGGATGCCTGGTCCCCGCCACTGCTGCTTGGATGCCCGGTCCCCACCACCTAGATGGGACAAGTGCCAGTGGACAGTGGGGGTGGGGGGTTGTGGGAGGTTTAAGTTGCTGCAGGGGGTTCCGTTTTTTTCCGCCCACCCAAACAAAAAAATACCAGCTGCGACTGCTTCTGGCCATCTCTTTACACAACTTCCTGGATTCCCTGTGTGCTTTGCAACTTCTCCACCCTTGTTTAGTTTCAATTTCTAAAGGCTACATATCCCATGATACCTGGTTGTCTGCAATCAGTGATTCCTAAACCGACTCTGCCTCCTGAAACTCCTCAGAAGGCAGGCTTTGTGAACTGGGTGAAACAGCAATGCATATTCACAGGCTATAGGGAATACATGTCACAGAATGCAAGAAAGTAAAAGAGAGGATTATTCACAAGATACATTTTCTAGCTTCAGGATCATTCAGATTTATAAGAATAGCATAGGTCAATAATTGAAATTCAGTGTGGAAATTAATGTATTATTTTTATATTATTTACATTATTTATTATAATTATTTAATATATTATTTTACATTCTGGCTATAGATACACTTTATTTGAAGGTGACTGTTACAGACACGGGCCCTATATACATACAGTATTACTTATTTGGCTATTTTTTAGCATCATCCAAATTACACTTCTGAATGGACATTCCTGTCAAAATTGTTTCCAAAAAGTTACTATTAATGAACATTAATATACAATATAAGTAGCATTACTATGAGTACATGAATAACTATGATGAAGCTTTCTGATATAAGTGCTCTTTTTTAATCTAATTTTCTTACACAAGAAAATTGGTTTAAAAGTGAGTACCATAGAACAAGTGCAGTTCTATCTTAGCTATAAAATAAATCTGGAAATAAAAGTTGTGTCAAAATAACAGAAGTAACCTAGGGTAATACCTTTAGTCATAAAGGCAGTGCAAATTATACTAAGCTTGCCAGGCATAAGGTTCCCTCATTAGCCAGTTATTAGTCAGATGAAGGTGCTTTGTGTCTTTGAAATCTTTCTATGATTTCCACTGCAGTTAGGTATTAAATGTATTACCCTGTGCTTGATGAAGGTTGAATAGAACCTAGCCAGTGATGCAAATAGGGGACGTAATGCTTTCATTTCAGCACTGATATTAAATCAGCAAACAGTGTATTACTCTCGCTTAGCAACTGTATGAGATATATATATATATATATATATATATATATATATATATATATATATATATATATAGTATCTCACAAAAGTGAGCAAACCCCTCACATTTTTTGTAAATATTTTATTATATCTTTTCATGTGACAACACTGAAGAAATTACACGTTGCTACAATGTAAAGTAGTGAGTGTACAGCTTGTATACCAGTGTACATTTGCTGTCTCCTCAGAATTACTCAACACACAGCCATTAATGTTTAAATTGCTGGCAACAAAAGTGAGTACATCCCTAAGTGAAAATGTCCAAATTGGGCCCAAAGTGTCAATATTTTGTGTGCCCATTATTAGTTTCAAGCACTGCCTTAACCCTCTTGGGCATAGAGTTCATCAGAGCTTCACAGGTTCCACTCCTCCATGACAACATCACAGAACTAGTGGATGTTAGAGACCTTGCACTCCTCCACCTTCAATTTGAGGATGCCCCACAGATGTGCAATAGGGTTTTGGTCTGGAGACATGCTTGGCCAGTCCATCACCTTTACCTTCAGCTTCTTTAGTAAGGCAGTGGTCATCTTGGAGGTGTGTTTGTAATCATGTTGGAATACTGCCCTGTGGCACAGTCTCAGAAGGGAAGGGATCATGCTTTGCTTCAGTATGTCACAGTACATGTTGGCATTCAAGGCTCCCTCAATAAATTGTAGCTCCCAGTGAAAGTAGCACTCATGCAGCCGCAGACCATGACACACCCACCACTATGCTTGACTGTAGGTGAGACACACTTGTCTTTGTACTCCTCACCTGGTTGCCGCCACACACACTTGACACCATCTGAACCAAATAAATGTATCTTGGTCTCATCAGACCACAGGACATGGTTCCAGTAATCCATGCCCTTAGTCTACTTGTCTTCCGCAAACTGTTTGCAGGCTTTCTTGTTTTCTTGAGCATCATCTTTAGAAGAGGCTTCCTTCTAAGGTATGGTCTGAGCACTGACAGGCTGACGCCCCCATCCCTTCAACCTCTGCAGCAATGCTGGCAGCACTCATACATATATTTCCCAAAGATAACCTCTGGATATGAAGCTGAGCACATGCACTCAACTTGTTTGGTTGACCATGGTGAGGCCTGTTCTGAGTGGAACCTGTCCTGAAACTAAGCTTCAGCATGGTGGCCAAGACAATACATCAGTTTAACAACTGATGTATTGTCTTGGCCACCATGCTGAAGCTTATTTTCAGGGTCATGGCAATCTTCTTATAGCCTAGGCCATCTTTATGTAGAGCAATAATTATTTTTTTTAGATCCTCAGAGAGTTCTTTGCCATGAGGTGCCATGTTGAACTTCCAGTGATCAGTATGAGTGAGTGAGAGCGATAACACCAAATTTAACACCCCTGCTCCCCACTCACATCTGAGATCTTGTAACACTAATAAGTCAAATGACACCGGGGAGAGAAAATGGCTAATTGGGCCCAATTTCGACATTTACATTAAGGGGTGTACTCACTTTTATTGCCAGCGGTTTAGACATGGCTAATGGCTGTGTGTTGAGTTATTTTGAGGGGGCAGCAAATGTACATTATTATACAAGCTGAACACTCACTATTTTACGTTGTAGTAAAGTGTCATTTCTTCAGTGTTGTCACATGAAAAAATATATATCAGCGTATCAGGTGCTGGACACTGGCACGCCCCTTAAGGCGTGTACTTCCCCCATATAACCCCTCTCATTATTGGGAGTCCTCAGTTTTTTTCGCCAGTGTCTAAGGTGTTGGGCACGTGTAAGGATGTGTGTACTGAGCTCCACTGGCAGTAGCCACCTGACCAGATCTGTTCTGATGTCTCCGTAATGGACTAAATGAATGGTACCCGGGCCTTGTCATCCAAAGACGCAAGGTTTTGCTTGTGAATGCCTTAAGAGCTAGGCCCTGGGATCCAGTACTTTTTGGTAGTAAGGCCAATAAAAGTTTACTGGGAGGGTCTTCCCGCAGGTCCAGGATTGTGGGATAACCTGAGTGTTCCCCTGTTCCTGAAGGTTTCCTTTAAAGGTCTCGAAGCACTATAGTCTCTTGATGTAGTAAGAGCGATCAGAATATATTTAAAGGCGACCGCTCAGGTTCGCAAAACACAGGTTTTGTTTGTACTGCCAGAGGGTCCAAGATATGGACAGGCAGCGTCAAGATCCACTATTTTTCAAATGGATTTGTCAAGTGGGTGATCAAGCTTCAGCTTAAAGAAGAAAATTCTTCCTTCTCAGGTTAAGAACACACTCATCCAGGGCAATTAGTGCCTCTTGGGTGGTGCATCATCAAGCCTCTATGGCTCAGATCTGTAAGACCGCAACTTGGTCTTCGGTTCAGACGTTTATCCGATTTTTTTCAGATCAATATTAAAGGCCATGGTGATATTGCCCTTGGGCACAGCATACACTGCAGGTTGCAGTATGAGTCCTCTGGCCTCCTGTTTCCTTGATTCTGTCTCCCCCTTCAGTTCCCATTGCTATGGGACATCCCACATAGTTATTACTATGGCTCTGTGTCCCCTGATGTAAGAAAAGAAAATAGGATTTTTAAAACAGCTTACCTGTAAAATCCTTTTCTTTGATGTACATCAGGGGACACAGAGGTCCCTGCCTTCTTCTTCTTATACACTTGTATTGCTTGGCTACAAAACTGAGGACTCCCAGTAATGGGAGGGGTTACATGGGGAAGTACACACCTTAAGGGGTGTGCCAGTGTCCAGCACCTGATACGCTGATATAACCCACATAGTTATTACTATGGCTCTGTGTCCCCCGATGTACATCAAAGAAAAGGATTTTACAGGTAAGCGGTTTCAAAAAAACTATTTTATATATATATATATATATATATATATATATATATATATATATATATATATATATATATAATTTCATTAGAAGTTAGGGAGGAATTCAAGCCTAACACTAATATTAAAAATGTTCTCTCCCTCCTTATACCTATCCTGCATACCCTGTGTAAAAGTGATTTGTATACTTACCTTTTTTCAGTCCACTCTGGTCTGATCATATGATCCTACAGTTCCAGCTCCCCCATGTCATGGAGCGTTCAACAATAGCTGAGCATTCCAATAGTGGTGACTTCATCTATAGACTGACTCCCATGGCCCAGCCATTGTTGACACCCTCTTCTCGCCCCTGCAGCTATCCATCACTTACACATGGGAGCCAGAGCTGCGTGATCATGTAATGAGATTGGAGCAGGCTAAAAAGGTAAGTATACAGATCTTCTTTTACACAGGGTACACAGTATAAGTAGCAGGAGGGGAGAGGGAACATTTTTAAGAATATTTTTGTGCTAGGCTTGGATTCCACTTTGAACTCCAGGCACAAATAAATAAAGGATATAAATCCATATTGTGTCCATAATGCCTTTTCAGACCCTAAGATTGATTTGCAAAAATAGTGGTCATGGCTCATATTGTGTTGTGTGTAGCCTGTGCAGAGAGCAGAGCTATGGGTGGAACCTAGATGCTCCACCTACTACAAGCTGCCTTCAGAAACCTACAGAGGGCAGGTACAAGACTGGTCACTCTGCACAAGAAAAGGGAGCAGCAGGTGTTGCTTCATACTGGATTACTGCACAGATTTTGAAAAAAATACAGCAACACCAGGATTCAAGTAAAAGTACAAATGTCTCTTATGTTTAGACAACACTTTTTAGCCTGGAGTTCAGCTTTAAGCTTGTTTTATATTGGCATTCTGGGGCCTCAGGTATCCTACACAGAATAATAAAAGTGCAGTTTTGTGCAGCCCCAGTCTGGACATTTCTGACACTTGCAAGTCTCCTTCCTAGGAAATCCTGAACTATCTTTGAAGTAAGGTAGCATGCAGACTTCAGAGCAGTGGTGGGAAAAGGTTAACTAGTGCCCAGGGTGAAAATGCCAAACTGCACCTCCCCACCAAGGAGTTGGGAGAAGTTAGAGAAGTATATGCAGAGCTAAAATGTGTGTACTGGATACAGCAGGCTGCTGCAGTGATTGCAACTTACCAAATCTCCCAATGACCCCCTAATTGCAAAAGTAGATATATGGAAGTATACATTCTAATGCATATCAGGTCTGACAAACTTCCTCTTATGCATGTCTTCACCTATCAGAGTATACACATATATTTATTCTTAGAGAGTAGTAGCAGTACGCATGTCAGACCTGATATGCATTAGAACGTGTAGCTAGTCCTGGGTACAGATTATAGTAAATGTTGGATATAAGGAGAAATCTTGATAAATTGTTTCGTATATGGAGGTATGAACATGCCAGGCTGTGATGCTCCAGTGTGCCCCTTCCCGTTCATGTAATACTCCGCCCAGGGCACCCGTCTCTTATGCCCACCCCTTGTACCGGCCCTGCTGGGGAGACGACTAGTTTTGTAGCTTTTAGTACTAAAGAGTGGCTGTGACAGCAAACATATTAAGGCCTCGTACACATCGTTTGATTGTCGGACGACTGAGCGTCTGATATTTGTCAAAGGCGCGTGTGCAGGATTTTGTCTAGCATACTAACTATCTGCAAATTATCGATTGACAAACATGAACTATGAGAGTATAAAGAGGAAGTTAATTTCTCAAGAGCCACCCTTTGGGCCCCTTATGCTAATTTCATTATAGTAGACTTTTAGTGAGCATTGATTCACGATTTTCATATCATACAAAACAAATGCCTTTTACAATATTTTTCCCATAACTACATCAGTATCACCAGCAAAGCAGCTTCTTTATTATTCCATTAAAGAAGATGAGAATGTGCGCTGCATTTCGACATTTCATCAGCTGCCGCTTCACGAATGATAATTCTAGATTACTAAAGGTAGTTTACAAGACCAAAATCTTCCTGCTCATTCCTTGATTCTGAGCATGCACGTTTGTACTTTCGTGTGTCAATTTCTGTACTGACCAACTGAAAATAAAATGTTGAGTTCACATCCAACAAAAATGTTTAAGGCTGCACATCCAGCTTTTGTCTGATGAAAAAGTCAAATCGTCTGTCGAATGCACTAACGATCTGAAAATCGGCAGACAGCTCATCTTAAGACTTTTCCCTTCTGATTTTTGTACCGTGTGTACGAGGCCTAACAGCCATGACATCTTCAGAAAAAAGAGAGTTAATTACTCAGCAAGAGTGTGTGTGCATGAGAGAAGAGCTGGGCAACTAACTGGAAGCTGGAGTAAAGTGAAACACTGCATGAGGTATTCATTATAAAGCCCACAGAAGATGAGATGACACTAGTCAAGTTAGAACAGGGTATAAAATGAAGGGGAAATATTTCTAGAAATACCTTTGTTATTCAGATGTGTTTTACATTTCCGAGAACTTTGTTGTTGGAAAGATCTGGAACTGATTCTGTCATCTCTGTAAAGAATTCCCGGGAGGGTTACCTGATCCCTTAAAAAAAGGAAAGCGTCGCAAGAAAATGTGTAGGCTTCCATTGCTGATGTTCTCCTAAAATTGCTAGCTCCCTGTCTGCAGTTGCTTTGAAGTAAATGCATTCTAAATCACTGACCTGGAACAAAACAAAGATAAAGAAATCACATTTTTTTAGACTTTCTTTTGCTGCATGCCTGTTCCAGGTCTATAATCAGCTTAAACTGTTTCAGTTATTAGGACTCCTCCTTCACATAGACAAATAGACATGTACTCTAGCAAGAATCAGTTGATTCTTGCAGCTGGGTTGTTGAGTGGTTGTGGATAGCTGTGGCCACTCAGTTTGTACAAAGCAATGGTAGGCTGACAGGAGTCACAGTGGTCCATGCATCATTGCACATCAAGCAAGTTATCTGCAGTCATCCATCCCTCTGTGCATCTGTGCATGTCCGGAGTAGAAATCTCTCCCTCAATTTAGGTAACCGCTGTGAAGATACATGTGAATGTATATGGGCAGCTGTAGCTGTATGCCCCTGTCAGCCCAGTTGCAATAATACTCTGATTCTTGTCGCTCTGTGCCTGCCCATGTCTATTCATGCATGTGAAGGAGACCTTACACTATTATAATTATTTTAAAATATGTTAGCTAAACAGTGGGATAGAGTTACTAAAGGCAAATAGACTATGCTTTTTGCAAGTGCAGTTGCCCCAGAGCTTGGTAAATGAAGCAAAGCTTCACTTTGCAAAGAATACCCAACCACATTCAAGAAAAATAAAAAAAACAGCATTTTTACTTGAACATGATTGGATGATGGAAGTCATCAGATCTACATTTACTAAACTCTGGAGCAACTGCACTTTGTAGAGTGCACCTGCATTTTCAAAGTGCACAATCTATTTGCCTTTAGTAAACCAGCCCCAATATGTTTAAAGCCGAGGCCCTAGAGAATTAATTAGTGGGTTTTGCATTTTGTTTATCTTGCACACAATGTATGCACAGTGGTTTTTCAATTCAGGGGAAAAATAATTTTTTTTTGAATAATAAAAAAAAAAACACGATACATGGCCCATTTTGTTTGTAAAATATAAAAGATGATGTTTTAGTAAATAGAAACCAAACATGTTGTACTTTTAAATTGTGCACGCCTGTGCAATGGTGACAAATGGCTTAAATTTCACTATCCATAGGCGACAATTTAAAAGCCTTTGCAGGTTACCACTTTAGATTTACAGAGGAGGTCTAGTGCTAGAATTACCACCCATGATCTGATGTTCACTGTGATACCTCACATAAGTGGGGTGATGGCTATTTGCGTGTGACCGATGCATGCGTTTGCCCCTGTGTGCAAACACGGGGACAGGGGCACTTTACATTTTTTATAAATGATTAATTTATTTTATTTTTTATTTTTACAGTGCTTTATTTTAATTATTTTTTAATCACTTTTATTGCTGTCACAAGGAATGTAAATGTGATAAGAACTCTTTATAGAGAGATCTGAGGTTTATAAATCCCCCCTGCCCTTAAAAGCATTCAAAACACCAATAAATAATAAATAAAAAATAGTTTAAAAAAATGGTGTCATTGACATCCAGGTAAACCGGAAGTGATGTCAAAGCTGATCCAGGCTTTGTTTGACGCTCCGTTAACATGGTGAAAGTGCCGGCTGGTTTCTCAGGTCTCCTAGTGGGAAGGGAGAGGCAGAGAGAACCACAGAAGGCAGCAGGAGGGGAGGACATCCCTTCCCGCTGCTTGTAAAAGCAATCCAGCAGCTAGTTAGATGTTAGGATTGCTTTTACAAGAGGGCCGACCTCTGGATCTAAAGAACGTTACCAGTAAAACCACTTGAAGTCCAGCGATGTATGGGTATGTCACTGGTCTGGAAGTGGTTAACAAAGAAAGAAAGAAAAATATATATATATTTATATATATATAGAGAGAGAGAGAGAGAGAGAGAGAGAGAGAGAGAGAGAGATATCTATTTATATAGATAGATAGATAGATAGATAGATAGATATAGATATAGATATAGATATCTATATCTATATATATACTGAGATGGAACAAGCTGCTAGAAGGAAGGAAAGAGAAGAGAGATGACCTAATCATTCAGCAGTCGGCTGCTGCTTCTTTACTGTTCAGTCACAGGCTAGGGGGAGAGTAGCAGTGTATTCTTTAATAGCAGCATAGAAAAAAGTGTAGTCCTACTTTTTGTGCTGTCTGACAGAGCTACATAAATGTCAGGACCTAATGGGTTGAAATGTAAATGTTGTAGCAAGCAAAGCAGTTGTATACTGTACAGTTCTTCTGTATATTTAAATGGTTGCCTGTAGTTCAGCTTTAAATAGAATTCCTCCTCATGTTAAATAGCTGGTGAATCCCTAGTATAAAAAACTAGGTCCATGTGGGTATTTGTTGTTATGTCATGACCAAATCGAGAGTGGATCTCGCAGATTCAAAAAGTTTGAAACCAAACTAATTAAACAATACATGAGCATGTAAAAAATATAAAAAACACATTTTCATTCACACGGCACACAATCAAATAGAGGTAATTAATATCAAGAAAATGTCATGTGATTTAATAGAGCAGATAACAGAATGTGTAGACATATGCATTCATTTTTCCAGGCACTTGATTGTTAGGTGTTAAGATTTATTTAAAATAAAGTAAGATACAAAACAATCCATGCACCATGACATTTATTTTCTAGCATGTTCTAGCACACTCCATTCAATTAATGTGCTCTAATAACAGTTTTTTAAATCTGAAATATAACGCCAGAGCTAATACAACATTTGTGGCCCTCTGGAGCTTTTTGCTATAACGTGCAAGTATGCACATCATACTTTACAAGGGCAACATTTCCAGTTTGCTACACGAAGTTACTGAATGCTTACCTTTTGTGTGGTCTAATAAATTTGCATTAGACTGTCACAGTACAAGAAGCTGAAGTAGCCTAAGGGTCGACTTCTGTGAGTGATCTTGCTTCTGTTTTAACATCTTATGGTCATGAAAATGAATGTGCAAGAGTTGAAAAAAGGGCACAATGAACGGTCTTCTGGGAAGAGTTCCAGTAAAAGACAATGACCCTAAAAAAGATGCTTAGGAGAACATATTCATGGCCACAGCTTCACGTGTCAGTGTAGTTATAAAGTGAACTGCTGTGATTTGCAGAGTATGGGGCGGTCAAGTCCAAATCTAGTTTTAGGGCAGGCTGGACAATGACTGCATATCATGCATGTTTTGGGCTATGGGCAGAAAGCTGATGTTGTATTGAGAGTCTGCTGTTACTGACAATTACTTTGTGAAACCTAAAGCCAGCCATACACATATCAATTTCTCCAATCACACAAATGATGTAGATGGATGGACCTCTACTGTATTCTAATAGCTGGTTCCACCAGACGTCAAAATACATGAACAGTGCCTGCATCTAATTGGGTGCAGGCATATGTCAGCTGACAATCTTTGCCAGTTTTTTTTTTAATAATAGTCAATTGAGCAATCGACTTTTATCAAACTGAGCAGTGCCAGCGGGGCCATACATTGCTTAGATTTCAGCCAAGCTAGCAGGAATCAAATGAAATTTGAGTAGTATATGGCCTGCTTAAGACAAAAGGCAGGAGATTCAGGAAGAGGGCTTCTGATATAGTAATGTAATTAAAGCCTACTGGCCTTGAATTGCCTATTTAATTGACACTGCTTGGCTCCCTGGACTACTGCATCCAGTATTTCATCTAATTTCATCTAATTTCATCTAATTTCAAGACATGGCATCCTGGACTGCTCTTAACAACCAGTTAGATGCCTGTGACATAAGAAAAATCACTTGCCAAGTGCAAATTTCCATGCCTTTACTGTATTAAAATTTTGAGCAGTGTTGTCACCCAGCCCATTTCTTCCCTGCTGGCGTACAAAACACATCCTTCACTACTAAACATAAAGGGTAGAGAAGCTCTCTAGTGCAGCAGAGAAGAACTCAAGCAGAGTGATGCTTGAGATAAGGCAGCAGAAGCAGCATTGTTAGCTTAAGAAAGGAAGTTAGGAGCTCTCTGGATTTTTAGCAGATCAACATGTAGTTATCTGTACATTTAAAACAAGAGAAACATGAAAATCTGCATTTACTTTTAAGTAGTGGCACCTTCATTGAATATGCTTTGTTTTTGTTCTTCATTTTATTGAATATATATTTTACTAAGTTTTCATAAGTGTTTGTTCCTTTAAATGGTTACAGTGCTTATTAAGTAGCTGTTTACTAATCTTCCAAGCTTTATGGATTCGGTAAAGAAAATATGGACCTAAATCCATATTTTCCTCGGCTGAGACATAAATATGTGGACAATGGCCTTTTAAACTGGAATTCCTCTTTAAATGAATACTTTTACAAGTGAGGACTAAAAGCCTTTTATGTACTAGAAAACAATTGTAGCCTAGAGTTGAAACAAAATAATCAGGACTCAAAACATCACAATTTCTTCTGATTCGGTTTTTATCAAATCACTTAGCTCTGTACTAGAGTAGGTGTTTTTCTTTATGAATAGTTTATCAAGATTTGACATTAGTAAATATGGCAGCTGCCTGTTTAGTATAAGCACATTTTATCTGCCTTTGATTGTCAGAGTTTATTATGAATCTATGCTAGGCTGAATGCATTAATGAAAAGGATAACTGTGAAAGCATTTTGGTGGGTGCTGGAGAAGTAAAATATATTACAGGTTTATGATAGGCCATAAAATAATGTGTAAAAAAAATAAAAAATCCATGAATTAGCAGGTTCACTTTTATCTGCTTATACATAAATATTGTTTTTTTTTTCAACAAAGCAGTTTTTGTTAACTATCAGTGATAAAGACACAGAGATGGGACAAGACTAAAATTTTATTTGAATTCTCCCTATTAACATAACTTGTAGGTTTTATTAAAGATTCACAAACATGTAACAGAAGACTGTGCTTTCAGATGGATATTGAATAAACACTTTGAGTCACTGGAAAACTTGAAAAAGTATTAGCAGTGTGTTGACAGATTAATCAGAGGTTAGCCATAGCAGTAAGCTTTATGTATACCATGATTGCACAGTCATACACATTAAGTACAGTAGGTTCAAATGCACAGAGAATCTATCTATCACTGGATTGCTGGGATTTAGGCCTGTTAGAATTCTATACCACTTGCTAAATTTGAGTTCTGTGAATAACAAATAACTTGTGATAAGCCATAAATTATTATGTCAGACAGACACACTACATTTTATAAAACATAGTTTGAGTTTACTAAGGTGTGGATGGCTGTTAACATTTATTTTTGTATATTTTACTGTGCATGTGCTGTAAGCGATACCAGACAGCATGCAAGAGCAGAAGGCTACTGATTTTCAGCAGACATTCAGCAGACATTGTAATACTATCAGAAGTTACTATCAGGCCAGGAGTGGCCATAGTGCAGATCGGGCATTTACCCGGTGGGCCAGGGCCTCCTGGTCCATGGCCTGTTGATGACTGGGTCATACAGCAGGACATAAGAGGCGAACACAGTATGGACAGGGCTAACACAGTCTGGTCTTCGCTCACCTCCTTCTATGTGGCCATGCCTGTGTCTCCTCCGGCAGGACTACCAGTGAGGTTGCTGGCTGCAGGGCTGAGCTGAGTGTCTCTCTCACACAGAGCTCAGCCTCAGAGCCAGCACTCACAGTTCCCCCTCCTCCACCCTCCACACAGATGGCAGAGGATGGAGAGCTCACCTGCTCCTCCTGCCCCTTTCCTCCTGTCTGCCCTCCCCACAATCCCTGGGAATGTGTGGGCGGGAGGTTTGAAGCCAGAAGAGGAAAGCTGCTATCAGCCTATCCCTGGGTCTTCAACCTTGGGAAAGCAAGCTCACCCTCTCTTCTGCCTTCCAGTGTATAAACTAATGTAACTCCTTTATGCTGACAGTATGCATATATGCCACCACACTGCAAACACAGCTGTGTTGAAAGCGAGCACCCGACACCAGTTACCGGCAGCTACCAGAAAGCTCAGAATTGCTGCTTGTGATCGGGAGCTTTCCAATCACAGGCAATCACAGTGGTCACATGATCATGAATCCCCACCTACCGGCATCAGAAACCCCTTAAGGGGCTGGAGGCTCCGGCGCAAAGGGCTTAAGGGATGCTCTGTGGACTCTGATGCAAGGGGGGCTTTGGTGAGCAGAGTCCCCCTAACATCAGAGTTCCCCTTCACACCAGAGTCCACAGCATTCCCTCTTGCATCAGAGCCCCCCTTAAATCAGGGTTCTCAGAACACCTCTTACAGGTTCCCCCTTTACATCAGAGCCCCCTTAAATCAGGGTTCACTTTTACATTAGAGTCCATAGAGCTCCCCTTTACAGTGTGAGTGGAAATTCTTCAGACTCTGATGTAAGGGGGCTCTGTTGACTTTGATGTAAGGGGGGGCAGGGTGGACTCTGATGTAAGGGTTGCAAGGTGTAAGGAGGCAGGAGGATCTGGAGATCTCAGTGAGCAGAGACAGTGAGCAGAGAGTAAAGTCCCAAAACCCTTCCTTTTCATATATACATAGGGATGGAGATATGCGTACCTGCATGTCTGATTTAAAGTCCCAAACCTTTCTCTATTCAGGCTTTTAAGACTTTAGCTAAGTTAAGGAGCCACTGCATGCAGCGTATTTATAAAGATATTACTAGGGTGGTTGCAGTTTATGAACCAAGTTCCCCTTAGCTTGACTGACAAAGTAGCCCTGCCCTCAACATTACTGGGACTGTGTGTCTGTCTACCCGAAAGTAAAAATTTATTTATAGATAGAATATAGTGGGTTGGGTTCATTTCTAGTTTCTTATATGTCTTGGTAATCCAAAAGAAGATTTCCTCATAATTCCAGACTCCACTTCTGTCTTTTGGGGGGGGGGTTAGGTATTCTAACTCACCTTTTTATGTTTTAGCTCTTACTCTAGCTTTCTCCGCAATATACAATACATAAAGATCTATGTGAAAACCATTTAAATTGCCCATAGCAGGTGTGCAAACAAGAATGCACATACGTGGATCTCACAATTAGAGTCCTTAAGGGATGAAAGAAATGACAGGTGGAGTAACTTTTCAGCTATACCAAAACTAGTTGACATGGAGGTGATTTGACTTATGCCACGTACACATGATCAGACTATCTGGCGGACTTAGTCTGGCAGACAAACCGCCGGAAAGTCCACCAAATTTCCGAACGAGCGGACCTGCCCACACATGGGACTTTTCCTGCGGACTAGGTGCGGCGGACTAGGTCCGGCAGACATAGTCCACCGGATTATCCTCCGTACTTTTGAAATGAACGGACTTGCCCACACACGGAGGAAAGTCCGTTCATTTTGAACGCGGCTCCAGGTAGCCGGGACTAGCGAAGGAATACAATGTCGTCGCCTTCGGCAGGGAGATTGACACCTCGCTGGCCCCGTCTCCTGGTATGGACTTAAAGGGGAAGCCCTACACCAAAAAAACGGCGTGGGGATCCCCCCAAGGTCCATATAAGACCCTTATCCGAGCATGCAACCCGACCGGTCCGGAAAGGGGGTGGGGACGAGCGAGCGCCCCCTCTCCTGAGCTGTACCAGGCTGCGTGCCCTCAACATAGGGGGTGCTTTGGGCATCCCAAAGCACCTTGTCCCCATGTTGATGAGGACAAGGGCCTCTTCCCGACAACCCTGGCCATTGGTTGTCGAGGTCTGCAGGAGGGGGGCTTATCGGAATGTGGGAGCCCCCTTTAATAAGGGGGCCCCCAGATCCCTGCCCCCCACCCTATGTGAATGAGTATGGGGTACAGTGTACCCCTACCCATTCACCTGTGAAAAAAATGTAAATAAAACACAACACACAAGGGTTTAAAATAATTTATTGCACAGCTCCGGGAGACGGAAGAAGACCCCCGGAGCTGTGCAATAAATTATTTTAAACCCTTATGTGTTGTGTTTTATTTACATTTTTTTCACAGGTGAATGGGTAGGGGTACATTGTACCCCATACTTATTCACATAGGGTGGGGGGCCGGGATATGGGGGCTCCCTTATTAAAGGGGGCTCCCAGATTCCGATAAGCACCCCTCCCGCAGACCTCGACAACCAATGGCCAGGGTTGTCGGGAAGAGGCCCTTGTCCTCATCAACATGGGGACAAGGTGCTTTGGGGTGGGGGGCTGGGCGGCCCCCCTTCCCCAAAGCACCCCCCATGTTGAGGGCACACGGCCTGGTATGGCTCAGGAGGGAGGGCGCTCGCTCATCCCCGCCCCCTTTCCTGACCGGCCGGGTTGCGTGCTCGGATAAGGGTCTGATATGGACCTAGGAGGGACCCCCACACCATTTTTTTGGAGTAGGGCTTCCCCTTTAAGACCATACCAGGTGACGGGGCCAGCAACGTGTCAATCTCACTGCCAAAGGCGGCGACATTGACTTCCTTCGCTAGTCCCGGCTACCTGGAGCTGCGCTCAAAATGAACAGACTTTTCTCCATGCGGGAAAGTCCTTTAATTTCAAAAGTATGGCGGACTAGCACGCACACGGCTGTATTGTCTGCCGGACTTTTTTGAGTCAAAACTACTTTCTAAGTCCGCCGGAGTCCACACATGGGCGGATTGTCCAGCGGACTCGAGTCCACCAGACTTTTCCGCTGGATAGTTTGATCGTGTGTACGCGGCATTATTCTCTCCGATCTGAATTTAAAGGCTTTTAATAATGTTGCCTTTTAGTGCTATTTAGCTGTTGCAGCTATTCATGACTAATATTTGCTTCCACTACCCAAAACCTTGGATTTTTCTATTTTTCTTAAGGTAAAACGCTTACTGGACTTACTATTTTTGGTGTTTGAGTGTTCTGATATGAGGGCCACAACAACATTTGTGTTACAAAAGGGCTATATATATATATATATATATATATATATATATATATATATATATATATATATGTATATATATATATATATATACTATCAATAATTATTCTAGCATACGTCAGTTAAAATGTATATTAGGAAGATATTTTATTCCTGACGAATGATATTAGTTAACTGCTGTTGGGCTAGCACATCATTTTCATTAAAGATTGTCATTTGGGCTTACAGCATATTCCATTATATCATTAATTTTGAAGAAACATAGTGGAATTTTGTAATGTACCTAAACTATGAACACTTCTGAATTTTATATGCCAAGGGATTTTCCTGTACATTGAAATTTACATTTAAAATGCAATAGTCTTGATAGAATGAACCCAGCTTCAGTTAAACAAAAATAAAGTACTTTATTCTTGGAGGAAATGGTTAATAATAATAATGATAATATTAATATCATTAAATAAGGTAAATGAAGATAATGTAGATGTATACCCTAACTGATTGACATTTACCCATAGCTTGTCAAAGTGCTGTGTATCAGTATGAATTGTCATGAATTTGTTTTAGTCAAAATACTGTTTCCACTATTTTGTCACCTCAGCAGATCTCCTGAGATCTTTTTGCAGTCACTTCCTGCCTATATGCATGTGCTTTAGCAACAGCTGCATGACATTGCTCAGGGCAAGTTTCTTGACAACATCGGCCTATGTCTGAGCAATGTGCATTGGCATGGCAGATTGTAGCCTGCATTGGGATAGCCTCTGATAGGTTACAATACAGGAGCCCAGTTGGAAAACAATAAGAGACAGGTAGGAGTTGATTTACTAAAACTGGAGAATACAAAATCTGGTGCTGCTCTGCATAGAAACCAATTGGCTTCCACTTTTTTTGTCAACGCTTAATTGAACGAGCTGAATTTAGAAGCTGATTGGCTACTATGCCCAGCTGCACCAGATTTTGCGCTCTCCAGTTTTAAAACAGTAATTAAGCTAAAATAGGGCCTTTATAAATACCATCATGGCAGGATCACCAGAAATTATTTCAATGAAAGATTATTTTTTTTAAAACATATTGAAAATGAGAAGTTATGTTCATAATGACATTTTAGTGACTGGTTTCAATTTTAGAAGAAAAGTAAGTCTAAAGCTTTTTTTGCCATACTTCTATCTTAGGTTACAGGAGAGCTCTTTACTTTTCCTCTGCTGTGACTCAGAATCATCCATCAGTGAGCTAAAACCAGTTGTCAGCTGACATCACAGAGCTGCTCCAGGCTCTGTAAAGGTCCTAACCATATTGTTTGGATCCACCCAGCTGCCTGATTGAAAGGCGGCTCTGGCTCTTAGCATGTGACTGAGAGCTGGAGCCAGCTGCACCTCTCCTGCTTGGCACTCCATTGACCTCTTGACAGGCAGAGTAGTTAGAATCAGCATGGGACAGCTGCAGCATCATACTAATGCTGCAGCATTAAGGTGAGTGTGTATTTTTTTTATGTACCCCTAAATTTTCCTTTAAGTAAATACAAAAAAACAGGAATGATAAGATAAAATGTTTCCTGTCCCATTTCAGCAACTAATAATATCAACTTTTCTGGGGAGATGATTGCATCAGCTTGTGGCAGGGGCTGCTATTAAATAAAGAGAGCCCCTGGGGAAATACAAAGGCTTGAGCCATTGCCTTCAATGTCCATTGCCTCACTATAAACATTGCCTCCATTTAGTAATATAGGTTATTAAAGTTTTCCCTATCTACACCAGTATTGGTTAATTACTAACCAATTAATTATTTAACAGCCATGTAACTATGGGTTACTAAAACTGCAGAGTGCAAAATCTGGTGCAGCTGTGCATGGTAGCCAATCAGCTTCTAACTTCAGCTTTTTCAATTAAAAACTTGGGAGCTGATTGGTTTCTATGCAGACCGGATTTTGCACTCTCCAGTTTTATAAAAGCAGCCCCTATGTTTCTTAGCAAACTTTTGGGCCCTGGTCTTGAAGCGTCTATCTGTTGCTGAAAGTCATACTAGAATTTATTAGCATCATCCCACCAAATTTGGAAGATGAAAGCTCTACCCCCTGCTCAGGACTCTAGAAAATAATGACATTCTCCTGCTCCCTGTACCATTAAGTATCCACCCACTGCTGAAGAAAGAATTGTTTTATTGGTTAATTTGGTTGGACTTGTTTAAACTAGGTGGTCATTTTTCAGCCTGACTATTTAACTAAAGTGCATAGTGAACTTACGTATCGCTCTTTTTCTTGTTTTTTCACTCTGCATAATGGCACCTATTATTCATACATTTTGCTACTAATTGTGGAATTTTTCTTACCATGACTATAGGTTTGAAAAATTCACTCATCATCACAGTTCCTGGTGTTAGATGATATAGTGATGTAATGGTTTTATACATTCTTTAATAAACTTGCTGATATGGCAGTGGTTTCAAGTACCAGCATTAAAGCATATTACATTTTGTCATTTTTTACATTTTCAAATAAAGATTTCTATTCTTGTGAGCTGTAATATTCTTCATTGCTGCTACCATTAAGATATTTTAGCTATACGGTTCTCAGAATGTCATCACCCATAATGAATTTCAACACATATGCTTTGTAATAATCGGTATAAATCACAAGGGCAATGGTGCTTGCCACTGAATAGCAAAATGTTAGGGCCAGATTGAATAACGCAGTGAATTTCCTGACTTACTACATGCTACTCTGTTGAAAGAAAAATATATTAAAATACATATCCTATTGCATTAATTCAATGGGGTATTAGTGGAGCTGGAAAGTAATTTACTGTAAATGTGTGCAAAGTACTGTTTTCACTTTACAGTACTATAGAGAAAGTACATGAAAATGCATTGTGTGAGTGAGAAACTTAACATTACCCCCTGTGATCTTTACTTATAGAAGTCAGTAGAGTAGTAAAACATACAAATCATAATAATGTCACAACTATGATAGCTTTAATTACTTTAAATAGTGAATGACAAGTGTAATACAAAGTTGCACAGATAATTATTACCATGGATTTAAAGTATTAAATGTAAGATTTATGCTTTTTTATGACATCATAGCTATAAGTACATTAAACAATACGAATAAGTAATTATATAGATTGGGATATTGAGGTGTTCCTACTTCTAGGTTTGTCTGCTTGTCTTCATCACCATATAAAAGAGCTAGGTAACCCGTATATTAATCAGAATCTACCGCCTCATTACTTCCCTGACTGACAATACTGACATTTTTGTTAATTTTCAACCAAAGACCTGCGCCACAAAGCGTCTCTTAAGGTTCACTAAAAGTGATGTAACTGTCTTGGAACTGAATTACTAAAGGGTTGAAGAGGCAGTTAAAGGCTTCTCAGGTAAATATAATAATTACAGAGTCACCTAAAAACCCATCTTCAGCCAAGATGTCCTATATTTTTAGGTAAAGTAAGAATGGGTAGAATCTATGTCAACAGGGCCAGAAAAAGGCCAACAATCCTTGCCAAAGCCAAGTAATGGTGTCCTTTTTGCTCTTAACACTACATTCCAGCAAACAGATAAATGATCAGATTAAATACACATGTGAGAGTCATTTTACCTGGTGAATGATTTGTATTTCTTTCCTTCCAGTCTTGATATTTATACAGCTTTGTCTCACAGCACAGCCCTTTCTTGCAGGGGAGGGGAACCTGACCTTTGACTTTGTCTACTGATGTTTCGGTTTCACTTACAGGACCTAACGGTTACTGGACTCCAAAAAGAAAAGCAGCACAATGATTAGCTTATCTCTCCTTATTTCTGCTCTATCCTCCTATCAGCATTCTCTTCTCACTGCTGCTCCCTCTCATTCCCTGAGCTCTTTTGTACAGAATGCACAGCAGACTGCAAGAGGCTTATATCAAATCAAATTTAGATACTTACACTGCTTGCATTTAAAAAATACATTTAATATTGCATTAATGTGATTGTAAAGGTTTGAATTTTTTTTTTTTTAAACAACAAACTTGTTTTAGTTACCTGCTCTGTGCAATGGTTTTGCACAGAGCAGCCCTGACCCCCCTCTTCTGGTTTCTCTTGTCTGCACTCCTGTCACCTCCCCCCATTGAGTGCCCCATAGTAAGCCGCTTGCTATGGGGGCACTCATGCAGGCTTAATCCCAAGCAGTGCTGTGTATGTCCATTGCTACAAACAGCACAGCTGGTCCCCACTCTCCCACTCTCTACTGGGATTGACAGTAGCAGGAGCTAATGGCTTCTGCTGCTGTCTCTGAGCTAAGGAAGTGGGAGAGTGCTGAGAGAGCATCTGCTCTTGTGCACAGCACTGATTCGAAATTGGACTAAAAAATTGGACACTGGTAAGTATTAGGTGGGCTGTGGGTGGTAGGGTTGTATGTGGGAGGGGGGGAGGGGGTCGAGCTGCACACAGAAGGTTTTTGTAACCTAATGCAGAGAATGCATTAAGGTAAAAAAAACTTTAGCCTTTGGAACACTTACAAATCCACATTAATGCATTAACTGATCAGTCATTAGGACTCAAGGGCAGAAAATGAAATAAGAGTCTACAAATTCAGATTTCTACATGGGCCAGACTTCACAACTACATTAAATTGTCCTTTTTAAATTAACTGTATTTACGGTATTTATCACTGAATAGCAGTAAGCCATATAAGCAGAATATTTATTAGGGTCACAGAAAAAAGCAAAATTTCAACATCTTTTTAAACTGAATACATAAAAATATAAAAATGTATTGCATACTTTAACACTCTAGTATCTCCAGCCATACTTAAAATCATTGGTTACTTGCCAAAGGCATTTTTTACCAAAGCAGATAAAGGCAATTACCAAAAATTTGACTACAGTCGAGGGAAGCCGTAAAAGAGAAGCATGATAGGTACGGAGCAATTCTGTAATGCTTCTCTACCCTAGATGTCTAAGCATTTCCTTTTTTTTTCTAATGGTTAATACGGGGTCCCATTTTCTGCTATTATTGCTGTCTGAGTCCTCATTGGAGAGATTCCCTCCTTTTTCATTGATAGGAACAGGAAATGATAAAAAAAAAATTCTCCAGTGTAGAAAAAGAGTAAAAAAAAACAACAAAACGTGTATGTCCTGATAACATAACACACATCCTAAGGTCAAAGGAACAAGATGAAAGGGATGATATGCATTTCTTCAAAGACCATATTTACTTCCTAAGTTGCACTGCACAGCTGGAAAGCTGTGTTTAGCAATTTTGTTCTTATCAGGTATTTATCGGGTATTTTCAAAATAGTGCTATAATGGCTACCATCTTCCCATGCTGGTTGTTAGCGCAGACATTTTAGTAACCTGCTATGTGTGGTCTTATGTTTAATTATTAGCTTAAAATATGATAAAAGGAAAATGCTGGTTGAGAGTATTCTCTGTCAGAGACCGTAAGTATTTGTAAGGTATGGAGATACATTATATTTTACTTAAGGTAGATGGACAAGAAAACTGCAACTGACTGTCCCTGACAATTGTAACACTGCTTGGCCACTTTGTTTATAAATTACTTTAACAACCATGCCATAAATAACTTTATTTCAGTGCTTTAAGTGTGGTCATGTGACCACGAACCCTCACAAAGTCATTTTATTTTTAGCTGACATCTTAACATAAATAGGACAAGTTGAATGTAGGGTATGGATTAATTACTCAAGAATAAATGTAGTCATTTTCAAATATTTATCAGTCTGCAGTGACTTTATAAAAAGAAATAATATTATGAGCCAGATTTGCATTCTAATTTTCAGAAATCAAAATCCCATTTTTTTTTTTTTTTGTTATTGGATATTGACTTATTTTCTATTTACCTGCATCTTACATTTAAACAGTATCAGATCTATCTTAATTACATTTTTCCCTGCTACATTTTTATGTAAGCAAAAAGTAAACCCTGAGTATTCTTCCTTAGTAAATTATTTAATATTAGGGATAACTTTAGACATTGTATTTGAATGTATTAAACTGTGAATTTCAGTGAAGTACAGAGACGTTATTTGAAGAGAACCTGTGTTACATCAAGAATCCAGTTATTTGTGAGAAATTCAAATGAAAATAGATCTACGCCTGATTGCATGTTATAAGGTGTGGTTATTAGAAAGTGTAGATCCAGTAAAGCATTATTGTTTTGTCGTGTGCTGGGAAATAAAGAAATACAGAATACAGATAGAATCCAACTAACAAAAGGTTTCCCAGCACAATTATCGATTAGCCTGCAAAAAAAAATTAAAATGTAGAATATTTATTAATGTAGAATATTTATTAAACTTATATAGCACTGTCAATTTACACAGTGCTTTACATATACATTGTACATTCATATCAGTCCCTGCCCTCAAGGAGTTTACATCCTAAGGCCCCTAACACACATTCATACATATACTAGGGCCAATTTGGACAGGATCTGATTTACCTACCAGCATGTCTTTAGAGTATGGAAGGAAACTGGAGCGCCTGGAGGAAACCCATGCAGGCACAGGGAGAACATGCATACTCCAGGCAGATGGTGTCGCAAATGTGTAGCAATTATTTTTTTTTTTAAGAAAGTACAGTATATCCTTTTCTGTCTCATGAATTATTTATTGAGTTTTCAGATTTTAATTTTAAGATGTATAGGACAACAGGAAGGGTGAAAATTCCCAATTAAATGTTATATATCACTTTCTTTAAAATATACAAGTATTAATAACAATGTTTTTATTTAATACAAGTATTTTAGTCTGACAGAAGACCAAGTTGTCATTGTGTTGTAAACGAAATTATTACTATTTATACCTATTGCCAAGATATTGAACTTTTAAAATTCTTCCTTAACCATTTTCAGTTCACTTTAAAAATAATTTTTAGATAAGAAAGCATTCTAGTCTTTTTTTTTTCCATGCATACATATTTTTAATGAATAATTACTGAATTATTTTGGACAACTTCAAAAGCTTTGTCAATATAACACGTTGGAATAAACAAAGTAAATCTGTCCTAAAGGTGCTAAATGTGAAATACAATAAAGAAAAGAAATGTTCCTCAGGTGGGAGTTTTAGTGTGGAAAAAAGCTACTTGGGGTATAAATGCGTATTCGATTTTATTTAAGGTAATCGTATAAGAAATTTCCGTAGGGAATACAAATATACATTAATGTGTATATACAGACAAATAATACATAGGATGCAGTGTACATGAACTCAAATGCAATACAGTATGAGACAATCACAATCATAAAATGCACAACACATGTGAACTGCATGAATGGGAAAAAGGACCCGGCGCGTTTCGTGTAATCACTCTTCTTCAGGGTTAATGATTGGAAACAGCACAGTATAAATGTGTCTGCAAATAAGGGAATATTTCGTGAACACTTGATTAAGAAATATGCAAAATGTCAAAAACATATATAGAAACAGAAAACAGGAAAAAAGGTACATATATGTATTAAACACAATGTTGAACAATAACAACGAAGGTGTAACCGTCAGTACTGACCTAAGTATTTCTGGGAAGCATAATAGTTTGCTGCATCCATATAAGTGTTGCATTAAATAGTCGACATTACAGAAAATCAATATACAAACAGTGCAGCGGCTAAATTAACAATCAATAATTAGTGAGCAACTAAATCCCATTGATAAGTGATGAAATAAATTAATGCATTACTCCAAATAAGGAGAAAAAAACAATGATAAAATCCAAAGTACAAAGGATTCAAAACAGTTAATCAAGACGACAGTCCCATATGCCATGTTGAGAAGTGAAAATCACAGGATAGCCAGAGTGTCACCAATCAAGCTCAGACTGTGCTTACCCAAACATATGTGACCCCCTTAATAAGAGTGGTCCACATACACTTTTGTTTACAACATCAAATGGATCCGTCCTGTTACACCTCCAGCTATGTCTTGTATATGTTTCAGGCTCCCAAAGAGGATAGCATTCCATTATGGATGGCATAGCATGAAAGAATACTCCATATAGTGCATTACCATTTATAAGATAAATTTAATGCAAACGGGTTACACTCACATGGGTAATCACAAACATGCATAGAAACATCAGGGCCCCTGATGATGTCATATGTGATGAAATGCATAGCCACGCACATAGGCTACAACTCATGCATGATCGATCATCTGCCATTTTGGTCTCTGGAAGAAGTACTACATCTGATGTTTCCATGCTTGTTTGTGATCTACCCACTTGAGTGTAACCTTTTAGTAACCCTGTTGCATTAAATTGATCTAATAAACAGTAATGCACTATATGGAATATTATTTCATTTTTTTCCTTCCATAACAGAATGCTATCCTCTTTGGGAGCCAAGGTGTTTGTTACCTAAAGGTGTAACAGTATGGTTCCGTGATCTGGAACGCTGGCTTTGATGTTGTAAACAATGTGCATGTGGACCACTCTTATTAGGGGGTTGACATATGTTCAGGTAAGCGCAGTATGAGCTTGGTTGATGACACTCACACAATGTGATTTAACTGCTCACTAATTATTGATTGTTTGTTAATTTAAGCGCTGCCCTGTTTGTATACCACATTAGAATACTGTAAAAGAACACAAAAATACCTTATCATTTGTAAAAAGGTATTGCTTGCACAGTATATATGTGCCCTTGGCATAAATAAAACACAAATACAGCAACTTGTACCTGTGTATGTGACAGGCATTGTGGAGCAGTTAGACTGATAATATTTATCCACTGGAACTGCTACCCACTTAATTCTCTTTAGGAGTCTAACAAGTCTAACATGTATAAGCTGTAATGACTTGTGCTGTCTTATTAACATAATTTTATTACTCTTATTATTAAAACAAGGCTTAGTAGCTCCCAGCAGCCTACTGAAACTCTCAGACAAAACCGCAATGTAGACATCTCGAGATTGTCAGCCCCACTTGTGTGACCCTGTAGTGGAAAATGTATCTTTGTATGTAACAAAATTTGTTAGTATAATCTGTAATGTAAAAACATTGTTACTGTCACAAATATTGGTGGTACATTTAAATATTCCAAAAATACAATAGTCGGTTTATTCACATGGGCAAATATGTATGTCTGAAGAGATGTCATTTGACATCCAGTCCTCTGAGACACATCGCTAGCGCATTCAAGATCGGCTGTTTTGCACACATAACAGTTTCAACTGACTCACATTGCGTGGAGGATTCATTTGTCCACTGAATTACTTTGCAGTTTTGTTCATCACTTCTTGTATATAGCAGTTTAATGGAAAACAGAAAGAGTTGCACTTACAAATTCCAAAGAATCCAATTCAGCCTCCAAATAGTATAATATAATAGTATAATAACAATATTGTGGTCTAATAATATTATAGTGAAGTCAGAGTGATAAAAGATCATTTCTGATTGCATGCTTTATTTATTTGTACATGTACATTGGCCGATGTATAAAAATGGCAGACGTTTCTTCCCTGACCATCATTACATAGAGAGATATACAATGTTGTATTTTACTTCTACTTTTCCCCTTTTTCCTGAAGTTGTGCAGCAGGTTAAATATGCAACATATATTTGTGAAATATGTTTAATCCATAATTTCTCACCATAAAAGCTAGACTTTCATACACGTCTAGTTCTTTTGCTTACTAAATAAAAGACCTTAGAAACTTTAAACAGTGAAACACTTCTATTGGCAAAATAAATAAAGTAAGGAAAACGAATATCTTGACAAATCATCTCTTTTGCATTTAATCTATGTGAGCTACTTGATTAAGGCTTGGGAAACAGGCTGTGGCCAGCTTTACCGTGCAAGGTCTGTAAGCATACAGATGCTGAGGAGAGCAAGAGGATGACCTTAGCTGTCCATGAGCGTGTTGCTTGTCCAAGCTGCATAATGAGGCTAGCTAAAGCTTTAGGGAGATCTCTGAAAAGAACGAGAGAGGAAAGTGACACAGATGCTGCACTTATTTGCATACCCCAGTCAGAGTATGCAGCTTTGACACAGTAGTATGATTTAGAAACTGAAATTGGGTTGGGAAACCTCAGTGACTGGTGCCAGGTAAACAATTATTCTAGGTAAACAAATCTGATTGCTATAGCTTTCTGTGTGACAGACGAAAGTTTCATAAGCAATTTATTACTGGTTCCAACCTAACCTCGGAAATTATTACAAGAATGTGCAGTGAAATTGTGTACATGTTCATCAATGAATCATGACATACAGGCTTACTGAATAAGGCAGAGGGAGACATAATACACAAAGCACAACAACCTGTAGCAACCAGAGCTGACTTTCTTGGAGTCATGCCAGGAGAATTTTGATTGAGTGCTGTACCTTTGTGAATTTTTCATATTCCTCTTCATCCAATATTGATTTATTCAATGGGGTAGTGCAGTAAGGATGTTCAGAGAGTGGTATCCCACAGCAAAAAGTCCAAATAATCGAATCACTTACATAACAGCATTAAAGTGATTGTAAGTCCCCTTTAACACCGGGGCGTTTTTCAGGTGTTTTTCAGGTGCTTTAGCGTTAAAAAAAACGCCTGTAAAGCGCTTGAAAGAAGCCTCATCTGCAATCCCAATGTGAAAGCCCAAGTGCTTTAAGAGCCCTTTCACAATGTCAGTGCCCAAAAAACGCTCGTAAAGCACCGCTTAAACCAGCATTTTTCAAGCACTCTTGGGGTGCTTTTAACCCTTGCTAGTGGCCAAATAAAGGGTTAAAAGCACCCACAAAGCACTGATGCCAAAAGCACTTTTCAGGTGCTTTTCATGCATTTTGCAGGCACTTCCCATTGATTTCAGTGGGAAGGGGCACGTTAGGAGGGGTGTATTCACCGCTCCAAAAGCGCTGCAGAGAAGCTGCTTGCAGGACTTTTTTTGACGCCCTGCCAACGCAGCGCCTCAGTGTAAAAGCACTCGGGCTTTTACATTGGGATTGCAGTTGCGGCTTCTTTCAGGCGCTTTTTTTAAACCTAAAGTGCCTGAAAAATGCCCCAGTGTGAAAGGGATCTCAGCGTGAAAGAACTCGAGCTTTTACATTAGGATTGCAGTTGCAGCTTCTTTCAAGTGCTTTACAGGCGGTCTTTACCGCTAAAGCGCTTGAAAAACGCATGAAAAACACCCCCGTGTGAAAGGGGTCTAAACAATCCCTTTGTAAAACAACCCATTCAGTTTAAAATAGTAATTAAAGGCAGATATGAAAAAAAAGACATTATAAATACCCTTTTTCCCTTTTTTTTAATATAAGTGATCACGTTCCTTCAGTTCTCAGCTGCATAAGAACTGGGGGAGGAGAAGCAATAGCAGACTGAGCTTCTCTGTGAATGGCTATGCAGTGCAGGCATGTCAGGACAATTCTGATCATTGGAGGAGAGCACACTGAGTTCCCAGTATAGGTAGAGAACTGAGCACAGTGTGCTATCCTGCTTAGTGCAGTCAGTTCATAATAGGAAAGTAAGGGGACTAGCAGGAACACCAAGTATTTCACACAAAGGAAGCAATACGAAGAGAACAGCATACAAGTACATAGTACAGCAGGAACATATCAGGAATATGAAGTGTTAGGGTAACAGCAAATGCTTTAAAGCCTAATTCCACCCATATTATATTTGTTTTTTATACACTGGGGAGCAATTGCATATTTTTTTGTTGGTGGCCCAAGTGTGAAATAAATACCTCACTGTCCCGGTGACAATTGTTGGCAAAATGCATTTTTGTCTGTGTTTGTCAGTAGAATTTCTATCATTTCTTGACTTGACAGCTAGTGAGGGGGAATCACTTCAAAAGGACCCAGCCAACAATCCTGAGGGATGTGCCATTTTCTGCTTTATATCAAATGAATAAAAAGTTTTGACTAGAGATGAGGTTTTGTTACACATATGTATAACGTTGTTTTTTAATCTCTCTGTGCCACTAGGGTCATTGAAAGTCCCTGGCCTGCTTTTATCCTCCATCTTCTGCAGCAGCTGGCCTGCTGGCATCATCAAGATAGAAGGCTACCCTTTGCCTTTAAAGCATCTTCAGCCTTTGCTGGCATGCAATTGTTGAACTGTGGTTTGCAGTTTGTGAGTGAACTGTGGTTAATCCTCTAGTTGTTTGAGAAATTAAGTATGAAGAACGCTGTACTTCGGAACTTCCCATAAACATTCAGTAATTTGATTAGGTTATTGGAGAGGCCATGAAACACTGATAACTATAACCTGGTGTCCATGAGATTTGTGTTCACAGTTGTTACAAAGTAGATTATGCAGTCTACATGCCCCAGTAGTTAATAAATATAGCAATTTTTAAAATTCCATACTGCAGCTTTCATACCTCTAGGTCAGGATTCTCCAAACTATGGCCCTCCAGTTGTTCAGGAACTGAAATTCCCATCATGCCTAGTCATTAGACATGTGCACACTGAAATATTTTGTTTCAGAATTTTTTCTCTCTATGTCGAATCTTTTCTCTCTGTGTTGAATCTTTTCTCTCTATGTTGAATCTTTTCTCTCTATGTAGAATAATCTTGGACTAATAGAGCTAAGGTTAGGCACATTCGACCACAGGTTCGATGGACACAGATTGCTATTGTCAGTGTCATGTCAAATCTCCTATCTATATTGAACTGTTGTCACAACAAAAACTAAAAATACCTGAAATTTGGACGAAAATGCATTCGGATGAAAACTAATGCACATGTCTACTTGTCATGTCTGTGGATGTCAGAGGATTACAATGCCTTATGGGATGTGTGGTTCCGTAACAGCTGGAGTGCTGCAGTTTGGAGATCCCTGCTCTAGGTAACTTGTGCCCCCAATTAAGTCTGCCAAAAAAAGCTCTATATGTGGGAAAAAAGGACATTGATTTTATTTGGGTACAGTGATGCAAGGCCGCGGAATTGTCAGTTAAATTAATGCAGTGCCATATTGAAAAAAATGGCCTGGTCATGAAGAGGGTAAACCCTTCTGGGGCTAAAGTGGTTAATGAATTTCATGCATACAAAAACAACATATTACCCATTTTATTTGGTAAAATATAAAAGAGTATGTTGTGCTGAATAAATAGATACCTAACATGTCATGCTTTAAAGGTATGGATGCCTGCAGAGTGGCGACAAACTACGGTACATTACATTTTCAAAAAGCGTCAAAAAAGCATACATTTTTACAGGATACCAGTTCAGTGTTAAGCAGGATGTCTGGCACTAAAATAATTGTTTTTGCCTTGACATTTGTGGTGATACCTCATGATTACTGCTTTACATACTTGTAAACAAAAAACTGAAATCTGAATTGAAAAAATCCACAAGAAGAGGAGGAACGACCCAACCATGTGTAGTGGTCCTGGGAGAGTCTGGGAATGGCAACGGACTGTGGTCGGAGAGGCTCCTTCTGTTCCCTGTAAAAGTGATCAGGCAGCTGTGGTGCTGTTCAGATCACTTTTTACAGGAAAACCCATTGCAAATTATGATACCAGGATTATGGCTGCAGCTGCAGTCATGATCCTGGTATAACTGCTTCCCGACCAGGACATATATATTTGTATAGTGGTTAGGAAGTGGTTAACACAGCACACCATAATGCATGGCATATGTGTTGTGATGTGCTGCAATGTGGGAGCATGGTCGGCTACTGTAATTGTGCATTTGGGTGATATTCAGAATTGCATGCATTACTTTGAATTGGGGAAATGTATGGTAAAACATGTATTTTATTACACCTTCTCGTAACACAAGTTTTTTTAATACTAGGCCATTGTGTGATCCTCTGGTCAGGTTAGGGGCAACACTTGAGGTCCCTTATATTTACTAACCACAGGTGTAAATGATTGCATATATCCAAAAGCCCAAAGGCCATCTAAAACAGATTAATAGGAAATTACTAGCATTAACCCTTTAGTGCACATTTTTTAATGAGTTAGTGTGACTCAAAATATGTTCTACCAAATGGTGGAGCAGAACGTTAAAGGGTTAACCAGTTTTCTACCATAGAAATCAAGAAAATAAAATCTAGTTATAAAAGCATTTTTGAATTATTATTATTTTATGCATAGTCTCTTATAGCAATAATAAGCCTGTTTCTCATTAGTTCTTAGTGTGTCTTGTTTCTGTAAACATATAACTGCCATTTCTGTGTGAGGTATGTGATTGCAAGTCAGTAGAGATTTCTGTCGGTGTATGATCATATATTCATGTTCTATATTTGATAAAATATGTTGCATGTGAAAAAAAGCATTTATGACATAAAATGATCCACGCCTTTCACAGAACAGTGGTAGAAATGGGAGAACAGTTTCTTTTATTCTGTTAAAAATTTAGATGTAACAAGCATGCCGCAGCTTGTTAAGTAGAGACAAATAGTTTTGCAGAAGCAATTTACTTAATGCCATCTGCATTGCAGTCATCTCGAGTCATACTGAAAAAATATTGTAGTATTTGCTTGCATAATAAAGTTTTCGTGCTTTGTACATGTCCAAAAAATATCAGCTATTACAGTATTGATTTCAGTGAAGGATAAAAATGTGTGTTATTCTGTAGATTGATCTTTGACTACATTATTGCACAGATCATTATATGGAGGTGTAGTGTCAAGCCCCAGAGTCACAAATTCTTTTTTCTCCACTGTGATATCTATAAACTTCACCTTGGGCTACTATTCAATCACTGAAGAGGCGGAAGTGCACATTTGTATGAATGTTTGTGTCATTCTGATAGATGGTTAGACTTGAATAGCCATAGTATGTATTAAGCTTTCTCTCGTTTACATGCTGTATGCTTTGTAGCTATAAACATAGCTAAGATAATTGATGCCTAATATTGTCATCAGTGACTATCAATTGGCATCCTATGACCTGACTGGATATTGTTGGGCCAATCAGCATTGGAGGAATAACTGGGCAGTTGCAATGGATTTTCTTGGCTCCTTGTTACTGTTCTCCCAAGATAAGGGCAGGGCTGGAGGTGTCTGGAATTTTGCATTGCACAGAGTAATCATATAGTTGTAGGATCTTTCACCTTGCTATTATTCACTCATACATATAGTGATGGCAGGGAGGAGTTTATTGGTAGAAAATCCTTCTTGGATCTGCTGCCAAAAAAAACTCCTTCCCCAGTTTTTTGGCAATTTCCTATCTATTTGTACACCATGGCACATATGCAGAGCATACACTCTGACTCTATTCTCCCACATGTATCATTGGCTGCCATGTGGCCAAAGAAATAAGACTCTGGTCTTTAAGAAAAGCCCAAAAATATGGCAAATTCAATGGTCAAGTGGTGCCAGAGAAAGCATGGTACTGTCATCAATAGAGGATGGTAAACTAGGAGCTAAATCTGCCATAATGTGCACGTAAGTAGGTACTGTGTTTGCATTGGTTATAATGTACTTGTTAAACATTCAGCTTTACGAGTACAGTATAATTGAATATATAATTAAGCTACATCAATAGGTACTATGTGAAAAGTACCATGCCAGACATTATTGTAGCTGGCTATAGACCCTAGGTGGCTTTGGGTATACAAGCATGATCAAAGCACACTCAGGTATGAATGTGGGTAAGCGTATTCCTAAACGATTGCCCTAAGTAGACATGTTTAGCCTACGGAGAGGGGTACTAAAAGTAGGAGTACACCATGGTAATCAAATTAATCTATGTGTCTTTTCCATTCTCATACACAAAATGATTACTGGTCATTACAAGGCATATTGTTTTTTTTAGTCATGTCTTTTTTCTTATACTTGGGCCCAGCTGCAGTGGTGGTCCACAAAATGCCCCCCCCCCCCCCCCCCGACCTGATTGTGACTGTCTCATCAGCAACAGTGAGATTCTTTTAATATTCTGTTCATCCAATATGCATATTCACTGGACAGTTCATGTCAGGTGAACTTCTTAGCATCCCCACAAGGGATAATTCAATGGTTCAGTCTGAAGATAGCAACACTAGCTGAGAATTTGCTAAACAAAGGGGTGGGGATAGTGGTGACATCATTGCCTATACATGGCCACTGGCATATTTGGGCTCTGACCAGTTATGGCAATAGCCATATTAATGCAATGATATTAGCACTATCCCCACCCCTTAGTTTATGTTTCAATATTTTTTTATTTATTTAAAAGAAATAAAAGTGCAACAAGGCACAGATATAACATTATGTGCTGCCCACCGCTTCCTTTATTTAGATGATGACATCTTGAAAAGCTATCATTCTATGAGGAGTGCTATTTAGATTGGTATCTGGTTCATTGGGTATTTTCTTTTAGTGAATCAGCGGACAGCGGGCATTGCGATTGAATATGGATTTACAACTTCTTAGCATCCCCACTAGGGATAAACCAATGGTTCAATCCGAAGATAGCAACACTAGCTGAGAATTTGCTAAACAAAGGGGTGGGGATAGTGGTGACATCACTGCCTATACATGGCCACTGGCATATTTGGGCTCTGACCAGTTATAGCAATAGCCATATTAATGCAATGATGTTACCACTATCCCCACCTCTTAGTTTATGTTTCAATATTTTTTTTTTATTTAAAAGAAATATAAGTGCAACAAGGCACAGATATAACATTATGTGCTGCCCACCGCTTCCTTTATTTAGATGATGACATCTTGAGGAGCTATCATTCTATGAGGAGTGCTATTCAGATTGGTATCTGGTTCATTGGGTATTTTCTTTTAGTGAATCAGCGAACAGCGGGCATTGTGATTGAAGATGGATTTACAATGAAGGACATATTTGGGGAATGTTTTTTGTTTTTTTTAATAGCGCTTGTCAAACTGTACCTGGTATAAATTATGGAAAAATACCCATGCCATATTTTTTGTAAAATCACGCTCTAACAAGAAAAACTCTTAGGATGTTAATGGTATCACAACCCACAAAAATTTAAATTATAAATTCACAGACAACTGTTCTAAAAAAATGTCTAATTATGTTACCTTAGTGATGTGTAAGAAGCAAGCTGTTTAATACACACTTGAGTTCTAATGTTTAGTCTAATTCATACATCTTTTAAACAGACTAAGTGAATTACATATGATGCTAAAAGACTAAAACTGGTGTTTTTCAAATCCAGCCTTTAAACATTCATGTTTACTGCACCTGTCTCTTGAAAATCCCTTTTGCTCGCTCAGTGCATGGCATTTGCTGTCATGTAAAACCTGGTATTAGCTTGGTGTGCTTTCATCGTCTCCTTAGAAACCTCTCTGAGTGATTTCCTGTAAAGGAAATTATCAGCCCACATTTAGTAAAGTACAGTTACAACTGAATACTGTTTTGACAGAATTATCAAAATGAAAGCGCACTGCACAGCAGGACCATATTGAAGGGAGAAAAATCTGTATCCTGGGCACTAATAGATCATTAAGGGACAGAGATCAGGTCTATTCTTATTTCGAGAAAACTTATTACTGATGGTTCATATGCTGTAATTATTAATTCTGGATATTTTTCATTTGAGCCAAACTGGAAATCGCTTTACTGTCACATAAAAAGATGAGCACAAAATGTTGCAGTAGCCAAATATGACCTTATGAGTTGTATTTCATCCTGCTTAAGAGAGAAGCAGACCTGACATGTTATCCTGTTAGCCCTGGCTGATGTCTGCTGGGGAAACCTGTCTAAATCGCTGGTTCTCAAACCATTCATCAAAAAACGTTAACAAGTCCTGACGTAGCCCTCATAGAAAGCAGGTGACTTAGTTGTGGCTTGTCATTTAGATGGACTAAAGTCTTTTAAGTATGGATATTGAATCAGGTATTTTTTTTGCATTAAATTAATACATGTGAACAAACACAGCATATATATTTTATTTATGGTATGTATATACAAGGAAATCCGTGTGTGTATTAATCAGTATGTATTGTGCCACTTACATCTATGATTACATCATAATTTCAGACATACTGTATTACTGCATGTGACAGTAATAAAAGCATTCATATAAAATATTGGCTAAATCCACAAACCTTAAACTGGTTGTAAGGGCTTTTTTTTACCTTGATGGTGGACCTTGGCATCCCAGATGTTTTGGAACTACATTTCCCATGATGCTCATGCACTCTGCAGTGTATTTGAGCATCATGGGAAATGTAGTTCCAAAACATCTGGGATGCCAAGGTTCGCCATCACTGCCTTAATGCATTCTCTGCATTATGGTAAACTATTTTCTGTTGTCAGCTTGCATCCCCCAAAATACTTAACTGAGCTCAGTATCGATCCAGCATTGAGCCCAAGAGCAGCGGCATAGTTCTCTCCCTTCTCCCTTCTGGGAGAGCAATGGAAGCCACTGCTGTTATCATTCAAATCCAGTGATGAGGGAGGGAAGAGCTGAGCAGCACTATGTGGGTGTCAATGAACATGCAGAACATGGCTCGGGATCAAGCCTGCATGTGTGCCACTATAGGAAGTAGCTAGCTATGGTGGCACACAGAGAACCAGAAGAGCCCAGAGCCCCAGTGGGGGACCCCAACAGAGAGGTATCAGAGCTGCTCTCTACAAAACCACTGCACAGAGGAGATAAGTATGACATGTATGCTATTTAAAAAAAATAACTTTACAATCACTTTATACACCAGTTTTTTTTTTTTTTTTTTTTTTTTTTTACGTTTTCACCCAAATCTGATGAGATTTGTAGGTTACAGTCACATGAATAACAATAAATGATTTTCCTTTAGTAAGGCCTATAGTGCCTATAGTGTTTTTTAGTGATTTTAACTAACCTTTATTTTCCATTAGAAAAAAAATATTGGGTGTAACTGCAGTAGAGTAGGGAATATAAACTTTCTGGAGCTACTTAAGTAAAGGCAGAGTCAAGAAAATTAAAGTGTTATCCGAGGAAACAGTCATCACATTGGTTGTTTTTAAAAAAAACAATTATAACAGAAAAGTTACCATCTGATTGGCTGATTTGAGCAGCAACTCAATTTTCTTGGCTTAGTTTTTGTTATTGGTTTGTGGTTGGTTATTTTATCACTCCTGACTCATTTGTCAAAATTGATTATCTCTTTAGCATTTACATTACCTACATATACAAAGTTTGTAGACATCTCTTTAGATGGCAGCTGATACCTACAGTGGGTATAGAAAATAATGACCCCCTTTAATATAATCACATTTTGCTACTTTGCAGTCTGAAGTGAAGACAGGCACAGTTTATGTTTTATCCCACTGTATTTACTCAGTACAGCCTATTTTGTAAAAGATATAACACCAACATGTCAGGAAAAAAAACAGAAATGAGTCACTGAGTTGGAAAAAGGATCACTCTCGTGTGTCAGTATTTTGTTGAACAACCTTTAGCTTTAATTACAGCCTTAAGTCTGTTGGAATATGCCTCTACTAACTTTGCAAATCTAGGTTTTGCAATATTTGGCTACTTTTCTTTGCAGAACTGCCCAAGTTAATTTAAACTTGATGATGACTTTGTGGACTGCAGTCTTCAAGTCATTCAACAGATTTTCAATGGAGTTTAAGTCTGGGCTCTGACTAGACCATGCAAGGACATTCACCTTTGTTACCTTCAACCACTGTGTAGTCATTTTTTCTGCGTGTTTTGGGTCATTGTCATGTTGGAAGGTAAACCTTCTTCCCATTGACAACTTTCTGGCAGAGGGCAGCAGATTTTCCTCAAGCATTTGATGGTATTTTGTCCCATCCATTTTTCCTTCAATACTGACAAGTGCTTCATTCCCTGCTGCAGAGAAACACCCTCTTAACAGGATATTACCACCTCCATGTAGTTATGGTGTTATTTGGATGGTGAGCTGTATTTCTGCCAGACATATCGTTTGGTGTTGAGACCAAATAGAGTACTTCAATTTTAGTCTTTGCTTCAGAGTTGCTGTAGGCTTCTTGGTAGCCCCTCAGATCAATTTCCTCCTGGATCTTTCATCCAGTTTGGAGCGATGTCCTGATCCAGGGAAGGTCCTTGTTGTACCAAATACCTTCCACTTCCTAATAATAGACTTCACTGTGTTTCTAGGTATTGATAAAACCTTTGCATTTTTTTGTATCCATCATGACTTGTGCCTGTCCCTTTCCCAGAGATCTTTTGACAGTGCTTGCCACCCATAGTTGATGGTTTGCTTCAGTTGCACCAGGGACTGAAATGCACCAAAAAAGCTCTTTTCACACTGAGCTAAACAAAATTAGCACAGCTGATCACAGTTGAAAGTCAAAAAGGCTTTGTGTGCCAATTAAAAAGTGATTATCTACACTTGATTGCATTCACAAGTCATTTTTAGGAGGGGGTGATCCTTTTTTCAACTCAGTGATTCTGTATTTAATTTTTTTGCTGACATGTTTGTATTATATCTTTTACTTGGATGTTATAAGTTGCACTGAGAAAACATCTGGATAAAACAAAAACTGTGACTTCATTTCAGGCTGCAAAAGCAACAAAATGTGATTATTTTACAAGAAGGTGATTCTTCTCTATACCCACTGTAAGTGAAGAAATCAAATTAGTGAAGCAAAATACATTTTTATCATACTAATTAAATATAGATCTGACACAAGGGGAGGGTTTATGGAAAAAAACAATATCAACAAACTTTGTCTAGGCTTTGTCTCAGCTGGAGCACAGACAATCAGCTTTAACTTTTTTTTTCATTTTTTAAGCTCTGTGGAAAAAAATGAAACAATGGAGCTGATTGGTTCTCATAGGCAGTGGCACAAGTTGATAGTTGAGATAGAACTTGTCCCATGCACCTTTAATTAATTCCACTTAAACAGCCTCCCTCTCTGTATTTTAAATATAAGAGGGTGAGTTCTGACCTTGATATTGTTAGTATCAGCAAGGCTGGAATTCTCAATAGACACATTTAGCATATTTTCAGCTACCAGCACCCATCTCTTTCTCTCATGTAGCTTTTTTTTTTAAGAAAAAGAAAATCTGCTCCTTTTTTCCTCAAACATAGCTATCCCTTTCTTCTCAGGCTACCAACTAAATGCTGGCAGTGTTTTCTATTTACAGAGCTTATTCTTGTATGTTTGGAATCACCACTGACCCTCTTTGAGAATAGTACTGAAATTTACTGAGAATTTCCAAAAAGGGTCTTGACTGGAGCTTGCAAAAATTGGATGTCCATTTGGGAACTCAAAGGGTTTCTTTCTAGTGGCACACCATTTAACCAATTTTTGGAAAATGTGTGCATCTTACTGGGCTTTCTTAAAATGGACACTGGAATTTGCAATCAGGTACATATTTGCCTGTTATTTGCCAGTGGTATCTTGTAACATTGCCATACCAGCGAGCTACTAATGCCCTCTGTTAAACACAGTCATTGTGCTGAAAGTATTACTAAACCCACAACAGTAAAATCAGTCTGTAATGCAGTAAAGCATGATTGTTATACTCACTGTGGTACCTAAGGGGTTAATGCTGTGCATTGTGTGCAAAGGCTGTTTTATCCTGTCTTCTCTGATCCTCTCCTTCTTCCACTGTCCCCTAACCATCTCCTGATATGACAGAGCCCTTGGAGTCATTCTGCACTTGCTCAGTTTGGTGTGTATTGCAAGAGAGTTTTTCTTTCTTGGGAGGGTGTTTGATTGGCACAGGGCCAATCAGCATTGTCCACACAGAGGGTCAGGGATAGTTTTGCACCGATACTACTTTTTTAAGACCGAGTACAAGTAACACTACTTTTTTTCAAGTACTCACTGATACCGATTACCGTTTTTTCTTTTTTTTTTATGTCATGTTTTTATAATTTTTTTTTTAACAATTTAATTTTTTTTTACTATTTATTTTTATTTTTTGTATTATTTTACAATTATAATTTTTTTGGGGGGGAGGGGGTGGACAGTGTCAGTGTTTTTTAAATAGTACTTTTTTTTTACAGTTTTACCTTTTAAATATTTATTAAATTTTTTTTAATCAACCCTGTTGGTTAGGGGGCTTTGGTGAGATATCAGGGGTCTACCCCTGTCATCTCCCCATTGAGACATGCAGAGGGACTGAGGACACAGATTCCCCAGGCCCTTTCCCTGCAGACTGCACTGAATATGAATGGATATGAGACAGCGGCTCTTGTTTATAAACTGAGAAACCGTAAACACAGCTTACGAAGTTCAGTTATGAATGGACAGAATCCGTGATCACTGACTCTGTCCCTTCAGAAAAGGAAGGAACCAGTAAATGACAGATTTACTGGCTCCATCCTCCGCTCTCCATCCTGACAGATCCAGGATGGGGGGGGACCAGAGGAGGACCAAGGGGTACCAGAGGAGCATGGATAACATGGAGGGGGACTGGAAGAGCATGGAGGACATGGAAGGGGACTGGACGAGCATGGAGGACATGGAGGGGGACTGGAGGAGAACCAGAGGAGCACAGAGAGGGAGACCGGAGGAGCACGAAGGACACGGAGGGGGACCAGAGGAACATGGAGGACATGGAGGGGGACTGGAGGACCACAGAGAGGGGAACCAGAGGAGCACACAGGGGAGGACAAGGAGGACACAGGGGATGATTGGTGCGCTGGTGGGGGGAGTTACAAGCCCCAGTCTCACAGTATAAATTTCAATAAAGCAGCCGAAAGCCACGGGGGGGGGGGGGCAGGGGGATGTGGGGGAGAAGTGAGTACAAGTACTCATGAAAATGCTGGGTATAAGCTCCAATACCAATACTAGTGAGGGGTCCTGCATTCTCATATGGCAATCAGGGGAGAAGGAATACTCCTCCTACAAGCTTTAATCAAACACTGATAGAAGTCACTGATAGAAGTCACAAGACAAGCAGTTTATATTTCCTAAAAAAATTGTATTTCCATGTTCTGTGTACAGTGGGAGACAAGATATAGTGAATGCAGAGTCCAGGGTTTGGTAACACTAAATCAGAAAGTTTAATGAATTACTATATTTGAGTTCTGCTTAATTCCCTGTAGATTATGCACGTAATCCACTATATAGGTTGTGTAGGGAGGCAAAAGGAGGGCAACTCCTGAAGTCTTTATTATATAACTTTTTCTCTGACTGCTTCTTGCATCACCAATTACATAATACATAGTTAGTAAGGTTGAATAAAGACACCAGTCCATCCAGTTGAACCTGAGTGAGTGTCTACCCCTATCCCTGTACACTGCACACTCAAATTGGTCCCTACCCTCAAGGAGCCCACAATCCAAATTCTCCATTCATATACTAGGGCCAATTTTGGACAGAAGCCAATTAACCTACCTGCATGTCTTTGGAGTGTGGGAAGAAACCCGAGTACCCGGAGGAAACCCACGCAGGCACAGGGAGAACATGCAAACTCCAGGCAGGTAGTGTTGTGGTTGGGATTTGAACCAGTGATCCTTTTTACTGCTAGGTGAGAGTGCTAACCACTACACCACTGTGCCGCCCCATACATAATGTTATTCATTCTGAAGCAGGACTTTAATTTACACTATACTCTGATTCTATAAACTACCCTATTTTTCGCCTCCATAAGACGCACCTGACCATAAAACACACCTAGGTTTTAGAGGAGAAAAACAAGAAAAAAAATATTCTGAACCAAATGGTGTACTAAAATATTTTGCAGTGCCCATGAAACGCAACCTGACCAGTGCCAAAGAAATGCAGCCTGACCATTGCCATAAATGCAGACTGACCATTGGCAATAATGCAGAGTGACCAATAATGCAGACTGACCATTGGCAATAATGCAGAGTGACCAATAATGCAGACTGACCATTGGCACAAACACAGCGTTACCTGATGTTATCCCATCCTATCTCAGGAGCAGTGTCAGGCAGGCCCAGCCAGGAGATCGCCTGGAGCCCACAGGGGTTTTGGCCATCTGTCCCCCGCTCTCCTGTCTCTTCCGGTGGAGACGGCGGTGGCGGAGTGCATTGCCAGTGGCGGCGGGGAGCGTTGCCAGCGGTGATGGGGGGAAGTGCTAGCGGCGATGGGAGCAGTGCCAGCGGATGGGCACACCATAAGACGCAGAGCTATTTTCCCCCATATTTTTGGGGGAAAAAAGTGTGTTTTATGGTCCAAAAAATACGGTATTCTATTCAAGTAAGTATTTTGAATTCAATGAGGTATTCTATCTCAGCCACCTCCAAATCCTTTTTTTTTGCTACTGCTGTTATCTAACTTCCTGCTAGAGGGCTACGTTCTTTCTCTATGGTCCCACTGTATGTAGAAATGTAGCCACCTTCTCTTTCTCACTCCTGAGATAAAGTATGGACTGCATACTGTGGGATTTGTAGTTCACATAGACCAGTGCAGATGTCTGCAACTAATGTGCACTGCTCGTTCCAAACAAATGGAGGTGAGGGGGGGAAGGGAGAGGTTCAGGAACTCACAGAGGATGTTGCAAGGAGTCAGGAAAACTCAGTAAGAAACATTTTAATGAAGAATAGATTATAAGGGGGTAGTAGATGTGTACTGAATATTATTTTTTTGCAATAAGGATATAATTTAATGCCACTTTAATTTGATTGCTGGCTTTGAGAAACGTCTTGTATTGCTGTTATGTAAGAAGCAGCAAGGAGCCTTATGTAATGTTCAAATGGCATTAATTGCTAGGTTACTGAAACACTATTACAAAAGGGAATGGCGTGGCCTAGTTTGGTAAAGCCATACCTAGATGAAAACTGACCTGCTCAATGGGAAGGCTGTGCCTTTACATCAGAAGGGTGTACCAACTCCTGGTACATAGAAGAGCATGTAAAAGTGTACCAGGGGTACTATATGTTGCAAAACCTTTTTTCTCTTCAGTAGGCTGTAAGACTTTCTATGTCCCTAATATCATCATTATTAGCTAGCCAAAGCAAGATTGAGGGGGGTAATCGACTGCTTCTACAGGACTGAAATACATACCCTGCAGCATTCAGGAGGTGAATTGCTAAGGAGGACTTATATTGAGTAAGCAGTAAAGTTGTTTATTTTCATAATTATTGCTAAAAATTATTTTGATGAATGGGGGAGGGGGTGTTAAAAAATGTCTTATGTAAAATTGGTACACCATTGCAGTACCTAAATGCTTTTGAAAGGTATTTGTAATTAAATAAAAAAAAAAGTGAACTTTGGTTGGAATTTAGCACTGTACTTTTCACTATTACGACTGAATCAAGTTTATAAAAAGCAATCAATCATGCAGTATGATATTTAATACAAAAAATATATACAAGTTACAAACTAAAGATAAAGTATTCCTTGATTTTAGCATACAACATTGCTGAGTGAGATATACATAATATGCTCCTTTTATGTTCTGTCAAACATTTAAAAAACAAAAAACAAAAACAACAAAAAAACAAGTTGAAATTAGGACAAGACATTTAGCTTGCGGAAGTATAAGGCACTGTAAAGGATATTACTTTTCTCTAAAGTGAAGCAATTTAATGTGCATCACAGTATCACGAATTGTAGTGGGTGGTCAGCATGACTCATTGCTTGAGTGGTCTTCTCTTTACTCCCTCTTTTCTGATTTAATAGGGAAGAGTTTTCAAAATAGTTCACATAAAAATGGGTCATACTGTTACAGACAGAATTAAAATCACATATTTGGCAGTGGTTTAATATCTTTAAGTGTGGTTGGAGGACTTGCATTAAGAAGACATTAGAGAAAGAGCGAATGTTTATTGGTACTACTGTGTCTCAATAATTAGCTAAACTGTTGTAGTTTTGTGTTATTTTATTTAATTTTTGTTGTTTAGGTCATTCCATGTTTATCGTAGAATTGCATCATCTCATATAGTAATGAAATAAAAGAAAGTTTACCACTTTCCTCTTTCTAACAAATTAAATCTTGAGAAAATGGTTGGATATAAACGAAACCTTCTGTCCTGTTAAGGACCAAGCCTTTTTCTGACAATTGTTGTTTACAAGTCAAAATTAATATTTTTTCCTAGAAAACTAGTTAGAACCCCCAAAAACTTTATATATATTTTTTTTTAGTAAATAATAAAATGGCGGTCTTTGCAATATTTTATGTTACACTGTATTTGTGCATTGGTGTTTCAAATGCAATTTTTGGGGAAAAAATACACTTTCATGAATTAAACAAAAACAAAACAGTAAAGTTAGCCTAATTTTTTTGTAGAAGGTGAAAGATGATGTTAGGCCAAGTAAATAGATACCTAACATGTCATGCTTCAAAATTGTGCACGCTCATGGAATGGTGACAAACTACGGTACCTCAAAATCTCCATAGGCGACACATTACATGTTACCTGTTTAGAGTTACAGAGGTGTAGTGCTAGAATTATTGATCTTGCTCTAATGATTGCAGCGATACCTCACGTGTGTGGTTTGAACAACGTTTACATATGCAGGCGTGACTTACATTAGTGTTCAAAAGAGGCCAGATTATCGTTTAAATAATGAAATTTATTGTAGGTAAACATCAGTGTACTCACACTTTATGGGCGCTTGCATTGCACCAGGCTATAGAAAACATACAATGTTAAGATCCTCTCCAAATGGTTTGCAGGCTTTTGTGAATCAGCAGCTAGCTCAAAGAGCAAGTGACTGTCTCCTCCACCGTCCTGCCCCCCTACACATGATGACACAGGGCGATCACATGTCTTCCTCAGGGGGAAATCACCCACTGCGAATCACCCACTGTATTAAAAAATTCTGGTGTTATGACAGCTAGCTGCTGCCATAACAATGGTATATAATGTCAAAGTAATGAAGTATATATACAGTGGGCGGTCTGGAATTGCAAACTTACCGACCACTTCTAAAAACAGAATTCTGCATTCAGATCAAACTTTGTAAGGCTAAAAATAATTTGTGTGCTAAACTGTGCTAGACTTTTTATTTTTATTTTATTTAAACTTTTTATTAAAGAAAAAAACATTTTATATTTCCCTAGCTTTGTGGCTACTGTGGGAATGTGATTCTCTTAAAAAATGTTTGAGCAATTAATTTGCTTCGCACACCAATGGGAGCATGACAGCTATTAAACATAGTTTAAAGCCCATAGCAATAGGCAGACTTTAAATGTTGCAATGTAATTGGTTCAGGAGGTCACATGGTCACAACTGCCAGGGAACGAGCTAATAGAAGTTATTTAAATTTAAAAGATTTGGCCAACAGTTTTCAGTCGGCGCTCAGCAGGAGAAGAAGAAGCTTTCCCTCTCCCTCCCTTGTCATGGTCCTTGTTGTGTGGCATCCATCCCTTTCTGTAAAATTAAAGTAGACAGTTTTTTGGTTAAAATAGTTATAAACGAGCTGTAATGGCTGAGTTATCATATATGGATTTAAGATGTGTGTAAATTATATAATACTTTTTGGTTTGGTGTGAAAATATTTGGTGATAAGACAAGAATGTAATGTGTGTTATGAAATTGGCTTAAAGATCAAATAATGTATTGCCAATAATAAAGGGTCGCGGCCAATTTCAATCCATTAAAAGTATGTCTAGTTATTGTCATTAATTATATTATTGAAGGGTATTATATGGATTAATTAAGTACTGTCTACGATCCCATTCTTTTGAGAGTTCCTACAAAAACACAGTTTGTGAGTCAACTGCTAGGCAGCGGAATGTATAAACTTGGACTTTTCAGAGTTCATGTCCTGAACTGCATCAGTGGCAGTTGGAGCTGCAACAGATTGTCTACACAGCACATAGGAATGGATTGGTGTTCATTTATTAACCCCCCGGCGGTATTCCCGAGTCTGGCTTGGGGTCAAAATTCAGAACCATTAGCGGTAACCCCAAGCCTGACTCGGGATCGCATTGCAGGATCCAGGATGAGTATGCTTACCTTATCACCTGGATCCAGAGATGTCCCCCCACTGTATGAGCGGCTCGTCCTCCACTCGATGTATCATGGAGCCGAGCTTTGTTCCATGCACCAAATTCAAAAAGTGAAACACACACATTACATGCAGTATAATGTAATCTTACAGATTACATTGCTGTATGTAATTATTTCACATCCCTTTTGTCCCTAGTGGCCTACCCAGTGCTCTGCATGTAGTTTTATATTATAAAAACTGTTCTTTCTGCCTGGAAACTGGAGATTGTCCATAGCGACCAAAACTGTCCCTTTAGATCCAAAGTGGTTTTAGACCAGCTAGAAAACAGCGATAATAAATTAGAATCACTCGGAGAATTGAACGATAGCGATTTGTGGGGAGTTTGTCATCAAATACTGAAAAGTAATGACAGTGACTATTCTGCAAGTGAGCAAATTTCGGTGTTTTTGATTTGATTACATTATTGAATATTTTTTATTATTATTATATTATTATTTGGTATAATTATTTATAGTTATTTATTATATTTTAATTTATGATTTTCTTTTTCAAATGTTATCATACCTGGGATGTCTACTAGACCCTGGTTTGGACAGATTTAGGTTAGTTATTCCTAAGAATTGCAGGCCTACAATATAAAACACCAAATTTCCATGCAAAACAATGTACCGCTTTCAGCACCTAAAATCCAACATAATCATACCGCCAGGGAGGTTAAAAGAGGTGAGGCTGTTCACTCAGCAAAGTGTATGTTTACATTGCAAAATGCATGTTAGTAAATAAAGCAAATCTATAATCACTTTGAATATCCAATCATGTACAAGCAAAAAAGTAGATTTTTGCTGATTCACACTAATTTAGCACACAGGGTTTTGTCAAATAATCCTCTTTGCTGATTTATTCTTAACCTACAATATATATAAAACACACACACACAAACACAAACACACACACACACACACACACACACACACACACACACCTACAGGCAACTAATTAGAAAATCAAAAAACAGGTTGGGTTTGCTCTGCAGATGGATGCGGCTGACAACAGGGTTCCGGTGTGTCCCTGTTCTACAATTCAGCGACAAATCAGGCCCAAATTTTTGCATGAAGTTGGACCTGAAATGGACCAGAAGACACACAGGACTCCTGTGCAATTCGCTCCACAGCCGCTCTAGGGATGTGGGAACCTGCTCCATTGAGAGACAGTCACAATCTCCTGACATGCTAATTGGATGCAAGGAAAACCACATCCAATTTGCACTAGTGTGAACCCAGCCTTAGTATGCAAATGAGTGTACACGAGCCAAATGGTGTGGTGATGGTCTTTACTAAGGTTTAGTAAGGTAAGCTGTACTGTACTCATTTAAGTAACTACCCATGTACTACAAAAAAATCTAATTTTTCCATTCCCATTGTACATTATTGGGTATTCAAAGTGAATGATGTTTGACCTAATATACTAGTAAGGAAAAATCCACTGCTCTAGTAAATTAACCCCAATATATAAAGAATTTCCTTGGAATAGCACAACTAGTATTTATAGTATCGCTATAGATAACTTCTGCTTAGGTACCATACATCATTCAGCATGTTGAGTGCTTCCTTATTTCTTATATTAGTAATGAAGGGAAATTTTTCAGAGAGATTGGTTGTTTAAATCTAGTGAATTAATTACTAAATCAGCCATTTGGATTTTACAACTGATTTACAAATTTAGAGTACCCGCTTTAAAAGAAGAAATTAAGTCAATGAAATAAAGAACATGCAACACCAAGAAAAGTAAATTGTCCTCCGCCCAAACAGTTGTATGTGTCATTATTTCTCTCTAATAACTACTTAGTCTGGCAACTCCACTAGGCAAACTGTACTTTTTATCAAGAGGTTGTATTGAGAAACTAAATTTTAGGTCTGTATATGTAAGTTTTATTTATAAAAGCAGACTATGTTTTAAGCAAATTATATTTATTGTATGGGACCTGGGTCACTACAGAACCTATATAGTTGCAAAGAATCATATGCAATGTAATATGATCTGAAAGCAAGACCCTATACCAGGTATCACAATCCAACACATAATTTTATTTTTCATTTTGGAAAGAGTAAGGGAGGGTTATAATCCCTGTCAGTGTTTGCCATCTGTGTCCCATTGAGGAGATTTCCCTTCACTTCCTGTGTCAGTATATTGTAGTGTCTTTGTAGTGTGTTAGTGCAAGTGCAATGCTTAACAGAGCTTTATATAACATTTGATTGTGAGTGTAGAGTGTTATAGCATAGTGTTAGTATAGTGTATGAGTTTAGTGTGTCAGTGTAGTGCCAGTGTAGTGTGTTAGTGTAGTGCAGTGTTTAACACAGCTTTACATAACATTTGACTCTCATTGTAGAATGTTAGTGTAGTGTTAGTATAGTGTATGAGTTTATTGTGTCAGTGTTGTATGTTAGTGTAGTACAGTGTTTAACACAGCTTTACATAACATTTGACTATGAGTGTAGAGTGTTAGTGTAGTATTAGTACAGTGTGTAAGTATAGTGTGTCAGTATAATGTAGTGTGAGTGCAGTGTGTTAGTATAGCACAGTGTTTAACACAGCATTACATATTAACATTTAGTGCTGTATACAGTGCCGTACACCTTTTTTTTCTGGTTGCTGCCTGTTTTTTTTTTTGTCCTCTGCCTGCCCCCTTTTTTTTTTAAATTGTCAACTGCAGTTTGTCTGACTATGATGCCAGTCTTCCCTCTTTTTTTTTTTTTTTAAATAGTTTTTACATGTTTGTCAGCGTCAGTCCTCAATTTAAAGTGACCAAACTATTCTTCTGAAGTGATTGTATAGGCTCTTTTTTTTTTTTTTTAATACATTTTAAACATGTTATATTTGCCTCCTCTGTGCAGTTGGTTTTGCACAGAGAAGCCCCGATCCTCCTCTTCTCAGGATACGCTTTGCTGCTCCTGGCCCCTCCCTCCTTTGAGTGCCCCTCAGCCAGCAGCTTGCTACAGGGGGCACCCAAGCCGAGTCAGAGCTCTGTGTATCCATTCAGAAATGAAGCCCAGACCTGGCCCCACCCCCCTTTCCCCCTGATTGACTTTGATTGACAGCCGTGGGAGCCAATGGCACCGCTGCTCTGTCTCAGTCAATCAGAAGGAGTATCCTGGATGGCTGAGGGGATCATGGACATCGCTGGAGAGAGAAGGGGCTCAGGTAGGTAATCAGAGGGGTTTTGGGAAAGCTGCTACACAGAGAAGGTTTTTGATCGTAATGCATAGAATGCATTAAGATCAAAAACCTTTTGCTTTTACAACTCCTTACATTTTGGGTAATAAGCCCCTCATCATGTCTGAGAGGCCAAAAAGGAGAGGTAGATATTACCATGCGAGCGACAGGGTTACCCAGCATATAACAATGAGAAAGCCTGTATAGTAATTCAGCTTTACATATGTAGTTAATATTGTCCTTATTTTGGTAGTAGTTGGTCTACATTTATTCACATATATAAACAGTAGAAGTTTTGAGAAGGAAGCTGTATGCTCCGAGCGCATAGCCTAGCTTATTGTCCTTCCTATATCAAGGTTCGCCCACCTGTTAATGTCATTTCGCTCTGTGCGGTCCACACCAGGCAGCCAGGATCCCCTTCACTACCTGCTTTGGAATCAGTGTCCCGCACAGGCGCGAACACCGCCGAACGCTGGGAAACCGGATTGCTGGCACCCCTCGGGGAGGACCTTCAATATAACAGATATGATTTTTATGTATTCTCTTGTGGTACTTTTGCACTAAAAAATAACTTTGTAATACTACACTTAGGTGCGCCTCCCTCCCTTCCTCTTTTTTAGATGTTCCCAGGCCACTATAAGTGGGCCAGCAGTGTCTGTGTCCAAAGGCAAAGATGGACATGGTCTATCTTCAGACAGAGCACATTTTGTCTCACTGTTTAGTGATGTTGCCTGTACTATCCAGCCACAGCACTCAGAGAAGGTGGTGGACTGGCTTACTGAATCATCCTCATCCTTTATGACCCAAGCTGACACTATTGCTCAGTTGACCACAGCTAATAGAGCTGCTTATTCTGCCTCCTTGTTCACAGCTACCCCTGTCATAACCCAAGCATAATGTATGGAGGAGTTAGCTGAATTATTTGAACACAGTGTCAGCCACTTGCTTCATGAGTATGCACAGACATTATTTTATTCTGATGTTGGTTCTGAGGTAGAGGAATGGAGTAATATGAGCTTACAGAGAGGGTGGAACACTGATAAACAACAAATTGACAGCCATGTTCCCCCAGCCACAGCATACTGCCAAGTTACATAGTTACATAGTAGGTGAGGTTGAAAAAAGACACAAGTCCATCAAGTCCAACCTATGTGTGTGATTATATGTCAGTATTGCCTTTTATATGACTGTATGTTGTGGTTGTTCAGGTGGTTATCTAAAAGTTTCTTGAAACTATCGATGCCCCCCCCCCCCCACTGAGACCACCGCCTGTGGAAGGGAATTCCACATCCTTGCCGCTCTTACAGTAAAGAACCCTCTACATAGTTTAAGGTTAAACCTCTTTTCTTCTAATTTTAATGAGTGGCCACGAGTCTTGTTAAACTCCCTTCTGCGAAAAAGTTTTATCCTTATTGTGGCGTCACCAGTACAGTATTTGTATATTGAAATGATCATATCCCCCTCTCAAGTGTCTCTTCTCCAGAGAGAATAAGTTCAGTGCTTGCAACCTTTCCTTATAACTAATTTTCTTCCAGACCCTTTTATTAGCTTTGTTGCCCTTCTTTGTACTCGCTCCATTTCCAGTACATCCTTCCTGAGGACTGGTGCCCAGACCTGGACAGCATACTCTAGGTGCGGCCCCCCCCCCCCCCCCCCCCAGTGAGTAGATTGCATTCATATTTTTGCCACCCAAATGCATTATTTAAAAATTTTCTACATTGAACCTCATTTGCCATGTAGTTGCCCACACCATTCATTTGTTCAGATCTTTTTTCAAGGCTGGCTCCAGTGATGATGAAGATTGAAGTCACGCTACTTCAGCAAGACTTGGTAGTAGTGACGAGTAGTAGTGAGAAAAAGTAGTGAGATTTCATGTGCAGCTTGCTGATATCTGTGTGACTTCATTTAAAAGATGTCAATGTGAAATGGACAGAAATAGTTCAGGAACTTCTTCAAAGTTGCTATTATTTTATTTGCAGCAATTTGAATGGTTCTATTGCTGCAAATGGGGTTTGAACTGTCACATCGCATGACAAGTCGATGATGAGGTCACTAATGTGACTTGAGTGCCAGATAGAGCAGAGGAGAAAGGTGAGGGGGAGAAACAACCCAAACAAGGCAGGATATACTCCAGAGGCAGTCATCATGTTTCATCAGATTGTGGAGTTATTATTTCCCAGGCCAGGTTCTTGCAGCACAGCTTCCAGTAGCACACCACCAGCTGTAGAGTATAAAAGGCAAATTTCTCAACCCCAGCTGCTGCAGTGGAAAAAAAAAATACAGCCCCTGCTACCCACATGCCCAGCGTCTAAACTCCAGTTTGTCCAAATAAAGAAAGCTTACAGGGAAAATCAATTTAAATAAAAAATGTTTTTCTTTATAAATGTCCGTTTTGCTGCAGCAGCTTCTATATATGGTACAGATGAGCCACTTTACAGGCAGACTAAGGGGGCCCCCAAGGCTCTAAAATTTAAACAAATGTTTCACTTTTATTGTTTAACTTTAAGCATCGATAAAATCACTGCTCCTTTAAAAAAATGTCAGGAGATATGGTAACTGCAGTACTTTTAATATAAGTTTTTTTTTTTCCTTTTACCTTATGATCCTGCTGGTAACACTATTCCTGTCCTAGTGTGACAATGTACACTCACTCTACTGTACCTGTGGAGAAGCAGAACACTTCCCCTTCTATAACACAGAATCTGGTGCATGGTGGCCAATCAACTTCTAATTTCAGATTGTTAAACTAAGCTTTGGCAATAAAACCTGGAAGCTGATTGGTTTCTATGCTAGTTTTGCACTCTCAAGTTTTAGTAAATCAACCTCAATCTAACTGATAAGAGTACAGGAAGTTGTTTTTTGCTAGAATTCTGGAAGGATTGACAGTTATATATATATATATATATATATATATATATATATATATATATATATATATATATATATATATATATGACATCACACTGTTAGCCCAGGTTCCCCCATTGCGGTTTTAAAGTCGTGCTACTTCAGTGAAACTTCAAAGCAGTGCGATTTTATGTGCCGCTTGCTGATATCTGTGCGACTTCATTTAACAGATGTCAATGTAGGTTGTACTGAAATACACAGAAATAGTGCAAGAACCTTCTTCAAAGTCGCTTCAACTTTAGTGCAACAATTTGAACGGTTTGTTCAAATGGTGTGTGACTTGTCATGCGACTTTGATCTGTTTCATCGCATGACAAGAAGCACAGTGTGATCCAGGGCTTAAAGGTATATTTAGCAGACTAAAATGGAATAAATAAGAGAAGCTAAGGGTTTCAATATCTGTGCTTAGCAGTATACTCATTGTAGCCCTCTCCACCTATAGTTTGTTTTCTTGAAACACATCATTATATAAAAAAGATTACCAGAAGCCTATTTATTGGATTAGGTTACATCTGCTATGTAATATGAAAGATGGCCATAGATGTTTTTTTTTTCTTTAATCTTCCACCTGGCTGATCGGAAAAAAAGAAGAAGAATAAAACAGTTCCCTTATCCACACATTGAAAGTGGATAAGGAAATCCTCCCCACTGAGGTATTGTATTCTGTTAGTGGGGAATCCCCCACTGACAGAATATACTGATCAGTTACAGTTCAAGAGCAGTCAGTCCTTAGATTGACTGCACTTGAACAGGACTGGCCATAGATGGATCAAAATGATCCCTGCTGAACCAGCAGCATTTTGATCCATCTATGGCCAGCTTAAAGAGGAGCTGCAGTCTGCTCACATAATTTGTAATAAAAACATCTTTGCCATTCTGAAGCTTCCCTCCAACCACTTTGCATATTATTTTATATATACTTGCCAAATATGCTGCAGAAATCTCCCTCCACTAACTCTGGCTGCAGCCATTTTAACTGTGGGCAGCTGAAGCTGCTGCCTGTTAACTTCCTGGATTTACACAGAAACACAGAGGCACACCTCCAGCTCTGCACCCCTGCAGCTCTCATTGGCCCTCTTATGACACATCCCCCCTCTCTTTCTGACAAGCGCTCACATGAGTGAGAGAGAGGGCTGTGCATGATGTCATAAGCCTAGTCTAGTCTAGTCTAAGACCAGACAAGAAACAGGAATTGGGCTGTATAAGGCATTTACTTGCAGAAAAAAAAAATGTTTTACTATCCAAAGTTTAAACCAGGGCAGAAGATTTAATAGATGGAAAGTTGAAAAAAAAATTACTGAAGGCCTACTTTAAGACATTAGATACACAATAGACATCCATTGTGGAGTAGTCACTGTAGTATACCAGAAAGGGAGACCTTTAAACTGTAAAGTATGATAGGGTAATTATGATCTCTAAGCAAGATTAACATGACATACCCAACAGATATATTCAAATAAGAGCAAGAATGTTTAGATTTTATTTTATATCAATGGATTTATTAAATCATAAAGTTAAAAGAAAATTTATTATGGCAAATGTAAAGCCCCCTTATAATGTAATAACGTGTTGTTTATTAAATAGGTAAACTTTGTCTGGTATAGTTAACATTTTTATTTGTTTTATCTTTTGGTAGATATTTGTAGATAATTGCATTATATTTAATGCAGAGCAGAACTAGATGGGTGTTATTTGCAGTTACAAGTTGCTGAGTTATGTTGTATCATTCTACTCTTGCAAGACACATAGCAGCTTACAAACAAAGAGCAATCTGTAAAATATGAGAAGGTCAGACATAAACTAAGATATGACATTTTAATCTTATTGTATTAGAATGTCCTTTCCCACTGTAATGTGTTTGCATGGTAAAGCAAGATTTATTAAATATAAGTATAGATATGACTCTTATTGCAGAATTATTGAATTATTTTATAATCAGTAATAATGAAATAAAAACAAATAACATAAATGAATTGCTGTACTAAAAATTCAAACAAATAAAGCCATATTATTGATATATATATATATATATATATATATATATATATATACATATATACAGTATATATCTAGAAATGGCGGCAACAAAATATATCCACTTTGCAGACTTGATCCTGTCTTCCAAAGGACTATTCTGTGCTGTTATTAGCTATCATTAACCCTTTTCACAAAAAGATGCCAATTACCACTTCCCACTAATCTGTACATGAGTGATGTATAAGTGGAGGAAATTAGAAAACACCTAAATAGCGCATTCACCATAAAGTGTAAATGCACTTCCAGTAGCTTGCGCTGTCCACTTAGTAAATGGTGAGTGTGGTCCACATGCCCCATATCATTGGGGATGATTTGACAAAAGCTTGTACAGTGCCAATGGGGCTGCATATCTGGGATCTTAATGGATAATAGGTATATACGTATAAGACAAATGAGCTGGAGGAGGATGGGTTAGTAAAAAAAGTAATTGATCTGAATGTGCAGTCATACTTTAATTTATATGGGAGAGAAAAAGCAGTCTGAAAACTGATCCCTGTCTGACCTTAACTGATCTCAAAAGCCTGTGTACGCTATTCCTTAATCAGAAACAGCCTGTAGCCTATGTCTATTTTTCACCTCTTACATTGTAGAAATAAGTATATTAGGAGTAAGGCAATAGAGGACAAATAAGGTAGATGTCCTAAAATTTGTTTGATTGCAGTCTTATTTCTAAATAGCATAGCAATTTTTAAATCTAATAATGGTAATATTATTACATGTATAGTATGCCTGAAAATGAATATTTGACAAAACATTTGTGCTTTTAGACTTGTATCTTAGATAGTACTACTATCTAGTAAATAGTAAAATATAATTCATACTTTTAGCAGGAGGCACTCAGGCTGATTGACTAAAGGGAGTATTGAGAATCTCTAAAATATGTTTTACACATTTAACAGAATGCAGTAAGCTAAATTTACAAAGATAACATTGCAGGATAAGCATGTTTTTTTTTTTTTTTCAAAAAAATGTACAGTTATCAGCTCCAAGAGTCCAAAAAAATCACAAAATTGCAGTCACTATGTCTGAATTTACGGATCTTTCTCATTTGTTAAAGCTTTGTGAGTTTAGACTACTGTCTATAAAATATATACCATTATTTAAGCAAAAGGCGGTATCTCTAAAATATGTGTCACACGAGGCACTGGGGGTTATTTACAAAATGCAAATCCACTTTGCACTGCAAGTGCACTTGTAAGTGCAGTCACTCTAAATCTAATGCTGCATACACACGACCAGCAAAAGACCGATGAGAGCTTTTCATTGGAAAATACAACCGTGTGTATGCTCCATCGGAAGTTAGCTGACCAAATTCCCGCCAGAAAAAATTTGAGAGCATGTTCTCAATTTCCCCGACAGAAAAACTTGGGTAAATTCAGATATTTCAGAAATTCCGATCGTGTGTATGCAATTCCGACACGCAAAAAATCACACATGCACAGATTCAACTACGAGAAGGAAGCTATTGGCTACTGGCTATTGAACATCCTTTTTCTAGTCCCGTGGTACATGTTGTACGTCACTGCGTTCTTGGCGGTCGGAATTTGGTGTGACTGTGTGTAGGCAAGACAGCTTGAGTGGAATTCCACCGGAATCCCCATAGGAAAACCATTTGACCCTTTTCCGACCATAATTCCGTTCATGTGTAGATCTGAAATGAGTGGAGGCTCTGCTGATTTTATCATCCAATCACGTGCAAGCGAAAATGCTGTTTTTTATTTTCCTTGCATGTCCCCCTCGAATCTACAGCGACTTTACTTCCAAGTGCACTTGCTGTGCAAAGTGGATTTTTTTCAGTAAATAACCCCCATTGTCTCTAATGCTGTTGTAAACTTATCTTATAAACCATTTCTTAAACCTTTGACAGCCCAAGCATGTGGTCATTTAAATGAATGCAATTGTTTAGTTAAAAGGTGATCCACTTTTGGAAACAGATAGTTGTCACATATGATGGAAATTCTGTACTAGTTACTCATGTTTTCTTCATGTATTTTCTATTGTAATCACATTGAAGTTTTTCTGATTTCACTTAGATGAATAAAATGCATAATATAAACAAATAATAACATATACTAATGCAAGATAAGGTGAAAGAAAATGTACTGTAATACTGTATATCTGATGGGAAGCATATAATAGAAAACTATGTACTTTATAGTTATTATCTAAAAAGAAGTATATGATTCAGAACTTTGTATTTAAAATGTATTATCTGATTAGAAGTATATGATTGAAAAATTTGTATTTTATATTTGCTATCTGATTAGAACCATTTGATAGAAAACTTAGTATTTTATATATACATATATTATATTTGATAAAAATTTATCTATTTTCCTTTCGGAGTTGCATCAGTGCAATAATAATTGTAGGCTAGTTTTCAGCTTTTTGTAGGGATCTTGATTTCAGCAGTGAACACCTGAAAAGGGTTAAAGGATTTGTAAACCCTCACATTTTTTCAACTTAATGCATTGTATGCATATGAAAAACCTTCTGTGCTGCGACTGCCCCCCCAGAGCCCCCTTTTTCTTACCTGAACCCAATTGATCCAGCTCCAGCCACTGTCTCGGGTTCTTATTGTATAGATTGATAACCACAGGAGCCATTGGCTTCCACTGCTGTCAATCAAATCTTGTGACATGGGAGTCGGGGGCGGGGCCAAGTCCTGCTGTCTGTGTCAATGGACACATCAGCAGGACTCATAAGCGCGCCCCCACAAGTGCCCCCATGTAAAGTGGCTCTCCACATGGGCACTCGATGAGGAGGAGGAGCCAGGAGCACCACTGGGAGACCCCAGAAGAGGTGAATCAGGGCTGCTCTGTGCAAAACCTTTGCACAGAGCAGGTAAGTATGACGTGTTTGTTATTTAAAAAAAAAAAAAAAAAACCTTTACAATCACTTTAAAATACAGTCAGTTTAGACTGGGGGTTAGACATGTTTTGACTTATCTTGCCTGAGTCTGGAATAGTTAAACAAGTTTTATTACTCAGATTTGATTGATGTATGTTCACATACAACCTCAATGTATCTCAGGCACTGCAAACCCCCCACCAGAGCCTGTTCCAGTGTTGTTTTGTTTTGTTTAGAAATGAACACTTGCCTGTATTTATTTTCTCTATATATTCAGCCAATTCTGTTGCCAACAATTTTACTGTTCTGTTCTGTAATACCACATGCAGTTTTAAGACATCCCCCAAGCACGACATTTAAAGGCTTTTTGTATTTTTAAAGTTGCCCTTAAAGCTCAATGAAAAGACGTTCTACCCTGTATACAGCAGTTTTGAAAAAAAATCTCTTGCATTGGCATTTTCCATGGCAGTACCCAATGCCCAGTAGGTTGCCTATTAGCCATAAAAATTTGCCATAATGGATTCACCCCTACCGTACAAGTTTCGGATCATCAAATTTTAAACAGTAGTTGCCAAACCCTTGCCAAAGTAAACCTGTCCCTACCACACATACATCTCAAGGCAAGAAAACATAACAAGAAAATTAGGGACTCTGTACTGAACACTGCAGAACTAACAAACTAACTTATACATCAGGTTCATGTTGGTAATGTTATTTTCTTTTTGATAACAAAAGATCTGACTTGTGAAATGTACTATATTACTTGTTCATATAAACATTGGGATTGCAATTTAAGTAATCCGAGTCCTGTTCTTGTCAGTTTGGGCACTTCAGCATCATTATCACTTGCTGAGTGTAATGCTCTAGGAGAAAGCCGTAGAGTGTGATGTGAAAATCACATTTGCTTGAATCCTACAAAGAAAGAGGACACATCTGAGCAACTCTGTATAATGATCATTCTCTCATGGGTCCAGACATTATTTCCCTTTTTAAATATGTTTTGTGCTATATTAAATATGCTGAAAAACACATTAAAACATTAGTGTATTCTTACACAATAGAGAGAAAATACTGAACCCCCCCCCCCCCAAAAAAAAAACAGGGACTTCATAACAAAGTTGAGCAAAGCAGAACAATATTATTCAAAGTGCAGTAATCTGACAGATTTCACTTTACTGTTGTCCTATCAGTAAGAGATTAAAATGGCACTCCAGCCTATATTTTTTGTTTTAAAAAAACTATTAGAGTTGCATTTTACTCCTATAATTTCACAAAGGAAGTTCATTAAAAAAATCACGGTTATATAAAGTGCTTATATCTCATCAATCAAACGTCAATATAATGTGCATACAAATGCAAACATTATCAAGTTTCATCCCTCAACTGTTGACTCATTAAAGTGGAAGTAAACCCTCCTATCGTTTTCAGTCAAGGAAGCTGCCATCTTGGCCTCTAATAATTCTTCAACTGCCATAATGCTGCACATGTGATCAGTTATGACACCAGCCATTGGATGGTTTGAAAGTTTGGTTGAGAGCACAACTAATGTGAAAGTTAGCATTTCTGGCATACCGGGAATGTAAGTGTTTTTTGAAACTGGGTTTACTCCCACTTTAAGATGAATCCACCAGCCATGATCAAAATGAATGTCTACACAGAAGGGTTAAATCTTAAAATATATCTAAACCTAATAACAAAAACTTTAAAGGACATATTTATAAAACAGCGAATTGTGACTTTTACCAAACATTTATTGGTTTTAAATCAATCACTGTAATATAAAACACGTGAACCCAGAAAATTCACCCTCATTAAATGTTTGGTTGATTTTGGATTCACTACTATATATGCAACTATATTTCTGTTTACTAGAGGTTTATGGTAGGTACATTCATTTTATTTGTATGCTTTTTCCTTTATTTTTACCTATGATCCTGTCCATAACACGCTTCCTGTTCTTGGGTGACAATGCTCACTCACTATACTGTTTTTATAGAGGAGCAATGTTATCACCTTTTTCTGTTTTCCTAATTTGAACTACTGACTTTCCTCATGTCCATAATACAGGCATGAGGTGTTCTGTATCTCAAAAAAGAGAATTGGGAAGACTGATAACATTTTGTGTTTGAAGATTTCAGTTCAGTGCACTGGAAGTTACAAGGACACTTGTTTTCTGGCTGGGAAAGAGATTTTTTTCTGTATTTGCAGAAAACGTGCTTAGTTTAAAAACAAGAAATAAATGTAGCTGCTACATCTGGTGATAATCTGCAGTATATAAAATTGTTGTTCTTAGGTTTAGATATACTTTACGCTAGCTTCACACCATTTTGTACTTCAACATCAGTTTTTTTTACATGTTTTTCATGCTGCTACATTTTTTTGCAGAGAAAAGAGACTGCTCAATACACAGATGCATGATGTTAAGGGACCAGCACCCCCTAGCATTGTAACAACTAGTTACTCATCCCTGCTGTCAGCCAGGGAGTCTCAGCTGACAGCAGAATGTAAACAAAGGAGCTCATCAATAAAAAAATAAAATAAAACATCATGGGGGTCCCCCCACAATCCACACCAGGCTCTTTTGGTCTGGTATACATTTTAAGGGAACCTCATGCCAAAACAACAAAAAAATGGTGTGAGACCCCCCCCCCCCCCCAAATCCATACCAGACCCTTATCTGAGCATGCAGCCTGGGAAGCCAGGAAAGGGGGGTGAGTGTGCACTCCCCCAGACCATTCCAAGCCTCAACATGCTTGGGGGCTCTCCCTGGTTAAAGCACCTTGTCCCTAGGTTGATGAGGACAAGGGCCTCTTCCCCACAAACCTGCCAAAGTGCCGTGATACAGCTCCATGTCAATCCCGATTATTGATGACTGCCAGCCCACAAAAAAAACCCTTGCCCTCCGACACACAACCAATCCCATTGCTTTCCTTGCTCTGAATAATATCCCCAGTTCTCCTCGCTGCTTCAGTAAACAAAGGGACAGGGTCAACCAGTGGTGCCATTTGACCATGTATGTTCATGTCCATATTTGGTCAATAATGTCATAAGGAGGTAGAGTCACTCAGTGATGTCATTGACCATTTATGGGTGACACCTGACTCTTTGTTTACTTAAGCAGCGGGTAGAACCGGAGATGTTTTTTAGCAAAAGGGAAGTAACAGGATTAGTCTGTGTTGGTGGGCAGTGTTTTTTTGTGAGAGTTGGTCGTTTATCATGATTGACATGAATATACATTGCTGTATGACATAATTGTACAACATGCCGCGTTTTTAAAACTTTTTTTAATAAAGGGCTTGTCAGAAACTGAGTTTATGTTTTTATTTACCACTGACTTTTTCCTAGTGAACAAGTATGGGGGTTATGTACCCGTTACTCATTCACATGG